>NC_056540.1:8342000-8691000 GCF_910596095.1 Thunnus maccoyii | reverse complement strand
GGTGCATTACATTAACACAATTTATATTATTATCACTACTATTATTAATTACACAGTTTACTCCTGTTCAATATTTTGTACATCTCATCTCATTCTCTACAATTTAAAATTTAAACCTGTAGCAGCTCAGCTTTACATATTTTTTTCTGTAAATTCTTTCGTTCTTTTTATATTATTTAGATTACTTCATTTTGTGTATATTTTTTACTGTTTGGCACCACAACAACAGCAAGGCAAATTCCTTGTATGTGCAAACCTACTTGGCAATAAACCTGATTCTGATTCTGATGACAAGACTTTAAGCGTAACCTGTGTTTCAACATAATGAGAAGCTATGGACACAATAATGAGTGTTTTTTCGTGCAATAACCCACTTTGGATTACTGAAAAATGTATCCTCATGCTTTAGATGATGGTGAGCACATTCAAATATACATAGTTTACTTTTTACTCAAGCCTAAGTAATAATGTAGGCAGTACCCGCATCACAGACTGAGTTACCAGTTTATTAGGTACAACTGTACAATCTGATGCAACTCAACAGCCCTGCAGTAAACCCTAAATCCTCTTTACGAAGCTCATTGTGTACTTTTTTGCTGACACTGAGTCAGAGTGATGTTCATTCAGCCCTGTGGTCAATTTTTATGTTGTATCACAGTTTGACTTGTCGTAGCATAAAGCACAGGTGTAACTAATAACATCATGATGTATGATGAACCAGTTAGCCATGACAGTAAGCCGACATACACATTTCCACAGCTCTGACACTGGAGCACCTAAATCGAATGCAGCTGTGGTTAATGTTATTAGTCACACCTGTGTTTTATAAGCTAAAATGTTCACCATTATCAATGTCTGTTGGATTGCACTGTTGCACATTCGCATACACTGTGTTTACCAGACACGATATGACGTGAAATGTGTGTTCCAACTGGTTGGTTTCCTCACCTGTTTTTCCACCTTCTTACGTGCTATCAACAGTGTGACAAATAGAGATATTATTTTCCTTTTCACTATTCTACTGATTTAAAAATAAAAAAAAGTTCTATGTTTTACACTGAGGCTCAGTTCACTTGCAAAACCCCAGCAGCCTTTCTGTAGACCCTTTTGCAATAAAGATGTGATAACAGTCAGAGTAGGACAGCTATTAGTTTAACATTTAATTGATAATCAACATTGTTGTTGATGAACTTTTAGTGAAATCAATGGATTGTTTCTGCACTGCTTTGACCCTCACTTCAGTATTCTTGGACAAGTGACAGTGAGATGAAATGCCTACAAAGCTCCTGGTCCAACCTGCATGCATGGATTGGCTGACAAATCTTTATTGGTGGGATTGATTAGGCAGTTTATTGACAGATAAAATCCACATTTTGTATATCCAAGGTTCCTGCTGATTAAGGGTTTTCTTTTTGCAGCAGTGAATACAGACACAATAAGGTAGCAGTTAGGATCCACAAAGTCCTGTTGTAGATACAGTTGTGGGTCTGGTGTGAAGTCCCATTAGCAGAATTCATTCTTTAAAATATTCTGTTCTGTCCTACTTGAGCCTGCCTTACTATGTACAACTGAAAAGGAAGCATGTGGTGGAGTAATTTCTTATAGATGTGGACAACTTTGCAGAGACTAAACTTTTCAGTAAGAGCTCACATGTTGCCTCTGAATCCTGGTTGTTTTTCTCACACACACACACACACACACACACACACACAGACGGGTTTGCATGATAAGTGATTCAAATAGGGTGTGAGAAGTCCATTGGTTAAGTCAGAGGATGCCATCCTGCCACTCAACAGTGTGAAACACCACTTCCCTTGTCTTGCTGTTTTTCCTCTCTTTCTGTGCCTCTCTATCGCTCTCTCTCTCTCTCTCTCTCGCTCCAGCTACTTCACTTCCTCCGTGGCCTTGTCACATTCTCTCCTTCCCTCTCTCCCTCACCTCGCCCCCACACTCTCTGCCCGTTCCTCTCGGTATGCTTTGTCCTTTGGCTCCATCTCTGTGCACTTCTATCCGCTGAACACCGCTAAAATCCATAACGCGGGGAACTACTGAGCAGTCTATCCGGGCAGGAGTGACGTCCCTTTGACTGATGCCCCCATCTCTCTCCAGCCCTGTACACGTTAAATCATTCTCACCTGACTGATGAATTGCTGTGTTGTTTTGCTGCATGAGAATGTGCATTTATATGTGTGTCTGTGTTTGTGTTTGTGATGGATGATGCAAACAGGCTGCTTAGTTTGTTCTAGTGTTGAGGCAGCTGAGCTCCAGTGGCCCAGCTGCATTACAAAACACATGCAAACAGTAATGAAGATGTAAAAATACACAAACACATGTAAAGGGAGATACTTGTTTGGAGGAAAGGGGGGGGGGGGGGGGCGTTTTAATTCAGTATTGTTTCAGGGGATCCAGATTCCTAGCACCGCCCCTGCACATCTGCATCCATGTAGCTACACACACTCACATACACACACAGCCATACTGTAGGCATATGCACATGCAGTCCTGAAGTCGTACGTGCAAAAACTGCAAGAGCCCCCCTCCCCTCACGCCCCCAGCCCACCCCACCCCCCCTCCTAAGCACGACGCACGCACGGAATACCGGGGCATGCCCGAGCGACGCATCCAACTGTCAGCTCCGCTTCTTCCGGCAGAGAGACCTTGTGAGTTTATTAAGGGGAGCCAGTGGGAGAGAGACGGGCAGCCAGGCATCTTCGCATGTGACAGGCTGTGTGCGTGGAAGCGCCGCTGCCATGCCAGCCTTGTTGTGACCCGATAAGCACGACAATCTGTGCAAGCTCCGTGGATCGTAACCCGAGCGGAGCCCCCCCCCGCCCCCCCGCCCCCCCCCTCCTCACCCCCCCACCTCCTATAGCCTACAGCCGCCCACGCGTAAAGCAGAAACAGACACTCTCATAAACACATTAAATATTCTATAATCCAATGATGCAATAACACCATTAGGGCGGCACGCATCACCATCGTCGGGCAACAGACTCGGATACGCAGCCCAGCATCCCTAAACTCCATTTTGTCTCTCATTTGACACTCGGGGAAACAAGAAGGGGGAAGCCAGGGAGACCTTTACGGAGACGTGGAAGAACGTTACGCACGGGAGAAGCACAATCACCCGCTGACATTCAGGCCTTTAAGGAGAAAACGTCGGCTTCAAACGACTCGTACACCCATCGTGTGCACTCGTGGCTTTTAAACGTCACATCAGCAAACATCAGGCTGATTTCAAGCTATAGGCCTATATGATTAAAACCAAACTCACGGGTATGAAGACGCGCACGGGGCCTCGCAAAGTTGTCACTCTACCTGCCATTTAGCTTAACGAATCGATTACCTGACTTTGGTTGAGATTTGGCTTAAAATAAAACTAGATCGCCTATGTAGGCCACCGTATGGAGGTAGTCGGCACATCTCAACACAGAGGCATCACTGTTACGTGCAGCAAGAGATACAGTACATGAACACTAAGGCAGAAAGCTCGAAAATCCTTCAGAGTCTCCGAGTGACAAGTCCCCCATAGCATCCTACCCTCCCTCTCTCCCCCTCTCTCTCTCTCCTTACACCGATGCTTACATGCAACATCATCCCGTGACACCATCCACATCCACGGCACCACCGAAAAACACCAAAGATCGCAGGTTATGCGTAACATTTATTTACCTTTATGTCTGCCTTTCGCTGTCATCGTCACACTGCTTGATGTTTCATTGGAACAAGACGCTCATCTCCCTCTCTCCCTTGCCTTTTCCTCTCTCTATCACTCTCTCGGTGTCTCTGTAGGGTATTATTCAGTAACACGAAACCACCACTAGGAGTGGAGCGCGTAAATGGAGCTCATGCAGCACAGGGTGTCGCACAATAGCTTTGGCTATACATAGAGGGAGAGACATCCCCCCGTTAGAAAATGGGGTAATGCCTCCGCTCGGTGAGGGGGTGAATTCTAATAGAATAACGAGGGAAGACCCTGATTATGGCGTATCGTGCTGGATACCCCCCACCCCCTTCTCCTCCATCACCACCACCATCACCACCTCCCTCCCTTAAAAGGTTCAGAGGCACATGCATGGTGACTCGCCAGCCAACTAGGCTTCATTTATTATAAGGTGCTATAATAATAAAGAGGGATGGACTCAAAACAACAAGAAAAAACGTGCGAATAAGAGATACTGGTGCAACGACAGGGATGCAAACAGAAAAAAAACAAAAAAACCCAAAAACGATGAGTTACAGCAGAATTATTGGCACAGAGGTAGCTCTCACTGGCCGTGCAGGATTTGGCATGCCTACATTTGATCACCCGGTCGGTGGGACTTGCGTTGCAGTCGGACATCCTGGAGTCGGGACGGGAACGAAGCCGAGGGGGGGTAGGGGGGGGCCTCTCTTCTTCTGTCAAGGGCCGAGATTGTGGTGTCGGGTCCTCCGGCAGGCGTCGAGAATATGCGCGGTAGCTGGGTGCTTTTCTTGCTGCAGTAGTGGCATCACTCGGTGGAGTCTCCGCGCTCTCTCGGACGGGGGAAGCCTGCTGCTGCGCCTGCGGTGACTCTGGGGGAGGATAGGCGGATACCTAGCTGCTGTTGTGGCATGCTTGGATCCCGAATTTGTTTTTTGAGGGTGTGTGTGTGTGTGTGTGTGGGGTGGGGGGGGGGGGAGAGGATGGGAGAGGATGGGGGAGGTTGGGGCGGGTGGGGGGGGGGGACGCGCTGGCGTGTGGTGGTTCTGGTGTTGCGGCGGCGGCGGTGGAGGAGTAGAGGGAGGTGGGGAGGGGGGACGGACTCTGGAGGTTAGAGGGCGAAGGGACGCCTTGGAGAGAGAAGAGACGCGCAGGCTCTACCTCTCCAGGACGCCTCTGCAAGTGGTGCCGTGAAGCTGGCAACACCCCGGAATGGCGAAAGAAGGAACTCCCACGCAGATTCACTCACTCACACGCGGGAGCACACACATACACACACGCACACACACACACACACACACACACACACACACACACACGCACACATTCAGACTCATACTGCCATCCTGTGGAGGCATTGATTACAGGGCTTCCCCCCTTTACAACAGCTCTGAGGAGTGTGTGTTTGTGCTTGTGTGCGTATAAGTGCACAGTAGGCTGGTTGGCAGATGATCACGTGGTCTATGGGCTACTCAGTGTTTTCCTTTTATGAGATATGACTGAATAAACCAAAGGCTAAGGGAAGTGTAGGAGTTCATGAGACGTGACATTATATTGATCTTGTGAAAGAATAAGCACAGAGTGTGTTTTTGTTTACACATCATTAAATAGTGACAGAAATAGATGTTGTATCCAAAAACAACACACAAAGTGAAATCCGGCAACAACTGATAAAAACAAATATGTGCACAAATGAATACATATCTACACAGAAACATAAATATATGTGTACAAGCATATACATACACACACACGCACATATCAAAAAAATGTTGGTTGGATAACAGAGAGAAAGCTTTCCTTACTTACTTACACTACAATAAATAAAGCTTGGTCAGAGGGTAGCACCAGAGGAGAGGCCATGCTGTTTCACCTCCGTGCAGCAGTCAGTTTGTACATCTCTGACTCAGCTTTACACTGTTATATAGTGTCCACATAGCTTTGAGGGTCCAAAGTTTATGACGCTGGGACTGTACTTGCCAGCTGCACGTGTGAACATGTCTGCCTATATGCAGACACTAAAACACGAAACCATGTCCGTTGTCTGTCAGTATCCGTTTTAGAGTTCATCTGGCCCCTACGCTGTACTTTGTCAGGCTCAGCTGTTGTTTGTGATCCTCTACTATGCTTAAGATCCATTGTGCTTTGAGCCCTACATTTAGGATTAGAGGATTTCAGACTTTTGCAGCTCTTAGTGATAAGACAGGAACGTGTTTGAGAAGAGCTAGTTCCTATGACGTGTTGCCTGAACAGCCACACTCACAGGTGGGGTGAAAAGCCAGCCTTCATTGAGACGAGTGAGATGCAATAATCTATGAAATGTGGACAGGTTTTTGTGTTATTCTTTTGGTGAAAGAAGACTCAGATACCTGGGAGGCATTTATATTGTTGCATTCAGTTATGCACACGAAAGGTGCAAGAAAAAGCTGTGTGAAGAATGAAAATTGTCTAAATTTTTCTGCAAATAATAATCTGTGGCATCCAAATAATTAAAAGATTGGATGTTCACATAACATTTCTACATGTTGGGGCTTTAATGTTTAGTACAGCTGAAGATGAACAGACTTTGATGGAAAGTTTTTGAGTTAACTTTTGATCACCAGGTGCCACTTGGAAGAAAAGTCAGGGGGTCACCAAAGTCACCGGGATAGTTGTACATGATATATTTAATTTAAGAGGGACAAATAGCGTTATTATTGGGGTAACATGTCTGCCTGTCTACCAATAAAACCAGTCACACTTTGGGCATTTAGTCTCAAATAGCCAGACATAAAAGTGTCGTCTGACACTATAAAACCAGGTAAAGAAACAAGTTCAGCACAACTGTGAATGTTCACTCTGAACTTCCACAGTAAGAAGTTGGAGTTTCTGGACCAGTGTAAATATCGTGGAACAGAAGACATAACCAAACCACTTGTCAACATTTGCTTAAAAAGATAAACTCATTCAGAGTCAAAAATCACTATGTCACCTCTTCATTAAATTATAACCAGTGCTGAGGCAGTTTCAGATTCCAAGATTCCTGCTTGTTTGCTAATGCAATAATTTTTCAAATCAACTTTGGCTTTCTTTTTTTTTTTTTTGCTTCATCTGACGACTGTCCACACATTTCATTGGCACTGAAAGCTTAAGAATAATTATGAAATGGAGGAAAATATTCTTGTGGCCTTAAAATCTTAAAGACTTCTGTGCTGTTGAAGAGAAGTAAGGCACATGCAGGTTATACAGGAGGTATATTACAGGCCTACTGCATAAAAATCTGATAAATGCCATACTGCAATTATGTGGATAAATACCACTATTCATTAGGAATGGTTTACTTAGCTTCTTACTATAAGTGGCTTAACCATTTTCTTGTAAATATGAGGATGCAATTATTTTTGTATGCCTTAATATGGACTTAAATGAAATGTGTATATGTTTGGCTTGCATTTGGGCCTTTGTGTTATGGCAGTGTTAAGAATATGTATATGAGACAACTTTTTAGACACTACACTACTATATTGAAAAGTAGATTTTCATATACTTTACATTCTGTTCATTAGTAGTGGCGTATATTCAGTCGCTTCTCCTGTATTTTTTATTCCTGTACGTCGAAGATGTGTCATGTTTTGCGAGCTTGAAAGGACGGTATTGTTTGTGTATTTCTCCGGCACCGCTGCAGGCAAGGCAAGTGCCTGGGAGAGCTGCAAGTGAGCAGACATGAGGACACGGGGAGATGCTGGTAAAGGTCAGAAGACTGATCTTTATACTACCCCTATTGTGTTTTTGTTACTTGCAACAACGTGTTTGCTTGTCCATCACTGTAATAAACAAAAGAAGTGTTGTTCTGAGGTTAATGGAGGCCGAGGATTGAGGATGAAATATCAGTTTTCTGTTACTACGATCCTCCCGCCTACACATACCTTTACCTGAGAGTGTGTGCTGATCATCCATCGGCTGAACTGAACACCGGCACCTGGAAAAATAAAGCATGCTACACGATCATGACACCCAGTGATCTACACTAGAGGAAGCATAAGGAAATTCAATTTCAAAGTATTCAAAACTTACAAGTAAGTTGTGCTATAAATCACGCACACAACCTGTAGTTATCTAAGGTCTAACTCACACATGGCACCATGACACTTCCTCAAAACAGCCTCACAGTCGTATTAATCATATCACTCCGCGCTGAGTGTAGTTCATCTATATACTACCCCCTCAAATATCACCCTCATATCGTTAGACATGGCCGCCAGACCCAGAGAGATATAACTACAACCGTGTCCACTGTCTCTACATGTGTGTATGACACTGTATGTGTAGTAGTGAACCATTTTGGCACCGGTTCTCCGGAGTTTACCTCATGCAAAATACGTGCAGGGCAGACATTTTGGCTCCGTGCGGACCATGTGAACACACAGCCTTGCAGTCGCATGCCCGGAGCCAAAATGATGCGAGTTGCAGTAGTCCGTCGCCAGCGTGCACCGTGAGCCCTGTGCGCATGTCGGCGGAGGGCTTTCTGGCTGTAGCGCAGTCATAGATGTCTTCCAACAACACGACTTCCGCCTGGCCTTTACAATAAAACAGGGATGTTTTTTTATGGTTTGAAAGTCCAGCAAGGCACTCACACATCATTTACTGGTTTATGAAAAAAGATGGTGAGATTAATCACATTTTCAGTCCGTTTTTGTTAATCAGTGATTGTATGAGTTTTTCTAAAACAAAGAATCCAAACATTCTCTGGTTATTTATTTTCGAATGTATGGATTTGCGGGTTTTCTCAGTTTTAAATTATTGCACATTGAATGGTTTTTGGTTTGGACTGTCGGTCTGGCAAAACAAGCATTGATTAAATGAAGACAATGACTAGATTAATCAGATGTTGTATCTCTCTCTTCCTCTCCTGTACACCTACTCACTCCCCATCAAACATACACATTCTCTTCCCCACTACATAATATTTATATTTTTATCAGAAGTATTTATCACCCAACACTTATGTGTAGTATTTATCTATTTACCACTGATGTGCAATACTGCATCTGTGCACCTATGTGCAATATAATGTATATTTATATATTTCTCTCTCATTTTATTATATACTCTAATTGGAACTAGAGCTCAAAAAAATCAAATTTAATTTCCTTCAATGTTGCCATCTGCTGTGCATGTAAGACAGTAAAACCTCTTGAATATTGATAGTCAAAGAGTTGTACAGTGTGATTGATTTAGAGGGCCAGCATTTTTTATTTTTTAATTGATCATATTAATATTGACAGACACATACAACCACCAAACAATTTATTTTCTTTTCTTTTTTTTCTTCTTTTTTTTTTTACAAACTGTTACTTTGTCTGTTTTTTGTTAACCAAGCAGAACAAAAAGAAACAAAAAAAACGAAAAGAACAGTCTGGTAATATCCTCCACATGACCAGACATCATTTATATCCTTGATGAATATAAATCAAGTAACATAACCAATTTAAACAACCACAGCAACTCGTATGAACACAAACAATATAAAACCAATTAACAAAAAACAAAACAAAAATGACAACCACCAAACAAAAAATAGCAAGAAAAGAGAAAAAAAAGAGGGTCAGTATTTTTAAAAGCAGGTGCAGTTTAAGCATAATGTGAGGCTAAAGTAACGATTTTTCTCTATAATTTGTGAAGTTCATGTTTTAGTTCAGTGGTTCTCAAACTTTTTCACGTCGAGAACCCCTAAACTGACACAAATTAGACCACGGACCCCATTTGATAAGATTTTTGCTTTTGGATGTTTTATTACAGAAAGTGTTTGAAACCCATGAACAAAACAGACATTGTGTCACTTTATTATAGTTTATATAAATTATTCCCCCTTTTTGCCGGGGACCCCCTAGAACTACCTCAAGGATCCCTGGGGGTTCCCGGACCCCACCACTCACCTAGTACCACACAAAGCTAACTTTTCTATCTTAAAAAAAAGTTCTCATTACCCTTAAGACCACCGGGAGACCTCTCTACGACCCATGCCCAGCTCCCAGTTTGGGAACCACTGTTGTAGTGGGTTTATGTTAGTGCAAACGGTGCTTGTATTGTGAAGGGCGGGTGCCGGACGTGGTGTCGGCGCTGCTGCTGGCGGAACACAGGCCGCAGTGATTTGGTAGCCGCTGCAGTAGGAGGAAGGACCGCGGGTCTACCCCTTCTATCTTTCAGTTTCGCCTCGAATTTCTATCGGTGGTTCCTTCTAGTAGCGACCAGTAATTAGAGTGTACTGTAACGGTGCTCTATGATCGATAAGTCGTAGTATTATCAACGGACAGTGATATCAATCGCCATTTTAACCGCACGTTTTCCCTGACAGAAGCGCTAGCACAACAATGGCTCTGAAAAGAATTCACAAGGTAAGGAAGTGAACGACGAGGCCCAGGATTTCGCAGTTTCGTCAGGGGTTTAGTCCCAAGGTTGCCCACCCGAGGCTTGTCTGAGGGGTTTATTATACTGAGATTAATGTATTGATGTTGGCTCAATAAGTAGGTTTCAACTAACGGTGTGTGGACAGCGAGTGACGACAGTGAGGGCAGCAATGCGCCGCTTCTCTGTTCACCAGTGCTGCTTCAAACGGGCCAACTCGACCGTTGACTTACGAGCAACCGTTAGATTAGCTGTTCTTGGTTTTGACACATCGGTTTACTAATTAATATGTTCAATACTGGATATGATTTGATGTTTAAGACAGCTGTGACGGTTACAAGTGAATGATATTAGCTGTGTGTTAACCCGTTAGCTGTTTTGTGGCTATCTGTCCCGGTGGTGGGCTAACAGGGATGAGCTAAAGGTTTCCTCTGATCCAGCGAGCTGCTACATTAACATTTCTAGTACAGGAGCGGCAGTTGCAACACATAAGTGTTTACCTGCTGTCAGGTATGTGTTTAGTAGTTCACCCACACCGTAGTGAAGGTAGCTAACATCATTTATTACAGTTACTGAAGCTTTACTCGCTGCTTGATTTGACAGCTAAGTTATCCAGTTAGCGTTTTACGCTAACGTTAGCGCGCATACTTTGTGTTATAATTTAGCGATTTTCAATTTTCCGTCTGTGCTTTGTTTTGTAGCCCACCCTTTAAAAATATTTATCTTACGTGTGTGGATATATTTAACGCTAATGAGACTCGTAACAGTCCAGAGGTGAGGATGGATGTAACCTAAGCTAGTTTATATCCCTTGTTTTTTTAAGATGTTGTCTTCGTAACGCACAACATGTTAGATATCTGAAGTAGTCGTGATAAAACAAGCCTGCTATTGTTTGTGTTTGACATTATGACTATTATTGTTTGAAATCGACAAACAGGAGATACATATGGGAAAAGCTAGCGATAGTGTTAGCAGTGTAAAAACAGGCCCCACGCGTTGCTCGCCTTTGATGTCATGTTGCTGACAGCAGGCGAGCAGCACATCATTATTATACAGTTAGCTGAATGTTGTGCTTTTGTCTTTCTGTTGTCAGTTCCTCCTGTAACGTTAGTCCATGTCATAATGTGGCTGAGTAGCCAGCATAATGTTTCCCTTACTTGCCGTCCACTGTTGAACCGGAGCGTTTACGTTTGCAACGTTACACTTACATCCAGTTAGTTAGTAGACTGTGTCTTAGTCTCTGTTGTGATGTTGTCGTGATCTTAGTCTGGCTTTCACACGTGTTACCTGCCCTACCTGGAGAAATACTATTACGTCACACCAATAATCAAAGCTCATGGTGTTACAGTAGTGTTGTTGTGTTAGTAGGAAATGCTTCATGAAGTGTTTCACCTGCAGGGAAAACTTTGTAGCTATTGCAGAAGCACAACAAGTGATTTAATCAACTGTACAGATGACTCACACTCGGCTGCTTGAGTTGTATATTAAAAATATATTATTAGAAGTTGCAGCACATCTTTTATCGGGAGTTTCTTTTGTTGGATGTTTATTGTGCTGCCATTCACCTTTGAGATATCCATGGGTCACTGCAGGACCTGATCAACTGACTTTTCTTTTTTTTTTTTTTTTTGTCGCAGGAGTTGAACGACTTGGCACGGGACCCACCAGCCCAGTGTTCTGCAGGACCAGTAGGAGATGACAGTAAGTTTACCATCAAAACCAACACTGTCCTGGTAGCAATGTGTGACTGGAGGTTAAACTTCATTCTTTATTAAAATGATTATTATGACATGTTTGGATGTGAAATTTTGTCAGACCTAATATTGTTAATTGGAAAACTAAATACAAGCAGTGAATGTGCTGGCTTTTGATTTGTGGATTCCAGTGCATTTAACTAAACTAATAACAACAATAATAATCATTTTTATTCATAGCACTTTTCAAAATGTACATTACAAAGTGTTTCACAAAGGCAGCAAAATAAAACAGACAAGTCATAAAATCATCAGGTTTTAAAAAGTAAACAGATAAAAAAAAGCTATTTTGTGTATAAAAACCAATTCAGTGTATGAAAAAGCAAGAATAAAGAAAACTCAAGTAAAATCAGGAAAGGCTCTCCGATAAAAGTCTGTTTTAAGAAGAAACTTAAATCACTGACTCAGCCAACCTGATTTCCTCGGGCAGATCTTTCCAGAGCCTCGGGTCCCTGACTGCAAACGCTCTGTCCCCTCTAGTTTTCAGCCAGGCCTCTGGTACAGATAAAAGACCTCTGCCCGAGGATCTCAAAGTACGTACCGGCACGTACGCTAACGGTACTAAGAGGTCAGAGATAGAGCAGGGAGAGAGGCCATGAAGAGCCTTAAAAGTAATCAGTAAGATCTGAAAATCTATTTCTAAAACATACTGGGGGCCAGTGTAAACAGGCTACAACAGGAGTGATGTGATCACGTCTCTTGGTTCTGGTTAAAAGTCCAGCAGCTGAGTTCTGTACAGTCTGGAGTCGATCAGTGGGTTTTTGGTTCAGGCAAATAAAAAGGCTGTTGCAATAATCCAGGCGTGATGAGCTGATGGTGTGTAAAATGATCCCCGTGTCCTTAAAAGTTACAATAGATTGTTTTTTTTAAATATTTCTCAGATTAAGGAAGTAGGTCTGTTTTTTTGTTTTTTTTGAGCATGCAGAATCAGGAAATACATGGACTGCCTGTTGTAAAAAAAATACTCATTCATCGTAAAAGCATAATATTCCCACCTCCATTACTACATGTCAGTTCCGTTTTTCATCGCAGGGTAATTATAAGGGTAATTCTCATCTGGCTAGTATTATATTCTTTCGTAGTGTAGGAGTTGTTTTTTTTTAATCCTATAGAAAAACTAGGACATTTATGAACTCAGTTTTTCTGTGTTAAATACATCTCATGGAAACTGTTGTCAGCAAAAGGAAGACATGGAAAGCAAGTATATTTGTCAGACCAGTGTTATTGGTTGGTTATGTATTATAGATGCCAAGAAACTGTCAAATAGTACAGAAACAATCAAATTTGTAAAATTGGAAAAAAAAATCAGAGTATCTTAACCTGATGGGTACAAATTAAAAACTACAAGTTGGCTTCTAAACTTGTTTTTTTGACAGATGATCCACTGATAGTATTATTAGTTAAAAATCAGCTTGAATGTACTTCCACCATTGTTCAAATGTAGAACAGTTTAACATTTCTGCATGTTTTGTAGTGAATAAAAAGGGAATATTGTTTGTTCTTTCTTTCTTTAAAATCCATGTAAGCAGTAGAACTGATTGCTGTGTTCAGACCGGTGCCTGTGAAGTCTGCTGTCTGTCTCGGAGAAAGTCCCGCACTACCAGTAGTTCAAAGCTCCCCCTTTAACATCTCAGCCACCTGTGCCTCTGCTTCAATTATTCTTGTTGTTCACTCATTTCAACATTTTTTAGAGCACTTTGTTCACCTCCACAATGCTCAGTCTTGGGTGAAGTCACAGTGGAATTAGATTCAGACGCTCAAAACCTTTGTGTTTTAAGTTTGACCTTTAATGATGGATGTTTACCTATCAGGCTGCTACGTTTGCTCACTCACCACCACGGTGTATATTATCACAAGGAAGTTTGATTGGTGAATTATGGTCTTGCGAGCTGATAATCAAGGATTACACGCTTATCAGAGTCACCTGCCCGTCATAAAGTAGTTGATGCTACTAAATTGATTTATAGAATCAAATTATTGTCTAAACAATTTTTTTCACTGTGTGGTTTTACAGCAATGAAAGGCAGGCGCCAACACTGAAACATGGCTTTTAAATGGCCATCTTTGAATCAGTTAACATGATAGCTGCAGCCTGGAGACACATGTAAACACCTTATGTGTTATCAGATAAAGGTTGTTTACCACTATTACATTGTGGGGGTTAATCAAAATACATATATACATGTATATACCACACTAAGTGCACATGTTATTTGTGTTTTTTAATTATTGTATTCGAAATAACGGAGCAACAATTTATTTGGAGTGCTGATAATCACAGTGCTTCTTTTCTGTCTGCAAGTTCCAATATTGATTGTGAATTTCATTGTGTATACAGTATATATGCACGATACAAATGCAAATAACATATACAGATATATTTACATGGTCTAATTAATATTAACCATAGTAGTTTGGTAGATTAGGCTACGTGTACAATCTGATGCAAATCAGTACAGAAGTAGTAATTATTCATGATTTTTATGGAATGTCTTGATTCAGCGTTCTGGTGTTGTATTAGATGACATCACAATGCAATATGTACCCATAATTTAATATCTCCCAAACCCCACCTATCATGTTTATTGTACATAGAGAGGACAAAATATCAGTTTTCTGGGTATGGTGTCAGCTCCGTGTGCATGCCAGAACAATTATTACTGTGGTGCCATGTTGTTATAAAATATGTCACTACTCAGTGCCGATGGTGAGAACAATTTGTATCTGTTACACAACTTGAAAAGGTTTTAGGCTAAAGAGCTAACATGTTGTAAGATTTATACATTTTACTAATATAATGTAATGCAAGGCGAGTGATTTCTATCTATCCTGTATGAGCCACTTGAATAAAACAATGCAAATTTGTCAGGTCCAGTCTTTACAGTGCAATGTGTAAACTTCCTACTTTTATTTGCGAGTAGGATAATCAATATATTTGAATTCAAATATATCTGTCAATTCACATTTGTGAACATTTTCAAGACTATTGTTCTGCTCTGGTGATGCAAGACGAGCAGCAACCATCAGTGAGCTGATGTTTATACTGACAGGTGCAGTTCCCTACACGGGTGTTTTTACTGTTCTTTGTCTCTTAAATAACGTAAACATGAACCCTTGTACTGACTGTGTCCACTGTGCACAGAGAGCCAAATCCTCTCTGTCTGAGGAAAGGCAACTTACTGCTATTAACGTGATGGCAGTGAAGGTAACACAGATGTACAACTACATGTAATCAGAATCAAAACTGCCCTAAATAATCTCAGTCCACTTCTGTTTAACCTCTGTTCAATCAGTTATTTAAAAATATTTTATTCTTAAGTATTTTCTTCTCAAAAACAACATAGCATGAAAGTGTTATGTTGATGATGCCAAGGTCTGGTGTTGGGTTAGACACGATGTGATCACTTCCTCGTCTGTGGTGACAGCTGAGATGGGTACATTTAGGAGATAAGGAAACTTGGTTTTTTACACAAAGAAATAATCATGTGACACAGTATCTCAAAGTGAAAGCTGTCTAGCACTTGTACTTTCACGCCTCGACTGTGTATTGTCTTAATTCTGTTACATTGAAGTATTCATCTCGTCCACTTTAAAGGTGCTGCCTCTATGGACCACTGATTATCGTGGTTATTTGTCAACATTTTTGCATTAGGATTATTAGGATTTATATCAACAAATGATTTAACTATGATTAGGTATTGATTAGGTAGTGTGAAATTGATTGGTTAATCTCACTTCAATTACCATACAAAAACTTGTTGTGTAATGTTTCATCACAATAATTAGTAGATAAACGCCTGTGTAGTTAGCGGTAGGGGTGAGAATCACAGATGAACTCACAATACTATCACGATATTCTTCCCATGATAACAATATATCACAACAAAGGCAAATCTGCGATACACGATGTATGCCGTCTGTCTGATTCTGTTCACGGAGGGTAGTGGCGCTCTTGTAGCTGAATCAATTCTGAGCGGTCATGGGTTTAAAAAAAAAGAAGTATTAATATTGGCACCAGTGTATTGATATCGCATCTCAAGTGGAAATATCACGACATTTTGCAATATCTATTGTTTTTGTCCCGCCACTAGCTCACAGTAGCTTGTTCCGTTGACATCAACAAACTGCAAGTATCATAAACAGTTGACTAGATGCTCATTCAAATGTGCGGCACAAGCGGAAGTAGGTTGATGTAAACACACTAACAGTAAAGCACTGTGGCTGACAGTAAAGAGGTGAGCTGATGCTAATCATTACTGCAACACCTGGTTCCACAAAGCACCAACACCACACCATTATCTCATGACTGAGGTTTGTGACGTTTGTAGGTTAATCAGGGTAAGTCTCGGTGCATTTTTATTTAGTCTATTCCTTTTCAAAAGGTACATTACAGATATGAATCTTTCTGGATCCGAGAAGGGATTTTATCCATGTAATTCCATATTTTTTTCTGTGATCTCTCTCTTAATTTTGTGTTTTCTAGTTCTGTTGTCTAATCTCTGTTTACTACTGTATAAAGTAACAAGTTTGACCTCAGATCAAGGTTGCTCTACAACTACTTGTGAACTGACTCGAACTTGTTCTAAGTAGTTTAAATATAGAAAAAGATTTTTAATTGAGGTATTAAAATATTGTTATAAGCTGTCACAAACACAGCTTTTGTGTATTTCAATATTATTACCAACAGCTGTTTATCCATATTAGTGCTATTAGCATACTTGCTTGAAATCAGTGTGCGGGCATATTTGAACAGTTTTAACTTCATACCATTCAGATGTGTTGCATGAAAACAATCAAAGCCAGCATGCATCCTGCAGACATATGTCTAGAGATTATGTCATCCCAATACACAGGCATTGATATGAGGAATTAGTAGCATCTGAGCTGAAAAATAGTCAGAAATCTGACTACTCAGACCTGGTACGTAATAGGATTCACTTCTAAAACATCATCCATACTCTTGATTTCCTTTTTCATACATATTTTAAGGATGTTTCACTCTTGTATACCTAAAATGGCACTGGGGGAGAAAAAAGTAGCAGCAACGTTGCTCTGTACATCTTGTTTCCTGCTACCCAACATCAAATAAACCACTCTTCTATAAACTGCAAGAAAGTGGTTCTAGGAACACGTAATTGCTGTGGTTGACTTTTCAATGTGACATTTGTCATCAGACCTCGACCGGATGCTTGACTTGGGCAGGTTCAGATGCTCCCAAATCAATTCCCACCACTTGTTTTGTCTAAGACTTCCTCATATTGCATCTTGGTAACGATTTCCTCTTCAGAAATGCTTTTGATGCTTTTGATATCATTCATATAAGGAGCATTTTCTGTAAAAAAAAAAAAAAAAAAAAAAAAATATTTAAGTGTGAGTTTACTGCACTTGTCTGACCCTTTGCACTCACGATTTAGAGAAAAATGTTGTGTGTGTGTATATACTGTATGTCCTGAGTTGCACTATGTTGTAAGTCTGTTACTCAACTATACAAATAAACATGAGCCCTTCATGTGGCATTATTTATTCTAACACTTCTCAGCCACGCTTTGTGTTTAGTGTTTCATAACCAATTTCTCTGGTCTTTGTTTCAGTGTTTCACTGGCAAGCCACAATAATGGGACCTGTAAGTATTCACTTAGTCACAGTCGTTGGTTTTTTCTGGGAATTAACATTCACACATATGACAGGATGTTCTGCCATTAATTTATACTCTAAACTGCTGACTTTAAATTGTGACTGAACTGCTGACTTTGAATGGTGCTCCTCAGTAAGCACAGTAAATAATCTGATAGGGCCAAAGTAGACTGAACTTAATGCTTAGTTTATCAATTAGTTAGACGTCAACTTTAACTCAAACATAAGATTTTTGTGTGACATCACCGCTAGCATTTCATTTTATATCCCATTTTGTACATATAGATTTGTCATCGCAGTACAATCACTAATGAGATGAATGTTTTCTTTCTCCGTGGATTAGAATGACAGTCCTTACCAGAGCGGGGTTTTCTTCTTGACCATACACTTCCCCACAGACTACCCCTTCAAACCGCCAAAGGTAAGCAAGACACTGACACACACAAACATACAAAGCAGCAGCATAAATAAACAAAGTAACTCGGCTTGTGCTGATTGGTGATCGGATCGTACATCAACATTTGAAGGGATGTTCAACGATTGGTTTAACTAACTTACTATCAGACCTGAAATGTGTTACACAAGTAGCGCGACTCCTTTAAGGGATAGCTCAGTGCGTGGTTAGCAGTGCAGTGTGTGTACAGTTTAGGCTTTTTTGTCAGTGAATAAATGCTATAACTCCTCAAGAACCAAGCAAAGTTCCTGTGTCTTGCTTTGCCGCCTGCTGATTAAAGTGAAGGGGGTTAGCCCTGAACTTAGCAACAACTTCAGCCCAGGCTCACTTAAGGTGGACTGACCGTCCAGGGCGATTACATCAGGTGTTGACAATCTCACAGGATGACAATAGAATGATCTATCTATGGAGAAATACGCCCAGCTCTAAAAGTAAAAGTGTGTCTTTTCCTGCTAAAACATGCCGCAGCTATACGTCATTCAGTTTCCTGTTGTTTCTCTGTCTCACGCCCCCTCCCCCTCTGTCTGTTTTCAGGTTGCATTTACCACAAGAATCTACCACCCAAATATCAACAGCAACGGCAGCATTTGTCTTGACATCCTGCGATCACAGTGGTCTCCGGCTCTCACCATCTCCAAAGGTAGGCCGGTTCTTACTGGCCTTCAGACTCTAAACTGCACATGTGGTTACAGATAAATGGCAGATGCCTTTCTAAACAAGTGTGTTAGGAATGAAGGAACAGAGGAAACATGTTGGTTTCCTTTTGAATAAAAATGCATCCCACAAATAATGCATTTTAACATTTCTCACGCAGAGGTCCTTGTATTAAACTGGAGTACTATCTCTGTAAATGTCAGCGTAGCTCTTTCTGATGGATGATCACTAACAGACATGCTTACAAATGTCTCTCATGCAGAGAGTTGGGCTTTTTTTTCTACATTTTTGTCAAAACCCCATTTTTATGCATCATCAATAGTTCTATAGCTCCTTACTAAAAAACACTTGCATCTGAAGGAAGGAAAGTTGTCAAAATTCTTAAGATTTTTTTTTTTTTTTTTTTCTTTTATGTGAATGCTGACTGGTCAACCTCCGATACATCCATCCCAGTTCTCCTGTCCATCTGCTCTCTGCTGTGCGACCCAAACCCGGATGACCCCTTAGTACCCGAGATCGCCCGCATCTACAAGACGGACAGGGAAAAGTAAGTTATCTCCTTCTTGTTGTTAAGTGCGTCATTGGTGTCCGTTATGGTCTGTTTTAAGGGTTCATGCCTCTTTGTCAACATTAAACATTTGGGTTACCAGCCTTTATTTTTGAGACGCTTTACAACCCAAACTGATCATAAGTCATGTTCTGATGACAGACAGTGTCACAGTCTAGCTACTGATGGACAGAAGCTCCATTGTACTACCAGATTACTACACTTTAATTAGCTACAATTTCTGTTATTTTTGAGATTTCGTAACAGTCTTTTCTACATAGTTTGAAAGCTACAAAAACACAAGGATAGAAGGTTTCAGTCTGGGTTAAATTATGGAAATGGGCTTTAAAAATATACTGATTGGTTACTGTTCAAAGGTAATAAGACTCTCCAGTTTGTTATATTCACCTTCCAAAATTGGCAATTTTGTCCGTCTGAAGTGAAGAACTGTGGTTTCGACCCCCCCCCCCCCCCCAGCTGGCTGCTCTGAATGGACACAGAGCAAAGAGAGAGATGGAGGAATGTTCCAAACACGTTTTTACATTTCTTTCAGAACATTTTCCAGTCTGGAGATTTAATGTCAGTTGGCATCACTATGTTATCTGGCTGTATTAGAGTAACGCAACTGAACACTTGTTGCAGCACATGTTGCATCGCAGTCTGTATAAAGTCCTTCTTTACTTAAATAAAGCTGATATTTAGCTCCATTAGCTTGTAGCATCTGATAGGTTTAAATATACATCTCATCAGCCCAAGTCAAAATGAGTGTTTCTGTCATTATAAACGCTATATAGAGAAGGAAAGGTCTTACATAAAGTAGCATTCAGCTGGGGTTTTCTCTCCTGTTCTGTATATTATCAGATATTTATTGGGTTTAGTGAATGCTGGCAGCCCACACTGACCAGTCAGAGATTTGCACTGTCATCTGCGTTTTTTACATACCCACAGAACATTATATGATGTGCCCTATCATAAAACAAGTGGTATTTAACAACTATACACTAGAGATACTACTGTCATTTTGGTTGTGCCATATCTGTTATCACCTATCACCGTTTTCTTGGTACTGATCAGCCAGCAGCAGTGATTTCTGGCCGTTTGCCGCAGTGGCAAGAGGAAATAAAAAGTAACCTCCTGAATTTCAGCACAAGATGGCAGAGCTGTGTGTGCTCTGTGGAGAGCCAGCCAAGCTGCCCTCTGTGCTGCTGCTGCTGCTGCTGCTGCTGGCAGGGAGGCAGCAAAACTTAAATGTGCATATACATCATAAAATGTCAATATGTTGGTCATTACAAGGGTAAACTAACAGTTCCCCCTCTTGGTCTCTCTCTCTCTGTCTCTGCTTGATTACAGGTACAACAAAATAGCTCGGGAATGGACACAAAAGTATGCAATGTAGTGTTGGGGTAGAATCATGGCCAACCACCTCTACGACATAAGGTTAGGGGAGCTTCAGACGTAAAGAGAAAACAAACAAAAAACCATACAAACAAATGAAAAGTTTAAAACAAGATCTTGTTGGTTTCCATTGGAGTGCTTTCTTTGAGCCACGCCTCCCCTTCACCAGAGTACCTGTAAAACTCCCTCTGCCCCACCTTCTCTCTCTCTATCTCTCTCTCTTTCTTTCTCTCTCTCTTTCTCTCTGTTTGGCTCTGTCTCCCCCTCCCCCCTCCCCTCCTCTCACACCTCTCAGCTCACCTGCCCACCCTCCAGTGTACATATTGTCAACTTGCAATGGTTACGCCCGTCTCTCCTTGCCCTTTCTTCACCTCGTCCCTTCCTTGTGACCTCTGCCCCCTCCCCTCCTGACCTCTGTATTCCTTTTACATTTTGTCACCATGCAGGTTGGGCTGTCGCAGCCTCCCCGACTCCCCCTTTTTCCTACACACCCCTGCATCCTCACCCACTTACCCCAGACGTTAATTACTAAAAGCATTCCTTTGAGCATCTGTAAAACTTTGAGGGGACCTTTTTCTTCTTTATTTCCCTTTTTTAGGGGGGAGGGGGACAATAATATGGAGGGATTTTTACACTCTGCTCCCTTTCTTGTTCTGTTGTCCTTTATAATTCCCATCTGTCGAGGTGACAATTCAAGAAAGCAGTTTGGCACGCGAGTCGAAGGGCACTCTGTATTTTATACAATGAATACTTAAAAGAAATCATCGCAGGCTATGTAAAATGAAAAAAAAAAAAAAGATGCACATGGCCTATTTTGGTCTTCTGTTGGATTCTACGAAAGGACTTGAATTTATCCCCACACCTCCTGCTCCTCACTCCCCCTCTCCCACCCCACCTTACCCGAGTTGACCTCTTTGTACACACACATAGACACACACACACACACACACACACACACACATGCACGCACAACTGTAAACCCATGTCACCCCCACCACTACCACCACCTTTTCTTTATTCACAAAGTGGAGGTTCTGGACCAGGTATTTAAGCAATTTATTTTTCTTAGTTCAACCTGTGTTTTTATCCCCCCCTCTCCCCCCCACCCATAACTCTTTAGGTTGCTTTTTTTTTTCTTTTCTTTTTTTGTTTTTTGCTATTGTTAAATTAGAGGCTAACATCTTAAATGGCTATGGGACTGGCTTGGGCTCTGGGTGCGAGGAGAACCCACTCTTCTTGCACAAAACCTCTGTATATTGAATTACCTGAGAGGCTCGTTGAGCTTTGTGTGTTGATTAAACTGTGTAATAAAAACCCATGACTCCTGTGTTGACTCATTCTCAGCCCCTTTTGGACGACATGCAGAGGTAGGACAGGGACATTTTATAGCCAGGTCAAATTCACGGCCCACTTCTACAGAACCTCCGACAGAAGAATACCTGCCAGTACCGCACTGGATCACTGTTATCTTATGGTTAGATTGCTACTATCCAAATCTGTGTGGTTATTTCTGGGAATTTCTGATTAAGTAAAACAAGACTAACATTTATTGACGTGGTTTAAAAATTTCCCCAGAATAAATATCTTAAAGTGGGTGGGGGATGTAGTCACTATCACTTATTCCGTTAGTGGGAACCTGAACTTAAAAGTACAATAATGGATTCACAGAACAATAAAACTGCATCAATGTGCATCTTCTTATATCTTCAGACTTCACTCATGTCGCAGTACTTCCAAGTGCAGTGAAGTCGCTTTGTCGCCCTCTAGTGGTGCTTTTAAATATTTATCTTAAGTGCAATAAATTCTAATTGATCGCGATTCTGTGTTTATATTGATGAAAATAGAATCATATATTTGTCTTATAAGCTATTAGAGTTTACCCAGAGATGGTTATCATGGTTCAGTAAAGCATGAATTTATTCAGAAGGAAAGCTATTCCTGAAAGGCAGAAGGGAATCACCAAAGATCGCAGCCGTCAAGATAGTTCTCCTTCCTCTACAGCCTTCCTCTCTGTGCTACGTACACGTCAAATGGGCTGGATGGAAGAGACGATTCCCGAGTGTTTACATCATCCAGAGGATCGGATGATTACATATTTGGTGGTGTGAGGATTAGAATACTTGACCGACAGCCTTTGGCTGATGTGGAGCATCTGTATTTGTTAGATTTTTAGGCACTTCTGTACTATTAAGTGCCAATTCAGAAATATAGGAGCTTTTAGGAAAATCCGAGTTTCCCAGTTGTAATAATGACCGATGTTCTCTTGAACATTATTCACAAGTCGAGAGACTGGTTGTTACGATAAATCCGAAATGACATGAACGCAGAATAACTATCTCTAATTCTACTACTGCTGTTCCCAAATCATTGTCAAGACATTAACTTCCACGTTCAAAAGTTAGTATATTCAGTCCTATGCGGATATATTTATGTTAATGAGCCCTTCATAAATAATCCCAAACTATTTCACCACAGTGTGCAATTGTTTTCACTGTTTTGATCTATTTGACTCTGTATCTCGACATCATAGCAAAAGATAAAATCTCAATGATTTTTGAGGCTTAAATGAAGGTTTGAATGAATGAAGGTTAACGTGTCTTCTTCCCTTTGTAATAAACATCTAACGAAAGAAACTAATGCATCATATATACGGAAATCAGTGTTTTAAACGGCCCCAAAGCGAAGTAGGTTTTAGTTGCGGAGTGAATGCTCTCGCATTGTTAGAACATCACTCTCCGTCCTCGGCTATGATTGGTTGTTGCACAGTGACGTAAGCAGACCGAACAGACGGAGTTCTACCGGAGCTAACGGAGTGCGGTAAGACTCCTCGGTTGACCTTGCTGCTGAGAGCTGACTACAAATAACACACCGTCCAGCGAAAACATGACAGCCCCGAGTTTACCTGCTATACCCGCATTACCCACCCCGGGAATCAGGTTGTCAAAAGGTAAAGTATTAACGCCAGCTAATAGCATGCTAGCTTGTAATGAATCTTTTCGTTTGCCGCTCAACGTAAACATAACAGCGATGAACGTCACTGGCAAACATGTTTGTATGGCTACAGCACGGTGTATGGAGACTACAGCTAAATTCAGTGCTCTTACCTTTAAATTATCAGTAATTTAAGAATCAAACTAACTTTTTTGCTGCAGTATCACTAATCTAACCGCTCCTCCGCTGGCTAACAGACACCTAGCTGGCAGTGAGTTGTGTAAAATACAGCCACAGGTTGTGTTACCAACTTTAGACGGTCACTCAGTTTTGGCCCATGAGCTCAAGCCATACTTGGAGGTGATCCCAACATCCACGGCAGGAGTATCTGAATGTTTGGTGGCAGCTAATCACTGAACTTGCTGAGCCAGACTGGCAGCAAGGGCCCCATTTCCCTCCTCATGTCTCTGCATCATGTGATGCTGAATAATCCTACTCACCGCTTCGACAAAATACTGGAGAATTCACAATCCCTGGTTGAAATGCAAAGCCACAGCACATAACCCTCAAGTTGTCAGCTTTCTCTGAAGCTGAGTCCATCCCCAGATGATGCAACAGGACGGAGCAGGAGGAAGAGAGGCTGATTTTCGTCTGAAGGATGTTAAATCATCCTCTGAACTGGCTGTGAGACCTTTTAAAAGCATTGATCATTTTGTTACTGCTTGACTGGTTTAAGGCGAAAATGCCCTTTTAAATAAAAAAAAAATCACTCTTTAGTTAAAAGGTTCAAGTGTTTTCCTCCTCTCCAGATGATGATAAGTACAATCATAAAAACACAATAACCTTGTCTAACAGTTGATATCACAAATAGAGTCTATGTAACACTATGAATGGATTTCCCTTTCAGTGTTACAACAGAACATAATAGTGCAGCAAATCCAGGATCTTTAGACATTTTAAAGAGGCTTAAAGGCAAAGAGTTAGTAGAAACATGTGGAAAACCGTTCTTAGTGATTAAAATCTTACATTCAGATAGTACTGAACGGTCAGTTGGGTACCATAAACGCCTGCAAGTTACTCAATATACACAGTTTCCTGTTTATTAGGTACAGTCTTTTGCAATCCAGTGTAACAGGCCTACAATGAATCATGTGTTTGTTCAATGTCAACGTCTTCATCCAGACACTCACTTATTCATATCACACACTTATTTTTATCATCACAAAAGCTCATTTATTCTCTGAGCACACACACACAAATATCAACCTCCAGTCCTTGTTAAGGTGGTAACTAAATGTTTTGTAACTTGTATGACACGATGGACTTTGTCCTTTAGTTTCTGGCTTTAGGACAGAACGGTTCATGTTGACTCAATTGTTCATCAGGATCATATAAAAGAAGAACAATCCGATTTCTACTGGACTCGATGAGCTTGTAAAGCATACTCAAGGCTTGTTATGTGAATTGTTTGCTAAAAAGATGATTAGCAGAAAACAAAAACATCTATAGCTTCCACCTCTTTATGTTTCTATTGATGTCTCATTAGAGAAGCTGCGTCTCTCAGGGTTTTCCCTGCATCTTAAAATCCTGGGCGATCTGCCTGACTCCTGTTTGGAGCTTACCTCTAAGTGAATTTAAATTTGCTCAGAAAATTCATAAGCCTGTTTTAAGAGAACCCAAAGTGGACTGTAATGCCACGAAGCTGTTTACCGATAGAGGAGTGTTTTGGCCACAAATCCAAATTACGTCAGTGTCGACGCGAGTCAATCAAGGTGACTGATAAAGTTTTTCTGTTCACATAAAACAAAACAAAACACTGAGGTCACCTGAGGTCTCTGTCACGTGTCTTTACACAACAAAAGCAGCTGAGGGTCTGGGTGTCCTTTAAAAAAAATGATCACACGGGGTCACAAAGGTGCATTTACACCAACTATTAACTAAGATCTTCAC
The DNA here is from genome assembly GCF_910596095.1 of Thunnus maccoyii. Classification (NCBI taxonomy): domain Eukaryota; kingdom Metazoa; phylum Chordata; class Actinopteri; order Scombriformes; family Scombridae; genus Thunnus; species Thunnus maccoyii. Next base: position 8,665,615 of record NC_056540.1, on the reverse strand, counting down.
ATGACAGTGAGGTGTTCATTCAACCCTAGTTAGTTTTCTTAACCCTTACCTACATTTCATAATACACACATAAACACTTAACTTTACTACATTTTTCTCTCTCCAGAGCATTTGGTGGTTGCAGTGCCAGTGGCAGTGGTTGCAGCTGTAGGAGGTTTTCTAGTCAGCCATTACCTGAGTGGGAGAGGCTGCAAGAAGGCCCAGGTGAACACATCCGTCAGCAAAGACAGTCCCAAAGTGGTGCACAGCTTTGACATGGAGGACATCGGCACCAAAGCTGTGTACTGCCGCTGCTGGAAGTCAAAGAAGGTTAGTTTACTCTTTGAATACCTGCCAGTCATTTCTCTTATTGGGTTGTCTAAGTCAAAAAAAAATCAACCAGTGAGGTTTCCAGAACATGATTAAAGGTCTGTTATGCTTTCACACATGTTGCACTTTTGGGGTAGTCATTGATGTCACAGCCAGGTGTTCTAACCTTTGACTGCACATGGACATCTCCAGCTTAGATTCCAGACATGCAACATGCAAAGTTTCAACCCAGAGTATCAGCTACTGACAGCGTGTGGGGCCCTATGAAATAAATTTTGAACTTTTTTCCAGATTTCAATTTATTTTTTCCCCGAATTCTGTGTTTTCCATTTCAATTGTCCTGAATTCTGTGATATATACGATTTAAGCACATTGTGTCATCAGAAAGAGTGTCTAGTTTGCTCTGTTCATTCAGCTTAGACGCCGTGAGAGAACGTTTATAATGGCAGGAAAACCCAGATTTTTTTCCTAATTGTATCCACATTTTGGCAAACGTTTTACAGTTGATTCTGCAATTCCGGTCGTGTTTTCCACAACGCGGGCCCCGCGCGTGCTGTCGGCAGTGTTCGATTAAGTACCACTGCAGGGGCAAATTGAACACTTAGAGACATCTGAATTTAACTGAGCGGCCAGTAATTGCCTTGTGTGGAGGTCATATTTTAAAATTATAGACCTCACTCTGAAATGGACCCGAGTGGCACTTTATGTCCTCATGAGGGAGAGAACTCATTTGCATAACCAAGATCCACAATTTGCTTTCATGGACATATAATAAACACAAGGACAGTGTAACTCTTGGTTTACCTCTGCAACGTTGAATGTTTTGATCATTTATAGTCAGTGGGTGTATTTATCATAAAGATGGTTCATTGTTTGTGTGGAGGCTGTTATCATGTCTTATTTCCTACTATTTGTGATATTTAAATTGTGATTTCCTCGCAGCGGTTTCTCTTATCAAAGAACAAAACTCTTGAAGTTCTTGGACTTTTGTTTTCCTCTTAACATTGTGTGTCCTCCTTGCAGTTCCCTTACTGCGACGGTGCCCACACCAAACACAACGAGGAAACCGGGGACAATGTCGGACCGCTCATCATCAAAAAGAGGGACGCTTAAGCCAACCAATCAGAAAAGCGCGCCCTCCCTTGACCTCCCCTCCACCCGGCCCCAGTTTGTCCAGCCAGTTATCCTCATTACAGTGCACACTGATGGTTACGGTACGACACAGTATTCTTCATAGACCAGAATAGAAACTGAATTTTTCATTTCATACATTCCCACACTGTTCCTACACAAACCCACATGACTTTGAAATCAAAGGTCATGTGCGAAGAGATAATAAAGGGACTTTGACAATCAATACAGTCAGACATCGGGGTATTACGACTGCGCAGTCGCTTTTTGACCCACTTAACACGAAGGTCAAAACGGCACTGCACAGGCGTCACACCTTCACGTCTGGCGTCCCTTTCTCTCTCCGCTCCTCCAGGTGTGGAGCAGGTGTTTGGAACACGAGGAGTACGGCAGATCTTTGCCTCAGTCCGGTTTTTGCATCCGAATGCAGCGCCTTACATTAAAATCAGAAGTCAGAACACACACACACACAACCCATATGAATGTTACATGTCATGATTTTTGCACCAAGAGCTGCTTAGTCAGAGGTAGAAGTCATGTTTGTGTTTAATGAAATAAAAATCTATCTTGAGAACTGTTGAAACACTATCTGCTGTCTGTAACCAGTTACTGTCTTTCTGAGGAAACTGTTGTATTTAATCTGTAAAGTGTTGGGAATTCTGCTTATAAAGGATATATTTTGCTTTTTCATCAGATTTATTTTCTACTGGCTGCCGTGTGTCTGACTTGATGATTCATTGTTCTGTATATTGTGAATAAAACTTATCGAGTGATCTGATTCGCCGGCCTTGTGTATTTATTTTTCAGGAAGCTGTTCTCGCTGCAGGGCCAGAAGCCAAACTCTACATTTGTTTGTGTTTTAACCTCCAGATCTAATGCAGTCCACTTAACCACTTCACTTCTGTCAGCTGCGAGGTAGAGCAGCGTGCTCATGGATTAACGGTGGATAGAGATAATGAGTAAACAGCCCTGTAGGGTAACTGCAGTGTGTTTGTGTGTGTGTGAAGCCTCGGCTAAGTACAGGGCCGCATTTTACCTTCAGGCAAGGTAGGCAGCTGCCTGGGGCCCCCAAGTATAAGGCCCCCAAACACCTATAGATTTATTATGATTAGATATGAAAGATAATATGTCATGTTACTATTCTAACTCATTGGGCGGATGTGGATCAGGAAGTAGAGCAGCTTGCCGCTAATCATTGCTGGCTCCTGCGGTCCGCATGTCGAAGATACTGAACCCCAAATTCCTCCCAGAGGCTGTGCCATCAGTGTGTGTGTGTGTGTGTGTGTGAATGGGTGAGCATAGAAACATGGTGGAGCGCTGTACGGCAGCCTCTGCCATCAGTTCATGAACGTGTGTGTGTGAATGGGTGAGGGTGTAAAGTGACGTTGTGTAAAATGGGTGTAAAGTGCTTTGAGTGGTCGATAAGACTAGAAAGGTGCTATATGAATGCAGTCCATTAACCATTTACCATTGTTCCATGAAATAAGTGACAAAAGGCCCCCAAAATATGCAACTGTGTACTTCTACTTCAGAGGAAAACAATGTACTACATTTACCTGACAGATAAATATTACTGGTTATGCTGCACATTCAGATTTCACTCACAAAATACCACAAATAAAATATGATGCATTATTATTGATTAAACTATCCAGCATTATATAAACTAGTTGGACTCCACTTGTAAAGTAAATTGAAGTGCATTGAGCTGATAATACCTGCCTTTCACTCTTCACTTTTAAGTAAAAATGTGAATGCAGGACCTTTACTTTAACCAGACTTTTACAGTATTCATTCTGTGTTGTATTAATAGTTTCACTGAAGAAGTTTTGAGACATTTCCCACTTAGAGAAACAGTGAAAACAAAGCAAGACAGTTTGCCTGTGGCCCCCAAATCACTGAATCCGGCCCTGGCTGGAGGTGAAGGGGGCCTCCGCCGTGCTGCAGTGTCCACCAGCACCAGTGGCCATTTTAAGATGTGGCAGTATTAGTGGTGACCACTAGACGACGCTGTGTTTGCACGGATAGTCCTGGCCAAGACAGTGTACGCGAGTACACGGTGGGCCCCTGCTCCCATAGTGACACGCACGCACACATACACACGCACGAGGTATCTGGCTGCGTGCCAGATGCAACGGAGGACTCTCACAAGAGGTGGAGTGGACTCCAGCATCCCTGTGTGAGGAGTCACCTTAAACAGACAGCTCAACAGTGTGCTAATACACACACAGGAGGACAATACTGAGTGGAAAGACTTTCATTAACATGTGTTTATAATAAACTGGAGCAAGACTGTGTCTGTTCTGTGAGTATGTTTGATGGATCAGTAAACGTTTATTGTTTTTAAATTGTTTAATTGTTCATTTTTGTTGTTTTTAAACGTAAGCTTCTTCATGATGTTGACTATATGTGACACCAACATATGTAGTTTAGCGGTTATAACGCAGGAATAAACGTGTAAGTGTCATTGACAGGTTTATTATATCCACAACTGTCACTTTCTGCTGCTGTAATGTTTGTTTACTTTAATGTCACATTAAAAACATGACATTTTTTTGACTTTAATGCACTTCCAGTCCCATCATCACTAATTTGCTAATCAACTCAGACCACTTATGCTCAGATTTTTTCCATTTAAATTAATTACACATCACATTACTCCACTGCCACTAGACCCCTCCTCCTTAACACATACATATCCTACATTTACATATGTGTAACTGCTGTCATTGACTGCATTCATGAATGAATTAGGATCATTCACACGGCCTTAGTGGCAGTTTATTGAGATTGACTCTAATGAGCACTGCTGTAAATTTAGCCTGTTGTAATAAATAATGAATGTGCTAACAGAGACACATCAGGGCTTTACATTATCCGGGGAGACACTGGACTTTATCATATTCTGCTCATTTTTAAAACTATAATATTAATTTAATCATATAATTTTGCTGTAAAATATGTTAAGAAGCCTCCATTATTTATATTAATTATATAACATTAGGTTAATTGGTGTTCCTTTAGAATAATTGACACCTAACGCCTATGCTCATTGACTGTGTGTGTGTGTGTGTGTGTGTTGTGAATGAGTGTGTGTGTATGTGTGTGTGTGTGCTGGATATGTAATGTCTGCTTTAAATGCTCCAGTGTTCAGACTGTCAGCTGTCTGTGCATGTTGGACTGTTGCTGTGGACATTACGGGGTCGCTCTGACCACGGTTTCGGCTGCAGAGTCCACTTCGCATTTTGAGCGACGCCCCCAAATTCCGTGCAGAGTGTTTGCAGACCCTCCGGGACGGAGAGGTGGAGGAGGAATCGGCAGCTCCGCCGTCCATATACACTACAATCACCACGCCATTAGTTCATGACTTCATCATATCTTTGACAGGAGAGTTTGGACGGATTTTAGAAGGTAAGAGGAGACATTTTCCCGATACTTCCTGATTGATTTTCGCTGTTTTTGTTTGGTCGCCTTTTCCTGCGCGCAGCGCCGTGTCGCAGCGACCACTCGGACTGTGGTCAGCTCGCCGTGGCGTCGGCCGAGCACCGTCTTCTTAGGTAACCTTAATTACGGTCAAATGATCGATCGGGCCCCCTGATCGACCCGTCAAATGGTTTACACACTTGTCATGTAAAAAACGTATATGTCCCGTGTTTAATCGCCAGAATAGTTCTTCTACAAATGTGGACACGGAATATAGCCTGGTCTTTTTTTATCCACAGCAACCGCATCGTTGCGCACCTCGCTCCTCGTCGCCGATACCAGACAAAAGACAGCCTGTTTTTTTTACGCTTCACTATTTAGTCTTTCTTTCTTCCAGAGCTTAAGCTTTGGCTGGCACACATAACAGCAGTCGTCAAAATGTATTTGAAAAGCGCGCTCCACATTTGACCTGCGCATATGCGCATATCTTTGCATATTGTTGTCGCTCTGTTATTGATTGCATTGATATACCGTGAAATTCTTAAAGGGATACTGCCTCCTGTATGCGGAAATCATTGGCAAAGCATGCACTGTGTCTCATACATGAGCCTGTTCATCTCTGTTCAGGGAGTTTTGTTTTTCTAAACATATCTACATATATGTTAGATTTCTCTTTTTTTCTTTACACTGATTCTTTGACACTGTGTTTAGTGCCTGTGGTTGAGAAATATCTTCCAGTCTCATCTCCTCTGTTTACTCTCCCTCTGTTTTCGTCTCTCCAACATTTCTATTCTTAACCTTCCTCTCTTCATCCCCTATTCATTTCTAGCTCTCCAGGACTGTGAGGCTGCTGCAGAGAATGGGAATAGGGACACAGGCCAAGGCTTGCCATTTTGGCTGAAGTAACAGCAGGACGGTTGTCAACCCCGCATCGGCTTCAATCCCCTTTTCCCTCACCTCTCCTCCCACACACACACACAAACACACACTCTCACAAGGACAGACACTCCCACACACAGCCACTGCTATGTCCACCGCCGTAGACATCGCTGGCCCTTCCTCCCCAGATCAAGCCCACAGCAGCGCTAAAATCCCCAACGAGCCACTGAGACCCAGCCTTAAGCGCTCCAACCACCCCTACAGCCTCTCCCATTACATCTCCACCCCTTCCCCAGCCGTGGACGTCAAAAGCCTGATCCAGCCCTCCCCGACCCAGCAGCGGGCAGCCCAGCCCGGGCACACTAAGCCTCGCCGGGCCCCCTCCTGGCCTGACATGTGGGAGTCGCCCAGCGGGCTCCACCTGGCCCATGCCGCAGAGCTGCTGATGCGCGCCGGGCTGCTGGCTCTGACCCCCGCCACCACAGAGCAGGCCGGCCTAGGTGCGCAGAGCAGCCCACCAGCTAAAAGGGAGGCTGCAGAAGCGAAGGGGGGGAAGGGAGATGGGGAAGGAAGCGGATCCGGGCCTGAGGAGGAGGAAGAGGACTCCCCTGGATGCGGGACTGACTTCCAACCCTTCTTGGGCGCCTGGTTCCCCTTCAGCCCCGCTCTGTTCCCCCTGGCAGGTTTCCAGATGGGGGGAGGCCATTGGAGGAGCGCAGCCATGGGAGCTGAGGGCATAGAGGGGCTGGTGGCCGAGGGCTACTCTCCTGGTTCTCTAGGCGGGGGCAGCGGAGGGAGGAGGAAGAGGAAGAGGTGCGGCGAGTGCGTACCGTGTCGGCGTCAGACGAACTGCGAACAGTGCAGCAGCTGCCGCAATCGCAAGAGGGGACACCAGATCTGTAAATACAGGAAGTGCGAGGAGCTGAAGAGGAAGCCAGGAGGTCCTGGGTTTGAGAGCAGAGTGTCTGCGTTTGATCTAAGGGGGTCCGACTTTACTTTGGGTCTGGCACAGGAGAGAAGCAACGGAGCCTTGGATGGATAGTAATGTTTGTGGTGGCAGCATTTGTCAGAGGATCCTGGTTGGATGATTGTTGAGGGGCTGCAGTTTAAAAACACACGGGACACCATGTTAACACGCTCGGACTGTGGTTCAAAGATCTTCAGATCTTGTGTTTAGCGCGGAGCTGCAGCTCCATTTCAGAATGTTCACACTCGTTCCCATCCTTTCTTTTGACAATCAGTGAATTGGAGAGGAGAGAAAGAAGGATACCAATGTGTGTCAATATTTAGATGATGACAAAAATGCTGTAAATAGACTGTAAATATCTGGAAAACATTATGTCTTTTTTTACATCCCTTTCCAGTTTGGATGTATTGTGTTTCAACATTTAAAGAAGGAGCCAAATGTTTTGTTTCTAATGGGGAGTTTTGATTCTGTTGTTCTGACGTCACTGCATCAGTAAGAAATGAATGAGTTCAGCTTAGGCTAAATTATTTCATGTGCAACTTGTACTGTCTGTTTGCCCTTTTGAAATAAAAGAAATTGGCCATGTGCACTTGTCTACAGGCTGGGTTTATACTACGTGTGTGTGCGTCTTCATATTTAATTGGATGTATGTGTCTGTTTGCCACCGTGTTTCAGCTTGTACACGCGCGCACACGTGTGTTCATGTGTTTGTGTGTGAGGTTGTGTGGATTATGAGTCACCTAATGGTGTGGCTGAGAGCCTTATCGCAACCCCACAGACACACAAACACACCTACACGCTGCTTTGGCAAGTCCAGTGCATGCACTCAAACACACCTAACCTGACATGCACACATAATCACAGATACTCTCTCCTCTATTCACACACTGATGCAATTTCTCCTTTATTCACAAGTATAGATCATATACACGCACACACACAAACACACACATAATAAACCAAATGCAGAGCCAGCTGGACTGAGGCTACAGGGTGGGTTTTTGCTTGTTGCCGTAACGATGGCTGATGTGATAAGACCTTCTTCCTCGGCGCCACACTCCAGGGGACCGCAGGGAAGACGTAACCATGGCAACGGCCGGCCCGAGGTGTCACGCTATAATTGGGCCACGGCTGCACTTCCTGTGCGCCTTCAGTCAGGGGGATCGCAGAGGGACTGTGTGTGTGTGCGTGTGTGTGTTTGTGTGTGTGTGTGTGTGCATCTGTGGGGGTGGGGGGGTTGTGTATGTGTGTGTGTGTGTGTGTGTGTGTTTGTCAGGCAGGGAGAGAGAGGGAGAGAGAGAAAGCGCAGCACGCCAGCCAACGCAGGACACTGCCAACTCATGGAGAAAAGCAGTGAGCTCCAACATCACGCTATTACAACGCTCCCACTGAATGAGAAACACACAGTCTTTTAGTAAAGTCCACAGTCTAGTGTTTCTTCATCTCCCAGACAAAGGGGGAATTTCAAATTCTTGGATCTGCAGCTTTTTTTTCTCCCCCTCTTCGGTGCCTTTCTAGTGATTTGGAGCTTAATCCCCCCTCCCTGTTCTCGTCACGCATGCACACACACACACACACACACACACACACACACACACACACACACACACACAGACACCGGAAATCTGTGTCACCCGCTGCCCAGCAGGTCCAGTGACTCCCTGAACGCCTGCAGTCTGGCTCCACTGGCCTGCAAGATGGCAGGAGAGAAAGGGAAGAGGAGGGGGGAGGTGGAGGGATTGAACAGAGGACGGAGGGGGTGGGGGGGTGGGGTGGTTGAGAGAGAGAGTTGGGGGAGTGGGGGAGGAGGAGGAAGAGGAGGAGGGGAGGGGAGGGGGGGTCGAAAGTGGATCCAGGGAGAGGGAGAGAAGGTGGAGGGGTGAAGGAGGGGTAGAAAGAGACGTGGTGAAGGGCAGAGAGGGAGAAGGGGGGTAAGAGAGAGTGGGTGAAACTGGGAGAGATGAAAAGCAGGCCACAGGGGGAGAAAAAAGAAAAACGGGAGAGATATGCAGGGAGGAGGACGGGGGAGATGGACAGCAGGGGATAAAGATAACGTGGGCCAAACAAAGAGAGGGGAGAGATGAGTGTGAGAGCCAGCGAACGGAGTGATGGAGGCCGATTGAAATGCAGCGAGACAGGGACGCAGGTAGACAGGGAGCGGGGGTTAATGACGGATGCATTGTCCAGATAGCCGGTGTGTGCCGTCACAGACCCCTGCGGAGCTTACATATGTTAGCACCAGCGGCCCTGCCCACTCTGGAGGAAAAACTCCTCTCACACTGCAGTGGAACAACCTGCCAGCCCAAGGCAACCTGCACTGGAGCTGGGCGGACCCTCACTCACGAGCCAGACCTTTGAAATTTTGGCCACTGCGTCTGCTTGGAGACACTGTGTCTCATTGTGAATGTTTTTTCCCCTCCATTGGCTGTATCCCCAGCGTTAGAAAATGTGTAACAGCTTTGCAGAAACAGCATCTTTCTGAGATCACTCCTCTGTTATCCATGTGTGTTCACTTTTATAAGGAGTCCACACACACATAACATGTCACTCCCAAACAGAAACACAAAGGTTTCTTACATCCTTGAAAAGCTCAGGCTCATCTGCCCTAAGGTTATATTTTGGTGACACTGGGGTCAAAGGGGACTCTTGACCTTTGACCCTCAAAGCTGTTAAAGGTGGATTCAAAATAGGCCAACTTCTATAAACAGCTTCATCCACCCCTGCTATCGTCTAACGCCGCCTATGAAAAACCGCTAAATAGCTTTAAAAGCAAACAGAAACTTATGTATTTCAGTCCCTGTGAAATTAAAGAATGACTATCACTCTCACCCAAACATAACCATAAAATCAGGTCCAAAAGAAATTAATTCTCAAAACATTCTCACACTTCAATCAACATCCTCGGGCAAGTTCACACAGTGTCCGTTTCTGAGGTAATGTGTACACAAAATTCTGTTAATCTTTAGCTTGCTGCTGATTTCAAAAAAAGGCACAGTGGTTCCAGGAAGTTAAGCAAAGCATGCTGATAAAGTCTGTCTGCCTGCCTGCAGTGATATTTCATCACAGCTTCTTTTTCACGCCACCTCGTGATGTGGAATTGATTGTTGCCATTGAGTATTGAGCTCGAAGTTGCTCGCACTCTTCAATTTGCATGATTCCCACAAGCGTTTCCTTTTTAACGGGGAGGTAAATCACGAACAGAGCTGCGATGTCGGTTACACAAGGTCTTTAACTGTGATTTTTATAGTGTGGTCTGTGATTATTAGTTGGAGCTGGAATTTAGGAGGTCCATTTGCCTCATAATCTGCGTATACTGATTCATAATGCAGGCTAGTTTACTATACGATAACTCTAACGTCATTTTAGAATCTATTTGAGGATATCTTCCAAGAAAGTTTACTGTGACGCTGAGCTAATCTGTTTTTTCTCATTGGATCTCTACTGATCTCAGTATAGCTGCTAATTCTAAATGGCTCCAATTATTATAAATTCAATCTGTGTTTGTTTACATGATAATTTCATTTTTCACAATTACCGTTTTGTAACAATAACAACAATAATAATGTTGTATTTATAACTACCAAAATGTATTTTCAACTGACCTATCCAAAAATGATGCTACATCTATTGAGTTTTGGTTTAGTTTCCAGGGATTAAAGGGGAACTCCACCAATTTTACACACAAAGGTCAGTTTACTGCTCATGAGTTTTTCCAATAGTGTCCGCTTCTGTCATCAGGGTTATCTCGAGACAATACATTTTTGTGGGCATGGAGTTTGAAAGACAAGACCATTAATTAGGAGAGTCTAACAAAAAGGTGTTATCAGTTGCATCGTGGGAAATGTAGGATCCAGTGTTTGGCCCAGACTCAGGACTCAAAGTCAGGATATCTCGGCTTCAGCCACATCAATTTTTACCATTCTTTTTTAAATCTGTCCCTCATGTTAGTATTGAACTTATGGAAGTGCAAAACTAAATCATTGTAGTGCCCCTTTAATTGTGGTTGGGTCATGTTGGTTAAGATTAGAGTAAGACTGGTCATGTTTTCACTTTTTTTTCTGTAAAAAAAGTTTAATCCATGACATGCAACTTTTTGTGCATAAAACATAAACCGCAATGTATTTTGGTAAAAATAAGTATGGAAGTCTTGTGAGATCAGGCCAGAGTGACACAGCATATTTTAGATATAAAATGTATATCGTAATTTCTGTTCTGTTAGGAAATTATACAAGAAGCACAGAGCCATTAACTGACTGTCTGATCTCCCCACTCTCCACTCATTCAGAAAATGGGATGTGTTTTATTGTTCCAAAGGCAACGGTCTCAGATGTGCAGTATCTATTCCTGGTTGGTGTAATCTTTGAAGTTTACTGTCATACAGATGCTTAGTCAACACAGGAAGAGTGTCCTAACTTCACCTCCTGGGCCTAAAGAACATAAACAGGAGCACTAGCAGACTCTTAACAGCTACAGTAGATAGGTTAAAGGTTAAAGTAGAAGCATTACAAGTCAATGACACACACTTTCTTATGGGACAAAGATGACCGGACTCCTACAATGCTTTACTGGGAAACCCAACACTGTGAGACTATATATAGCGGGGCTTTTCACACTGTGTGCATGACTGTTGTGTCAAGTCAAGTCACATGATTCAAGATATATGGGGTGGACACACACACACAGACACACGCACACACTCACACTCACACACACACACACACACTGTCGTGTTTCCATCACTTCAGAGGACATTACATTGACTTATATTCATTTTCTAGAGAATTATCCTAACCTTAACCATAACCTCTATATGCCTAACCTTAACCTTAACATAACCCTAAACTAACCTTAATTTTAAAAATCTTCACTCTAAAATGAATGATTTACATTATGAGGACTTGTATTTTCTCCCCAAAGAGAAGCAAGTCCCCACAACATGAGGAATACCTTAACTCCACACACACACACACACACACACACTCTCCACTCCCATACAGAAGCACATACACAGAGGCTGAATCCTGAGGCTGAGGGCGTGGAGGTGGTGAGGGAATGCGAGGAGGTTTATTGAGTTGGCTCTGACGTGTTGCTTCCCCGTGACCTGACTCCCATTTGCTCTGTCTCCTCGACCGTCTCGCCCTCTGTCTCTCAGTCTTAACCACATGCTAATCAGCTTTCTGTGCTCTCTGTTTGATCTCTGATGGGCTGTTTTCTGATGCATCCCGCTGAATAGATAATCATTGTGTAAGCGGCCACTATCAACAACTTCTCTGTGTCTTCCCCGCTCAGCCCCCCCCCCCCCACCCCAAACTGAATGCCTGCTATAACCATAAGAACAGACACAACTCTGTTCAAATGCAAGAACAAAATAAAATGAGTTATTAAGTGTCATTAATTTGTTCTTTTTCATACCAACAGCAGACATACAATCCCATTAGGTGAATACAAATAGAAGGTGAAATACTAAACTCAAAGAGTCAGCAGGAGCAGGATCTTAGCAAGGAATTAGTGACCAAGTAAAGAGAGCATGTGACCAAATAGTTAGGTAGTAACTACAGCTCTAACGTCCCAGTCTAAAAATGAAGAACTGTTACATCTCTCATTGTAAAACAGTTACTCTCTGATGTCATATTACATGTTAGTACAAGGGTGATTCAGTCATTTTCTTTAGTTACTTGCATTTAATACCACTCAAGAGCTACAGTGTAGTCAGTAAATATTTAGTCAAGGACATATTTTTAATGGTTTTGTCTCCAGGACACTAGAACTAAAACGAAACAATAATCATTAGGTTAAATTGCTGACTCTGCTTTCGGGTTGTTTGAGGGTGTTCAGATTCATAATGGGTGACCAGAATAGCAATTTTTGCCATTTTTATACATATTCCCTCCAATTTTATGACAATGTGGCAGAATCAGTGATAGTAACATACAACTAAAGCAACAAAAGATATGTTTAAGGCAAAAAAAGTGTGTAATTTATTTTACTGCTTGGTCAAGTCAGTCACCTGACTATGTCATCAACTGACCTCCGCCCATCTGATCATGTGTTTCACTTGCTGGAGACCAGACTTCAGGCAAAGAAACCCCAAAATAAGCAAGAAGTCAAGATTTTTCATGGAGGATACCAATGGTTGTAGTCTTCAGACAGTGACCGCTGCAAAGAATGTGCAACCAACCAAATATTAAATATAATATCATATGGTCCACTTACTTTCCAAAGCTTTCAGCCATATATCATGGACTGCATCAGCAGATGGAGTTAGCTCATTTGTCATGGAAATGTTTTAGTTGTTATAATATAGTGACCTGAATATGGATTTATATGTACATGACCAAAATATGAAAATCCTGTAATGGATTTTCATGTGATAAAAGTTTATTTTGCCAAACTGCAAACTGTCAAGGATTAACCTTCAAACTCAATTGAATATGATAGATTTATTAAAATCTACCTTAATTTGTGAAATTACCTTTGGTCCACTAAAACTGGATAAAATTCATAGGATTTCTGAGGATGTAAACATCATTAATTTTAAGATATGAGGCAGATCTTTAACCTCATAGTTAAGTTTCATGTCACATCCAATGTGCTGGAGAAAACAAAAATGTCTCACCAAATGCTTCACTGTAGGTCTCTTTTGTGATACTTCATAATCTTGGTAAATTATAATTGTACTCATGACACCATTATATCCTATTCAATCACATAAGAACACTACTTTTATAGTCATCAGACTAATTAAGGGGTGGTTCACGTAATGAGGTGACAGTAGCTCAGGTGGTAAAGCAGGTCAGCCACTAGTTGCAGGGTTGGTGGTTTGATTTCCTCCAAAAACAGCATCCAAAAAGACTTCTTGAGCAAAAAACTGAACCCTAAACTTTCCTTGATGAGCAGATTTGAGTGTTCATAGACAAACGTGAGGGATTGTAAAATGAGAATCAGAATAAAGACTCTATATAGATACAGTCAGACCAGACATCATGAATTCAGTCCTTTTACTTAACATAAAAACCCTTGCACCAATGTGATTATTGCAGATATAATGGATGAAAATGTTGTCAACGCTGCTGAAAGTCAGTGGAGTTAAAGCAGTACAGTGACAAGTTACATGCACTTTTTGATTAGTACAAAATAACTTTAAAATGAATTCATCAAATAAAATGTTTCTCAGTTCCCAAAAACCTGCTCATGACATCTCAATAATAAAACTTTGTTAACACTTATTTAACAAGTAAATCACCATACAGGTGCTTTTTCATCCATAGTCAAAAGTCTCTGTGAGCATCTCTCTGGACATCTCTCTGCCTCTGCCTGTCAATCACAGAAACTGTGTGAGCGTTATTTGAACTCAGCAACATCAAAGCTGCTACTTTTTATCATTCAGGTTGAATTCAGTTCAAAAGCTTTCAAGTCTCACTCCACCCCCAGACGTTTCTCCGTCTGTAGGTCGGTCCTTGAATTGAGGCCTAACAAACTGTATCTCAGTTCACCGCCCAGGTTAAAGTAAGGATCCTGTTAAGGAATTGTATGCGGCCTCGGCCTGGATCAACTGTGTGTAACTGAGTCATTATTTTCTGCACAGGGCTTGTTACACTCAGTACAGTAAGCTCTGGCTCTTTGGGGTCACCGTGTTGTCTCTAAGCAGGCTGGATACGCCTTAAGTCCTAATGGATCAAAGGTGCGCTTCTTCCCTGTAGATGAGCAGGCTTGGCAGGTACAGGAGGCTTGGTGTAGGCAGGTGGTGTGCTGTGAGGATCGTCGGTGAAAGCTTTCCTGAGCTGCGCCACGCGACCTCTGTATTCTGATTTCTTCCCTTCGAAGCACACAATCTCTAAGACGGAGAGAAAAGAGTAAAGTGAATTCCTAAAATCCTGGTTTTATCCAAGTGATATCAACCTGCTGATATCCACTAGATTTGGGGGAGAGTCCACCAATGACCAAATGACAAGCTATTGTTTGCACAGTGTGATAAATGATCAGACATACACTAACAGCACTAGCATCAGCTAGGTGTGGAAGACTGAGGCTCTATCACACATTAACCTACAGCAGGACAATCTGGGCCACATAGGGGCAGAGTAACAAGCTGTAACATTGACAAATCACCTTATGAAGCTGATATAGCTAACATGTTTGCAAACACTGTATAAACATCCAGCAGACACAGAGCATTGTTAGCTTTCATTAGGAGTCGTGTTTCTGGTGAATGTAAATCCAATATTCACTCTTATTATAGTTCTGTTTTGGTCTCCTGAGGGAAATATCTGGCTCTATAGGTGCAAAATGTTGCACTTTGTTCATCAGCTAGCTGCTAACTTGGTCTGTCTGCCAATTGTTGTTGTGCAGATAGTGTACAGTAGGGTTATCTGAACTTTTTTTTAAAAACAGCTGCTTGCTTCTGCTGGAGACAATGCTGATGAGAGCAGTAAGAATGAACCAACACAAAAAGCTGTCCTCCATAAAATCAAAACAATGAGCTGAGAGATGATAAAACATCCCGTAAAGCTGAAGGGAACTGAATAGAGCTGGGTGAAAATTATTTATTGGTTCATCACTACAAACAACCCCTTTCACATGATACATAGTCATAAGATCCTTTGTTAAAATCAACATTTTGATTGGTGCAGCTTTAAGCAAGCTATTCCTACCATACAGCAGGTACCGTTCAGGATCAATGTTTTGTCTGAGCCGAAAATTAGAAATTTATTAACCTAGTTTTACTGAATGTCCCTCCAGTTTACAGCTGTACTTTCCTGCATAACCTGACAGTAGTCTTTTTAAGCAGATAAAAGAATTGCTTGCAAATGATTTATGATGGAAGCTAGTTAGACCTTGTGTTTACAGAATTGATGATCTTGGTAACTAAGTTATGATACATGGTTTGATAAGATTACTGAGATCTCAACATTTTTGTTTTGTTTTTATGTATATAATACATTTCTGGTCATTTTTGTTTACTCTGTTGTCTTTTTTTACATTAAGGAATGATTAGCTCAAATTTAGACACATACTTCCTGTGTATGACAAGTGTCACACCTTACAATACACAAACAGCACATATCATTTAAAAATTATAAGAGAATTTTACATTTGCAACCTGTTTTCATCATAAAAACATATAAATCTGTATCAGGTCTCTCTCTGCCTCTTTCCTCTCCTCTTGTTTTCTCACCTCTGTCCTGTGGGCCGGCCCTCTCTGTGTCTGACAGCTGGGATTTGAGTGGCGGCTGGTTGCCATGGCTACTAAAATGGGGCCTGTAGAGAGGAGCCCAGTCGCTGAGGTTGTCCGAGCTGCCGCCGGACTCACTGTCGCTGTCCTCGGTGGGGTCCTTCAGGTCGTCGTAGGCGCCGCAGGAGTCCATCTCCTCCTCAGACAACTGGTAGCTCAGTGAAGTCGGGTCATCCTGTGTAAGTGGGACACAATTTGATGATAAGATTTATTCAGTGACTGTCCATCTTTACCATCTTGACTTTAAAACCCACATGCAAACACATGAACTCACACTAACATCTGTGAGGGGCAGCTGAATGTCTTCTTTAAAGCCGAGCTGCTGGGCCTCTCTTCCTGGCAGCAAGTCCACTGTCTGGATGCCATTCATATTATCACTGTGGAGTCTGGAAGACAAAGACGTCCATTTTTAGTCCCGGGCAGACAGTCGTCCCAACCTTTGAATCAATCCTCCAGTTAGTCATTTGGCAAATAACTTCTATAATCAAATTGGGACGAGGAGACGGCTAGCTGACTGAAACTCTTTAGTTCACTGTTCATCTTATCAAAGACAATCAGAGTTATGTAATGTGTGGCAGAGACTGAGGGCTTCATTAAGGTGCAGAAACTTAGCGTGATGTTCTTGTGTGATGATTCAGAAACATGCTGCACTGGTGGTAATTAATTTAATTTCCACATTCTGATGTTTCGCCTTTATCTTGAATAAGTAGGAGTAGAAGTAGTTATTTTTTCTTTTTAGCTTTTCATTGGTTGTTTTTAAATTAATTCATTAAAACATAACTACACTTAAAAGTACACTCTCCTCTCTTCAAACTGCTGCTGCAAAGCAAAACAAAGCAGCTCTGTGTTGCTTCATGTTTACAGTAACAAAACAGATCCTGCTGTTACACAGTCTGGTTTTATGCTTCCTGATCACATTTAAGCCGGTCAATCAGTGATACCGTGACATTTTTAAGAGTGCTTTGCAGGTTTTTTTTTTGTGTCTACCTATTGTTGATGAGGCCCTGAAGGAGTTTGGAGGACCTGAACTCATCCACCTCTCCGATCACGATGACGCTCACATCTCCGTCCCGACCGAGCAGCCATCTCACATGCTTATTGGAAGCTGGGAAAAGAAGAAAAGAATGGAAAAACAACATAAACATGTTATCTTCTCATCTCCATGTGTCTGATGGAAGTGGCTGCCTCATGAGTTGTTATTCTGGCTTTTATCCAGAAGGTGGTGCTGTGCTATAAGTTTAAAGCTTGGCGAGCCTCACACAAAGGGCAACACTTTGTCCTCTCTTCATTTGCACTCTCTCTTCTTCTTTTTTCTTTGTTTTTGTGGCTATTTGTCTGTCTGTCATTTCAAATAAAAATAAACTCATCGTGTGTCACTGCAAAGCATAATTCATAGAGAATATTGGGGAATATAGTAAATACCAGATACCCTCCTTCTATCAGTGAGTACGCAGAGCTGCATGAAACTGACCTGGGTTAGTTTAACAGAAACTGCCTCTGAAGTTTGAATTGGAAACAGCCCACATGTTGCCAGTGTTTAGCTTTGCTACACAGTGTGTTGACTGAGTTGAGCAGGGAATCCATTTCATTCTCTCTGATTTGATCATTAATTATACTTCACTGTATATTCATACAATTTTATTTATTATAAATCAATACATTTAGTAATAATGGAATGCATAATTTCTTTTTTGTTATGTAACTTTGTGTGACACAATATATAAAAAACCCAGCAATATTTGTTCTTATGTCATCAGTTTTGCATACTGGAAAACAGGAGGGTATTTTTAGTTGTTACATCATTGTGACACAGTAGGCAGAAATAGACCCCACACCTCAGTGTGTGATAACAGGTGTTTCCATTACAGTGTCTTTAGTCAAAGGTAAAGCACCTGCTATGACATCACTGACTGGGGTGTGGCTTGAAAATTCAAATCCTCAGAGATTTCCTGTACAGCAGCTGTTTTGTACCTTTTGTACATCAACATGGACTTACTCTTTAACAGCGACAGTAGACTCAATGAATAAATAATGCAGGAGAAACAATCACCTCCTAACAGTGAACTGACTCTACGCATTTCTACGTAACCAGATAACAAGAGCAGCTCTGTTTCTGTTCATATTTGGGGGGGCTGACTCGTATTTGCGTACTGTCACACAGCACATGAGGATACATTGTGTAGATGTCTCACTTGAACAAAGACCATCTCTGACGTTAGTCATAGTCTGTCTGTGAAACACACCTTTATGTTCACAGTCACTCTGACCGCTCTAATAACCAGACTTACTCAGAACTGAGGTTCCCTTCTTTATTACAACCACACCTGCAAATTAACCAGAAAAACAGCTCATACTCGAAATCTTCATTGCTGGGAAAGATTTAATTGTGTATTTATGTAACAGGCCTGTATGTACAGGTAAGGGTTGTCTTTCCTGCACCGAGAACAAAGAGTGAAAGGTGCCAAACTGGACTGTATATTGTTTAACGAAAAAACACACAAACAACACACACTCGGTCGCCTCTCAGGTGACATGGCAGAGATTGGGTAAACAAAGACAGTAACTTAATATGTGGTTTAAAGCGTGGCGACGCCCTAAACCAAAGGGCTTACTCAGTCTTATTCAGCTTTCAGCTGGTAGAAAGATTCGACCGGTCTGTCACACACACACACACAAACATATATGTCAGTGCATGCATGATGGCACACATACATATACATACTCTGACACCACGGCCACGCAGGGTCTCGGTGAGTCAGAGAAACATCTTAAATGCAGGAGGGGTGAATTAAATGAGGAAGAATAAGAGGCAGAGCAGAACTCAGGGCCATATTTCTTTGGATGTAATCTAAACACATTAATCAGGTAACCTGAGAGTGTTACTACACAACCTGTGTATCTGTGTTTCATTACTCATGTGCACTCAGGGCTGAGGGGATTTTCTGATCAACATCAGCTAGTTGTAAAGAGAGCTCAGATGTACACTTTTACAAAATCTGAAAAATGTGCCACCTGTAATAATAATAATATTTTGATAACAAATGTGTGTTTGTTGTGCCTTCATCCTTCCTCAAAGGAACAGCACAAGGGAGATGATGGACTATATGAAACTAAAGCTAAGTAATGGTGCTAATAGTAATTAATTACAGTTACAGTAACTCTGCATATAGATTCTTTTCAGAATATTATTAGAGGACTAAATGGAGCCAAATCCAAATTCCTTCAGCGCCACCCCTCGTCCGTCAAGAAGTTGTTGACTAGTTCAATCAGTTCAATCATATTTTCCGCTTATTATATTCCCCTTAATGCAGTTTCAAAGCCCTCAGACTGCCAGGATGTAATTCTCGGGGGGAGAAATACTAAATACCTTGCCTAAAAATAACCACATTTAAAAATCTTTATTCAAAAAATAACCCAATCAGCCTCCGGTACGCAACACATTTCCTGTTATTTGTCTCTAACTGTGGAATGTAAACTTCTCTTTAAGTTGTTAAAACCCCCAAAATTCCCAGACACAATACTGAGGACATGACCTCTCCTCATTGTCTACAATCATCGCTACGGCATTGGGAGCAGGCTAAAGATATTTAAAGGCAAACTGAAATTCAAGCAATATTTTGACATTTTGGGAAATACACTTATTCACATTGTTGTCGGCTAAATATAAGGCCACAGCCAGCAGCCGGTTAGCTTAGCTTAGCATAAAGACTAAAAACAGAGGGAAACAGCTAGCCTGACTCTGACAGAGTCTTCAGTAAGTTACTGTGTGCTGCAAAAAGAAAAAGCCCGCCATGTAACCTCCCGTAAAACCACAACTTGCCTTTTTTTTACACTTTGGTTTTTGTACAAATTAAACAAATGACATATAACGTGTGAAATAGTGAGCTTTAGTGGAGCTGGTAGGTGGATTTTGTTACCTTTGGACAGAGCCAGGCTAACTGTGTTCCCCTGCTCTAGTTTTTATGCTAAGCTAAGCTAATCAGCTTCATACAGACAGAAAATAAACACACTGCAGTCTGTGATTTTATAACCCTTTTGTCAATACATTATTGTGAAATTTATGACACCCTGTTATATTTCTGTAAAGAAATGAGAAAAGCTAGTATCTCTGACCTCCTGTCACAGTTATGTTACCACATTTCATTACCTTGTTCCTTCCTCTTCTTTTACTGGAAATCATACTCATTCAGTGTAACTGAATGAGACACATGTTTTCTCCATATAGCAGTTCTTCCTGCCAGTTTAACCAGTACAATAAAGTCAGTGTTGGGCTCTCACCTTTCTTTGGCCTGGTGTTGTTGTTGTCCTGTGCTTCCCTTTCCTCCCTCTCCTCCCTCTCTCTCCAGCGCCGTACCTGCTCCTCTCTCATCTTGAGGAAGAGGATCCTCTTCTGCTCCTCACTCAGGGCCTCCAGCACCTCCGGCTCAACCCACATGTCCTCAAGGATTTTTGCCAGCATCCTGCCTCTGTTCCCCGGGTACCAGAGACGTCCGTCAGCCCCTCTGTTTCTCTGTCCAGTAGGTCGTGTTTCAGCGGTGGGGTATGAGCGCTCCTTTTCCTGCTCCGCTCAGAGTCAGGTTGCCTTTTCTTTGAAGGAGTCTGGGAGTCAGGTACGGTCCAAACTGCTGGAGGTCACTGTAGTGTCCTTTGTCAAGTGCTCTTCCTCAGTGCAGTAGGAGTGTATGGAGAGTGGCTCTCTGGAGGTGAAGGTGCAGTGTGTCTGGATCAACTGAGTTCTGAAGGTTGCTGTTTTGGTTTTTAAAGAGAGAGAGAGAGAGAGAGAGAGAGAGAGAGAGAGAGAGAGAGAGAGAGAGAGAGAGAGAGAGGGAGGGAGGGAGAGAGAGAGAGAGAGAGAGAGAGAGATTATATCTAGTGTTTTGTTCTCTTCCCCTTCATTCAGTCCTGTTCTGGCTGGCAGAACACAATGGGCCCTAAGCAAATAAGCCACAATGCCAAATGTAATGTGGTGGTCTGTGTGTGTGTGTGTGTTTGTGTGTGTGTGCTGGTGTGCATGCAGTGTTTACCCTACATTACAGTAGGCAACGAGAATGCCACTGTGCTTTCAAACACTGAAAGGCAAACAGGGGCAGGTTCAGTATGTCAACACACACACACACACACACAGGGTGGGGTGTTAATGACTGTGTGCTATCTGGGGGTAACAGACAGAGATAGAGAGCTGAAGACAGCTACAATTCCCTTAAATTTCTGCACTGACAGAGGCTCATTTCCTCTCACACACACAATTTAGAGGACATTACATTGGCTTACATTAATTTCCTGGAGACTTACCCAGAACTAACCTTAACCTTACTGTAACCTTAAACCAAGTCTTCACCATAAAATGTAATGATTTACATTATGGGGACATGTGTTTTGTCTCCAAAAGGGAGAGAAGTCCCCACGTGACTGTGTATACAGACTTATATCGCCACATGAGTGGAGTGGAGTAAACACAAAACAGTCCGACTGTTTTTAGCACCTTATTACCACACGTGACACTGATAGCCATCAACGGCCCTCCCAGTTAGATAGAAGTCGGCCAGGAAATACTCAAGAGCAAAACCTAAGTAAACAACCTTCATGATAAACTGTGTGTAAACACAGCATATAAAAGCAGCCTCCACCTACTGCACGCCTTTAAAAGATCTGAAACCGTGAGTTGCTGAACCAGAGCCAATAGAATCTGTGATAACGGTTCAAAAATCCCTATTTGAGGGCATTTTGATATTACCGTAAAGGTGACACAGATAAAATATCAGCCCTCATATCAGTGTTTCAGGTGTGGCCACGTGCACCACAGCTGAGGCTTTTGAACCATATACTAAACCTTACACCAGACTTGTATGATTGTGCAGTTTCAGGCTAAACAAAGAAGTACAACAATTATTTTCTGCCTCTAGGAGCTGATGCAGGACAAAATCAATTGCACATATTAAAAGCAACATCGATTTTAAATACCACATGCAAAGCAAAAAAACTTGATACTGTGCTGGTTTTCTTTGGAAAGGAATATTTAGATATTACACTTATTTGCATTCTTGCTGAGAGTTAAAATGTCTCATGTCTGTATGCTAAATATGAAGCTACAGCCAGCAGCCAGTTAGCTCATCTTCATAATACAGGAAACAGGGAGAAACAGGTTTCCTGGCTACATCCGAGGGTAACAAAATCTGCCTATTAGCACCTCTGAAGCTCACTAATGAACATGTTAAGTCTTCACTGATGTGACGACAAGACTCCAGGAAGTCACTGCGCCCGGCCAAGAAATAGTCGCATGCATAACCAAAACCTCATCATCTTTACAGTTTTGTCAGAGCCAGGCCAGCTGTTAACCCCTGCTTCCGGCCCTGGCTCTAGCTCCATATTTAGCATATGAACAGGAGAGCGGTATCAAATTAACTCTTGGCAATAAAGTAAAGAAGCCTATTTCCTTCAAAGTTCAAATATTCCTTTAAAGAGGCAAAGAACATGGAGGGAGCATCTTACTTTAAATCCATATAACAAGGATACTTACAGTGAATTATGTTGTGGTATTAAAAACATAATCAGATAAATCTGCAGCATCCGGGTTCTCAGTTCACTGTCCTTAATCTGCTTCTTCAAGAGGTAAAACTAACTCTTCAAGCTTGTTGTAAGACCTTATGGCCATTGAACTGTTGTCATTTCAGTGAATTAATTCTAATTATGAATAATTAGTCTGAGAACCAGCATCCATTCATTGATCTGATTATTTGACCCACTGAATGTCACACTGAGATTCTCTTTCAATATTAGTGAATATCTTAGTGAGTGAAGGGTGTTTTCATTCATTCTTTTGTAATGTAAGAGTTGTGAAGCCCTCTGAAACAATTCAAACTGGGCTTGACTTAAAGATTTACTACCAAACAGCCTACTCAAGTTTTCCATACCAAGAATCACACATCAGAGCCGTCTTATAGCTGCATCACAGCTCCTATAATTAACTGTACACATTTGAACTTGGGCACAAAGGAATTATTCAAATCAAGGCATAAACACGCTAAACAGAGAATAACACATACAGCAAATCAACATCCACACACTCAACTCTGTTATTCACATATATAGACAAAGCATCCAGCTCTGGCTCTGCTCCAACATGCAAATAGGTCCGGGATTTGCTTCTGCCTCCGCTCACATGCAGAGAAAAGAAAGAAAGAAAGAAAGACAGAAAGAAAGAAAGAAAGAAAAGCAGGCAGAGGAGAGGAGAGGAGAGGAGAGAAAGGTGTGTGTGCGTCGCATACTGAGAGAAAAGTTTGAAAAGTCTCTGCGTGTGAGAAAACATTGGCCGTCTCACAGTGACAGAGGAGAGTGGGAGAGATAAATGAACTCAGACAGGTCATAGAATGGCAATCACGGCAAAGACGGACAGAGAAAGAAAGAAAGAAAAAAAGAGAGAGCAGAGGAAGGAGAGTGGACTTACTCAGTGGTTGCCAGCCGGTAGCATCTCCAGTCTGGGTTTCAGCGGCTCTGTGAGTGTGGTATGATGAGTGTGTGTGTGACGTGAGAGCGTGTAAGAGTGAGCCTTTGTGTGTGCGTGTGTGTGTGTGTTTGTGTGGGGTCAGGATCAGTCGTCAGCAGCGGTGGAATGCAGGCTCAGCTCTGCTGTGCTGCATTTGTACTGAATAGGAGTGGGACGGGCTGACATTGGAGCATTCATCTTTTTCTCTCCTCCTTCCTTCTTCCTTCTTCTCCCATTTACATTCCTGCGCTGCTACAAAGAAAAGAAATGCCATCAGTAGATTATCACATAGTACTACACACTGTGTACTGCTATAAAAACATGTTTCTAATCTGCTCCCTGGTGACATTTAGAAACATGCAAGGGCACAAGGACTTTAATTTCCCCTGACAGGCTCTGTAACCTTCCCATATGTAGCAGCATGGGAAATGTGGAAGCAAAGAGCAGGAAGTGGGAGTAATTCTCAGACTTTTTTTTTTCTGTATTCACTGTTTTAATTTTAACTGACTGAGCTATTTAAACCGTTCTCTGTCTCTCTTCCTTAAGGAAGTCCTGCCAGCTTTGTATGAAACCATTAATCCCAACACCACATGTGCAGGAAGGAATCTGGATATTTATTCCACTGGACTGTTCTGTCAACAGGTTGTTGACACACTTACGAATCCGGCAGTCATTGTTTTGTGTTCGCTCCACCTTCACGGTGCCACATCTGATGAGTCCAGTTGGATGGTGTAAATGTCAGTTGTATGCCTCTGAGTAACTATGACTAATAATATTTAGTGTTCTCTGTTATAAGATGACTCACCTGTTGGCTTATTTTTACTGACTTGTCAGGGTTATGCAGGCGTGACCAACACAGGCTGTAACACCGACAGCAAATTTCGCTGTAAATATTAGTTTCTTCTTCCTCATTTTGTTTTTTGTCTTGGTTCAGTAGGTACTTGATATTTGCAGTACAGATGTGAAGTGAAAGTGACAATTTCACTTAAAGTGAGACAATGTAACTTCTGCTTCTGGTAAAAGCCAAAATGTAGTGTAAGAGTAGCACAAGTAGAGGAAAGGGTCTGTAATTTCTGAATAGTTTTGAGGGAAATAATAGTGAAATTGTCATTATTAACTTATTATTGACAACTTTATTTCCAATTTGTTGAATTGTATGCTTTCCTGTAGACAAATTTCATACTTTAACACGTATTAAATCAAACAAGCTTGCAATTTATTCCTTATGGATTCAACTTTTCGTTTTTAACTGTTAAGTTTGTCTTTCAAAAGTTACATAGTCTCATTTTAAGCCTCATGACCTTTATTGCAACTTCTCAAAATGATCCTGCACACTGTGAAAAGATTATGGTTCTAGACATGTTTTTCTTTTGCAAGGATTAGATTAAGTCTTTATATTATATTAGCTATAAAAGAACATTTTCAAAACTGAGCATGACTATAATACATTGTCTGACAAACATAACTTCTGCTCATGTACCTACAGTATATGATCACTCTGAAATACATTATTTAGAAAGGGGATGTTAAAGAAAAATCATCCAAAAACTTAAAGCAGACCCTTGGAGTGAAAACAGAATCATTACTTCAGTGAGATTTACCCCAGATTTCAACCACACTAGGCATTACGCAAAATGAAACCGCAGCTATCACCAGTCGGGTTTCCCCCAAAACTAGTGTTGCAGTGATACCAGACACTCGTTTGTTTGTCTCTCAGTTTGTCACTGGTATCAGGTCAGAGAGCTCAAGGTCTGGACTCAGACACATGAATACAAACAGCTGTGTTCGTCTACTTCCGTGGGGACTGATATTTAATTTTTGGAGTCAGTTCCCATTCATCAAATCAAGCATAACTTTAATGTCTACACTTGCCCTGAAAAAAACCCAGATGTTCTTACTCACACTTTTCCTTATCTTAATATTGTTCAGTGGAAAAAAGATAAAAGGAAGAGCATGCACACAAACGCACACAAATACTTTTTCCCTCCTTCCCTTTGGGGTCAAGGTCAGATCTGCTGGGGGAAAACAACACAGTGATACGCATATGGTAGAAGACTTGGGGGGGAAACATAAACACATCAATCATATACCAGCATGAAACTTTCTGGGTCAGTTTAAGATCAGGACAGCAGAGCAGGTCTGTGTATTTATTTATGTATCATGTTCTTAATCCTGCACATGGCCCTTATAACCATAGGCCACACCTTTTATTAATGTTTATAATAAATGGAATTACTCATAACCAAGAAATGCTTCTCAGGAAGCAAGTCATTTATCCTTGTCAGCCCACGTTCTCACCTTTAGACTTCCTTGCTATGGCACACCTGGGGAAAGTCCCAACATTTATCAACACAGTGTTGCAATACATGTGAATACACGTGGAAAGATTCTGACCATGTGGTCACCATGGTGGTCACATTCAAATGGTAATTCTGCATGCACAGCACCCTCTGCTGGAAAAAAGGGAAAATAGCAAGCCAGTACTACATGAAGGGATACCAAATGTTGTTGGGCCACAGAAGAGCACTTCATAAAACCTGATTAAGTACTGGAAAAATAAACAGATTTTTGTGGTCATAGGACAGAAATAATTCAGCATGTTATTACCTGTTGATTCTCAGTAGGTATTAAATTTTGAGCAAATTTGAGCAGAGAAAGTCACATTTGTTGGTTATTGCATGATGCTGCATGAGGAATCTGATGGTGACATTTTATGCATTCTTAGAGCTGTAAAGAGACTTCTAATAACTTTAACTGTATTTTTGCAGAATCTTGAAGTTTTGTAGTGAGGCCCAGTGTCAAAATCTACTTTTAATGCATAAAAATCAAATATTATTACACATCTAATTAATAAAGTATATGATAAATAATCTGGGAGGTCTCTAACTGACTATATGTTCATCATGTTGTTGTTGGCATCTTTTCCTCTGCTGTACACACTGTGTGAAAAGCTTCTTTGTATTTTCACAAGTTTTAATCAGTTTTATGTTGATTTTATGCTAATATGGTGGAGACACTTAAATAAATGAACATTGAATCAACTTAAAGGTTGGGGAACAGTATGAGGGGGGATTGGGGCCAATATTGGACATTTTTGCACTGGGTCTCACTAGAAGTTTAATCCTGCCCTGTTCCAGTCCACTTTGGTAGGCAGTGACCAAGAATACACAGTCAACAACATTCCCCATGACCTTTGACCCCTAAAATCGAACGTGCATCCTTAGACAGAAAGAAAGCAGATTCTGCCAATAAATCTTCATTCTCTGTTGAGACCAAATCTACATAATCTATCTTGTTCCAGCATCTACTGTCTTTAATTCATATCTGAATACAACACAAAGAGTAGAATTACAATATGTCTCAACTGACATCAACAGCACATGCTCGGGACGGCAATTTTCTCTTTTAACCACAAGATTACACTTCCCATCATGCTTTTGGGAGCCTTATTCAGCAACATGGTCAGGCAGATTTTCCATGGCAAAATTATTGGTATTCCAAACATGTTCTCCCCTCAACCTCTCCATGTTTAATGCATGGACCCCACTGACATAGAGCCCGCTCTGTGAAGAGGATGTGCATTAGCATGGATTCACATGAGAGGTGTTTGTGGTTAAACAGACCGCAAAGTAGTATTGCTTTAGTCCCCAAAGTAATTTAACTGGCAGAACAAGCTGTGCTGGAGCAACTACCCTTGGGTGGTCGATATGACATGCTGCAATTGTTGCAACGCATGTTGACTGTTTTTGCATGATTTGCATAATGAGTTTTAAAGAGTTCTTCAGCAGACTTTAGCATCATTACGCCACATAGGCTGTTATTATCAGGCAGAAATATAAACATCCACTGTAGATATTACTGTACTAAGATGCCTAAATGTCACATAAATACTCGGAATATTTTATTATAATCAGGTTTTGTATTGATTGGAAATTAGGTCATATGCTGCTCTGAACACAACACTGACATATTATCAGCCTATAAAGTTGATATGGCTAATAAGTTAGCAAACAATTGTTTGTTTATACATCCAGTAGACACACAGCAACAATAGCATTCATTTGGAGTTATGTCTCTGTCTACCTGATGAATGTCAGTCCAATATTCATTCTCCTTTTTGCTCTATTTTGGTCTCCACACACTCCTGCTAGAAACATCTGGCTCACTAAATGCTCCACTATGTCCACCAGCTAGTCACTTACTTTGTATGCTGTTGCGGTGCTGCTGTGTTAGCAAACAGATGCTTATTTACACATCCAGAGTTGCATTTCTGGCCAAATGGCAAATGTTAAGAATGCCCCCTTTTTTTCTCTTTTGGTCTCCCTGAACTCCTGAAAAGATTATTTGGCTCTTCAGCTGCTAAATACTCCACTATGTTCCCCAGCCAGTGACTAACTTTGTCTGTCTGCCGTTTGGTGCTGGTCGGCAGGTAGTGTACAGTAGGTTTATCAGAGCTTTTTCACTGAAAACACACATACTACTATATTACACATACTACATACTACTAATACTGCTGAAACTAAGTTGATGAGAGCAGTCAGAATGAAAATTATGGGCTGTAAATCCAGAACAACGAGCTGAAAAACGCTAAAATGCTCTGTGGGGCTGAGGGGAACTGTAGAGCTGATAGTTTGTGAGTATGTCACTGCAGGTGACCCTTCTTACACTACAAATAGCCATTTGATCTGTTGTTGATATAAATATATTGATGTGATATTGAAGTGCAGCTTTAATTTACAGATGTTTGGTTTGAAATAAGTGTCGCTAATACAAACCTGGGAACATTTTGGAAAAAATTTGCAGCAGATGTGTTGATATAGGTTGGAATTCTCATTACTATCAGTAAAAACATTAATCTTTGCAGCTGGTAATCACTGCTAGTCCTGTAGCTTGATTATTGGTTGGCCCGAAGAGGAATGTTGCGAAAATGCTCCAGAGTTTGAACAGTGACTGAAGAATAATTGTACAAACCACAGCATTTGAACCACAGCTTAGACCATCTTTCTGAAATATAAAGTGAAATGAAAACACAAGCAAATTTCCTTTTGACATTTCAAGTAGTGAGTGTGTGTTGGCTTCTTTTTGGGGAAAACTAGCAGAGAGGTAGGTGAGTTTGCTGTCTATTTCCTGTATACCAGTTACAGTCCACATGCTCCTTTAGCCCAACTAAATGTTGCACTGGCAAGGGTTTAATACCCCTACACATACACATACACTGTATGTCATTCTGCTATTAGGTGGTTAACGTAAAAGCATATCTCAAATAACCCATTGGAGGGAAACACTCAGCTGGAAGATGTATGGAGGTTAATGGCACACGAGATTAACTCCTCCTGTGTATCATCATGTTGTCATTCATAAACTTTTTGGCCCCAGACAGTCAGCCTTCCATATTTTTATACGACTTCCATATTTACAACTTGGCACAGAGGGCCCAAGTGTGGCACTGTTGCTATGGTGACTGGTCTGTCTGTTGACCCGGCTGCCCAGCAGACTCGTAGTTGGCATGCAAACACACACACACACACACACACACACACACACACACACACAGACACACACAGCATCTCTAACACAAATGGCACATTCTGTCACCACGTTGGCAAGGTCGCCAGTGTTTTCCTTGTTTGTCTGTCTGGCTGTCTTTCCCTCACACTCTCTCACACACTTACTCACACATGTGTGAACACAAATAAACACAGAATGGGTTTCTCAATAAACAAACAGGCAGCTCTTTGGGATGTATGTACATTTTTCTAGATCGATCGATCGATCGATAGATAGATAGATAGATAAATAGATAGATAGATAAAGATGCATCTCTTTTTCTCTTTTTCATTACCTCCATCTTTCAGCTCAGTCTTAAGGACAAGTGGTCACAGGTGGAAGTGACTGATGCTCAAATGAAGACCCTCCCCCCCGCTCTATTTGCCTCTGTCACGTGGAGAGATATGTGTCATTGTAACCCGCTTTTTCATGCCTGTGGATATAATGACCCAGATGAGAGCCACACATTTTATTCACTCACACACACACATGTGCTGACACGCCGTGTCCCCTCCTCTTCAGTGGTAATGAATGCTGATGAGGTTGTCAAGGGAATCACTGTAGTCCGACACAAAGCCGTGCAGCTAAGTAATGAAGCCCAAGCTGAAGAAAGAACTCCTACCTTGGACAAGTTGTCCACAAATTCAGTTAAAAAAGACAGAAACATCATTCCTGCCATGGGAGTGATGTTTCTTTCTTTTTTACTGAATTTGTTACATTCAGTGGAGACCAGAGAAAGATATATGTTGTAGAATGGAAAACACAGTTGTTGTGTCTTGAGTGGTGACCAACATATTTAGCTTGAGCTGTTGTTCACTTTTAGAGAGCCTAAGTGACCTTGTAACATCCGCAGGTTTTTATTTAATAATTTGACATCCATCTACTGTTAGAATTAAAGAAATAGTTTCAGAGAGAAATATTGTACTTTCTACTCCACTACATTTGTTTGATAGCTTTAGTTACTTTTCAGATGATTTGACACAATTGATAATATAACAAGCATTTACAATACAACACATTGTTAAAGATGAAACCAGTGGTTTCCAACCTTTTTGGCTTTTGATGTCTTACAAAAAGCAGTGTGTAGTCGGGGTCACATTTCACATGTCTATGAGTTGTTAACAGCTCCACTAAATAGTGATTTTTCCCTCTAAACTTCTCACATGGTTCCATTTCAATAAATGTTCAAATGATCAAAAAGGTTTGTGTATCAGAACTTTATTTTTTTTCCTCTTTCATCTCCCATTAATCATCTCACAACCCCTCAGATTTATCTGGTGACCCTTTGAAGGATCCCAACCCATAGTTTGGGAAGCACTGGACTAACTATATGAAGTACAGTACCAGTAACATGCTGCTTACACACTGATGCTTCAGTATTAATAATCTTATGATGTCATATATAATAATATATCAGTCAGAGGGACCAAACCACTACTTAATATGTTTAAATAATACTTATACTTGCAGTTTTACTTAAGTAGGATTTTTCATGCAGGACTTTTACTTGTAATGGAGTATTTGTACATTGATGTATTGATACTTTTATTTAAGTAAAGGATCTGAATACTTCTTCCACCTCTGCAAACAACCACTGGACAGATGAATAAATTGTCCATCAAGAAACAGCTACACCATGCAACAGTTCCTGCTAAAACCACAAATTGTTGTGTTTACATTTCTGTATGCAAATATATTAAACCAAATAGATACAACATGTTAATTCGTGAGCTTTTTTTGGAAGTGTTGTTTGTGTCTTTGTATAGAGCCAAGCCAGCTGTTTCCTCTGCTTGCCGTCTTTATGCTAAGCTTCATGCAATAACATCAGAGTGGTATTGATCTTCTTATCTAGGACAGAAAGTAATAAATGTTGAAATATTCCTTTAAGTGCAGCAGCGCAGGTGAAAATCATCTTGTAAAAAAAGCTATTTCTCTCCACTCTGTCTAAATATCTCTGCTATCTCTTATTACTCGTTAAGCTAAAACTTGTTTACTTTCTATAAACATTGCATGAGCATCTCTTATCTCTCCTGCAAAACAGGATAAAGAAATTATTTACTCAATTTTTCATGAGAAACAACTTCTTAAATGTTGCCATGGGAGGTTTGGCTCATGATCAGTGAAACCAGCTTGTAGAGATTCTGAAGAATCTCATCTGCTCATCTTCAGCAGTCAATCTGCACACACACACACACACACACACACACACACACACACACACACACACACACATGCATGTCAATTTAATATCAAATATCAGAGACACACACACGCTCTTACACTCTAAAGCACATTCTGCTGTGAAGTCCTCTGATCAGAATCAAAGACCCACACCATGTGCACGCACATATTGCAACGTGTGTGTGTGTGTTGTATGTGTGCCTGCAGTGCCTCCTGCCTGTGTGTGTGCACCCCATCTGTCTCACAGAGCTCCCTGTTGTTTGGCCTGCCGTGGCAGACGGAGCCGGCGCTGTAAACTCTGCGGATCGATGCTCGTTTAGAGGATTTCTCCCTTTAATTCCACCTCAGTCAGCAGCACTGCATCCTCTTCTAAGTGTGTGTGTATGTGTGCGCACACACTCGGGTGCATGTATATGCGTCTTTGTGGGTGCACAGTTGCATCTCTATCTTCATATTGAGTTGTACGTGTGAGCATGTGCAGAGGAATGCTGCAGGAGGTCTTGGTGTGTGTGAACACTAAAATACTTGTGTGCACTTCTGTCGCCCACACACACACACACACACACACACACAAAGACAAAAAGACACACACCATCAGTCTGTCTAGCACCTCCCCCTTGCTTTGATTACACTCACAATGTTATTACTTGAGCACACCAACATCAGCATATTGATTTATATTCCCCACTATCTGCTTTCATTTAATATGCTAACACACGCACATACACACACATTTCATGCCAGCACACCACACACACACACACACACACATGCACGCACACACACACACACACACACGTCAGTGCATGCATGATAGCACACATACATATACATACTCTGACACCACAGCCACACACACATTAACACACTTATGTGCACCATCACAGCAGACCACCCACCCCAACAAACCAAAATGCAAGCTGTTAGCTTTTCTCCTCACCAGTTACCTCCCCCCTTCCCTCCCTCCCTCCCTCCTATTGTCACATCAGGGACTTCCAGTGTTCCCAACACGTTGCCGCCATCACGGCCCTGCAGATGTCACTTAGCTGCAGACACACCTCTTCATCTCTCCATCCATCCCTCAGCCTCTCGTGGGACACAGAGGAGGGACAGAGCAGGGAGCATTGAGTGCATGTGGGTGTGTGTGTGTCTGTGTATGTGTGTGTGGCTGCGGGAGGGGGAAGGGAGCCCGGCAGGTTAATGAATTAGTAATTAGGATTGACATTGCGTCTGCAGCGGGTTTCCCCCAAACTATTTTCACCACTCTCTCTTTCTCTGTCTCTCTCTGGTCATCTATGCATCGTCTTTGTCATCTTCAGCCACCCCCCCGCCCCTCCTCTCCATCTCTCTCCTTGCATAACCCCCTCTCTCCCTCCCTCCATCCCTCCCTCTCCTCCCCCCGCTGCCCCCTACCTGTCTCGCTGTGGGCCTCGCCTCTCTAACCTTCTCCTCCCCTTGTCTTCAAACACACACCAGGTTCTTTTGTTCTGTCCACGTCCTCACTATTGCTTTATACATCTCTCTCTTCTTCTTAATCCTATCTTTTTCAGCCACTCCCCTCTTCTTCTGTGTCCTTCTAATGTGCTATTGATCACTGGAGATCACTGGATTGGTAGGCTGAGGTTCTCAATCCATGCAGACGTTACATTAAGGCTTGGCACTGCTCTGCATTTGAAGGGCTATGTTCAAGATCCCAGAAGAAAACACTGTAAAATTTTGGCAGCAGACAACGCCGTGTGTTTGATTGTATACTGCTGCTGTGCTTCTGTTTATGACCTTGAGTTGCCCCTACAAGAAGATACTGTCAAAACACTGAATGTTATAAAGACAATGCAAATGGTTTGAGCTGGCTCTGGGGTTAATTTAACCATGCAGTTTTACATGTGGGAGATAAAGGAGAGTAAAAAGAGCAGGTTGAAAGGGGGTGAAATATGTGTGGTGGGCATATGTGGGTACAGTGGATGAAATGTCCTCTATGCTTTGTCAAGGGCAAAGTGGACAGAAGATCATTTACAATATGCGCCGGCTGTGAGTAAAGCCAAGAATTTTAACATTTTTGTTATGCCTCTAATGTCCGACAGACAGAATACGGCCACATCATCACAGGCTCAGAGCAGAAATCATTTGCCTGTTGACAGCACAATCTCACAGACTTCAAACACAGACTTCTATCATTTTCTCTAATGCATGGGTGAAAATCAGACACCCAATCAAGTCCTCAGCTTGACAGAGGCAAGTGGGCACAAACACATATACTGCATATAGAGAAGGACAAAAACATGTAGTCTATTAATAATAAATCAACATTTTTCCTGAAAGTGTCAGCTGGCACTGAAAGCTTATTCATCTTTGTTCTCCAGCCCACATAACCGATTGTCTTCTTTTGCAATGGTTTAATTAGTAGCATTTCTCTTTTGGGTAGGCTGTAATTACAGTCCCACCACAAAAGAAGGAGTTTTGACAGTCTTCAACAGAATAACTTGCACCTTTAGAAAACTTACAAAGATCAGCAGAAAATCCTGTAAATACCACAGGTAATGAGTGTCTTCTGTGGTCAGAGCAGCTGTATAGGGTATGTTTAAATGGCAAGAATTTCATTAAGAAGAATGTATTTTTTCAGTATGTGAAACCCTGCCAAGGGTGTATCCTCCCTCTTGTCCAATGTGTGCTGGAAAAGGCTCCCACCCTGCATGACCCTGCGGACAACTAGCATGTATAGATAATAGATAGATAGATGGATGGAGGAAAACTATATTGTAGATATATTGCTAATGAGGCTATTCTGACTGAATTGCTGTAGAGCATTTAATTCCTAGCAACATTGCAGGCTTCTATAGAAGGTCAAAGTAATAAAACATAGGATGACAAAATGCAAACGCAAACATTCTAAACTTTATAGGCACTTTCATCATGCCAAGTAGATGCCAAGTTTGTCACGTCAGGGATTATGTTGCTTATTCAGGGTGTAAATCTCAGTTTAAATTATAAATGAGTTGTTTTATTGAGTACCATAGTGAAATGAAAATCTATAAAAGCAGGCTATTGACTGTTTCATAGGTCATGTTTTTCCTTGCAGACAACAAATTCCTATCTAAACCAAACTACTCCATGACCAATATCCTGGATATGACAGCTGCAGGACTTTAGACCTTGGACAGCATTATTTGACCGTCTGTAAATCATCTGCATGCTATGTTTTTCTGGTCAGTTCCCAAACTTTTCCCCCAGTCGAGACTCTGCTCATGCTAATTTCCCATGAAATAAATACATGTACCGTTGAACAACTCATCCTTCAAAGGACATACTGGAACCCTCCCAATGTCCTGTGGGCGTCCCTGGACCTCAGTATTGGATCCATTTGCCCTCCCTACATCCAGTTCTTCTAATAAAATTAAAGTCCCCTTTCACTCAAAACATTTTTTTTTCTTCTTCTTCCTTCAGTTGCATGTTTGAACTTCATTATGCAGAATGATATATGTGCAGAGTTTGACACTAGAAGGCTGTTTTTACATTCCTCTGCTGTAAGTGAAAGTTTCTCTGTGCTCACTGAAAATTACAAGTTAAAGGGGTGGGCCCACCAACATGATTTGTTATATCACAACTAGTTTCGAAGCCAGTCCTGGTCCAATATTCAACTGACACAAGGGTGATGTGGAAACTTGAAGCCTCCAGTGCACAAACACTGAGAATGGACTTTACATTAAAGCAGGAGACATCTTGTGTCCAGCAGTTAAACTTCTGAAATGGAACATATTTTAATATTCATAGACTCTGGACTTTTTAATGAGGGAGAAGGAGTGGATGTAATTTTAAGGTTTTTAACAAGATAACTTTTTTTAATGGAAAAAACTATATCAGACACACATCATTATTCTAAGTAGAGTATATACATCTTAAAGCTTGTCTAGAGGGGATCTTTAATCTGATTTTAATGATATTTTATTACATTTCAGGTGTGAACCGTTATATCAGCAGTGGTCAGAGAGAAGGACTTGTGTCAATACGTGCTAATCTTCACTGCAGGCTACTGTGTCTGATATCAACAGGCCCTCGAGACACGTCCCGTTCACACCGCGCGCTACCTCGGGCAGTCGGAGGAGCGGAATTATTTCTCAGCTGCCATTCAAACACTCTGAGGCTCCACAGAGAGGAGGAGGAGACGGGGAGGACGCCTCCGTTCATCCGTCCATTCATCAGTCCGCTCAGTGATCGCTCTCCGCCGCTACCAGCCTGCGCGGAGGCGCGAGACTACACCTCGAGCTGCGGTCGGTCGGTCGGTGGCGGCAGTGAACGACGGTCTCGCGCACATACCGGTGAGAGGGGGGCAGCTGGGAAGGACGTGGAGAGAAAAAAAGAGCCCGTCTGTCAGTGTTATTCCCCGGTGTGGATGTACACAGACACGAGGGGGAGAGAGGACCACCGCCGCCGCTAAACTCTCCCTTTCAGGCTGTGACTGGACGCGTTTCTGCCGGTGAGTGAAGACATTATTCTGTAGGACACACGTTTAAAGTGTTTTCATTTTAAAGCTAGTCTGGCTGTGTTAGCGCTAAATGTCTCACACATATAACGGAGTCCGTGCTACATATCATGTATTTTAGTTCACTGAAGCATTTCTCATGGAGGCTGTAGATTTTTCTGGGTAATGTGTGACCAAAAAAAAAAAAAAAAAAAAAAAAAAATGCACACAGAGCCCATCGGCAGGCTTTCAGGACAGCAGTGTTTGTTGGGCTAATGTAGGCTGAAAGATATGCACCGTGCGGGCCGTGGGATCGTACAGAGGTGTGTTTTTATCCCCCCCCCCCCCTCTCTCTCTCTCTGTCCCCTGAGAAGAGGAAGAGAAAAGCGTTTCCTTTCCGCTTTTAAGAGGACAAGTCGGTCTTGAAACGCGACCAAGGTCTATTTTGGAGGAAAAGAAAGACACCGGCCTCAATTGAGCTTGAACCGTGTCTCCCAGCCATCCTGTTGTCATGGTTACTGGCTCGAGGAGGCTGGGAGAACATGGCTGTCTCTCTCTCTCTCTCTCTCTCTCTCTCTCTCTCTCTCTCCCTCACACACACACACACACACACACACACACACACACACACACACTGGGAGAGGGAGACAATAAGGCCTGTCTATCTGGTGTTTGTTTATGTCTTTTTAAGTGTATCTGGAGACACTTTGGATAAAGGAGCAGGCTCACAGTAACCATATTATATATATTTTAGGGGTATCCAATGCACATTTGAAGGCAAAACTATACTAAGCTCTAGTAGGAATACTATACTGATAACATATGAGATAAAAATACCACAAATAACATTAAGTGCACTATAAACTCACCATAGATTAGCATAGACAAAGCCGAAGCACGTACATAGAGGAGAAATAAAGAGATTTTTGGCAGTGTACGTCAGAGCTGCTGGCCTAGGACTATCTTTGCTCCTTCAGGATGTGGGTGGCTTCTTTAAAACAGGTGTTTGATAGCAGCTTATTCCTCATACCGAAAGCAAAGTCGCTATTATCTTAATTATAGACATTTACATGTCTAGTCTAAATCCATTGTAATTCATTCCCCTCCGACAAAACTGTTCGCTCTCTCAAGCAAGTGCAGCTTTCTCTCCAATGTATTCATCTTGAACTCAAGGTGTCAGACATCCAGACGCGCCAGCAGCAGCTCCAGACCAAACTGTTTATCTCTTCCTTTTCTATGGTCTCTCTCCTGTTGTCTCTTTTAATCCCTCCAGTGACTTTATTGACACGAGTGATGATCAGGATCGATACCAAAATCACCGCAACCAGGATGCAAAATCATTTCACACTTTCAAACCACACTGATAAAATATATCATTTGAACTGCAAGATTGTGAAATATATTATTTATTTTTTATTAACATGGAAATGACAAAATTGAGAACGTATGCACTTTTGCAAATCATTCAGAAACCAGTAATGTCATGTTGCCTGGTCTGCATGTATAAAAGAGAGGATTAGCATGACAAAATGGAAGTGCCTGGGGAATTAGCCCAAAAGAAGATAAATCACCACATTACTCTGAGTGTGTATTTAGATGTAAGCGTTTAGAGTGACAAAATGCGAGCGGACGGTTGACCTTGACGACACAGAAGTGACATATTGGGGTGATTTGGCGGAGCTGGCTGACTGTCACGCTCTACTGGGCTGGTGTGGCTAGTTGGAGGCTCTGTGGTCATGCTGGTGTGACTTGTAGGCAGGCAGGCAGGCGAGGAAACACCCCTGGACCACTTCCAACTCCGTATTTTCCTGCTTTCCTGTCCCAGGCTAACAACCAGGAAATGTTTTTTTTCCCTGTCTGTCTGCATCTGTGCATGTAACACAACAGCATTTTTAAAAGGTGACTGTATATCTCTGCACCTTGTGTGTGTGTGTGTGTGTGTGTGTGTGTGTGTGTGTGTGTGTGTGTGTGTGTGTGTGTGTGTGTGTGCTGCAGTGCCAGTGCTGCATCCAGCCTGCATATTATGATCAGGGTCAGTGGGTCACTTATACTATGAGACTGCAGCGTTTTTTCTGAGCATGTCTCTTTGAGAGGCGGAGGAAGAGAGGAAGAGAGGATGAGGAGAGGATATACTGTGTTTGGAAGGTTTCCCATCTGCATCCTCGCATTCAGATGTGATTATCATCCACTCAGCTGATAGCTTCATAAATTAATTCTGAATGCTAATTAGCATTTTATGGATGTATTTATGAGGATGTCCTGTAGGTCTAGTTTTCAAACAATGATCTCTGTTGTGTTTTATCTCTCTCTCTCTCTCTCTCTTCTGTCTTCCTCTGCTGTAAATTGCCTAATGAAAAGCTAAAATGATTATTTTCGAATTAGAAGCAGTCACTTGTAGTAGTTGGGTAACTCCATTACAGTAATGCTCTGCACTGTTTTCATATCTTTATATGGACTATTTTTCATCTTATAATATACAGTGTAGAAGATGATATAATTAACTCGATAACAGTGACTGCAGTGAAGCACCAACATTGTGTCCTTGACACCACTTGTCAATATTGTGGTGCTGCCCCTCAGTAAGAAACCCTCATGGTGACGCACAGCTCAAACAAAAGAGCTGCGCAAATGTTTTTGTGTAAAATGAATGCAGGCAGCGCTACAAAGGTAATGAGGTCAGACAAGTAAAAAATGGTCAATTGGCTGCTTGTTCCACCACTTAAACTCAGTAAAAAGTGCTGCAGTGATGCCCAACAGGAGAGTCTGCAGACAATCTACTGCTTAGTAATGCCGAGCTATAGATGGATAGATAGATAGATAGATAGATAGATAGATAGATAGATAGATAGATAGAGATTCGGGATTAAGGAGATTAAGGCTTTATAAAGCAGAATGTGAGTTCCTATAATATAATGTTATGGCTGCGATTTAATCAGTTCATATTGCAATACTGCAAGCTGAATCATGCACCTCCCTGCCATTTGTTAAACTCTCAGAGAATCCTGGGTATTCCTCTCCATTTCGCTCTGTTACATTCAGTCACTTGTCAGTAACATCTGCTCATGGTCCATTTGAGGAGCGGGTCGATAAGTGCCCTGCTTAAAGGCAGTTGTGATATTTTTATTAAATGTGTAAAGTGAAACCCCGCTGATTTTACACATAATGTTTACAAGTCGTGGGGAGGATTAGTCAGCCTGTGAAAACAGCTGGATAATGTCTTCTGTGATTCTGGAGGAGCTCTGTCTGAGAAAATAACCCTGATGATGTCATCATACACATGTTTAACAGAAAGCTCATGTTATAAACTGGAGGCATGGAGTTTGAAAGGCATTGGCAGGTAGGTAAAGTCTAATTCTGCATTCACGTAATGTTGGCAGACATCCTGTTATTCCGACTTGTGTTCTGACTAGCGCTCACGCATTATTCCAAGATGACTGCCTCCACTGATAACCTTGCAGTCACACAGTCTGAACAGCCTCGCTACCTCTGCTGTTGTTTATTCGGAGCAGTTGGCTAACAATTTGAACCAGATACAAACAAACTGTGTCTCCTTTCAAATGAGCTGAACTCGATTGTCGTGTTAATGTTGGATTTTATTTAAATGTTATTGCCAGGAATGGTGAATTTGCAGCTGTCTTGCCACTGGTTTGTTGACACTTCTGTGTAAACGATATCATCGCTGTCAGAAATTCCAAATTACAACCAGGAGTCTGACGTTAACGGCCTCAGCGACTTGGCTGCATTTAATTATAGTCTGACTGATAATGAATAGACACTACTGATTGCATTATTGGAAATGTAGGAGGAAGCCTTTTTTGAAGCTAACCAGAGACAAAAAGTCAGGATATCTCAGTCTATGTTGCTTTGATTTTGGTCATTCCTGTTTAAACCTGTCTCCCCAAACTCTGGCGTAGCAAAGTTACTTGTTTAGCTGCAGTTGATAGTTCAAACTAAGTCAAGAGTTCAACAGTATTTTTCATAAACACTCAAATAACTAAATCTGAAGTTGAATCATATTGAACTTGAGGATGTAAAGCAGCAGCAGCTTCAGCACCACCTCTGGCCGGAGCTCTTACTCCAGTAAGATCCACTCGCTGTAGAGAAGTGTGTCCCTTTAATTTCAAAGCCTCTAGTCTGATTACCTCAGTTGTGTTTTTTTGGCTTCTCTTTGCCTATAGAGACCAGTCATGCTTATCGCTGGAGACTCCCAGTGGACTGCGGCTCAGAGACTCTGTCTCAGTGATCAATAAATTACGCCATGGTCTGTGTCAACTGCGTACTTTGTTGCGTGTGTTTGTGTGTGCATCAGAGTGTGTGCGTCTGTGTCTGAGTGAGACAGAAAGACAGGCAGACAGATAGAGAGAGAGAGAGAGAGAGAGAGATAAATAAAAGACACAAGAGACAGCCTTTTATCTATCTATCGTCATCCTCACTGGAGTGGTGGCTGTTTGGTGTGTGTGTGTGTGTTTGTGTGTCGTTCACATGATTGGCAGATGGTCAGATCGCAATTAAAGGAAATTGATAAGGCTTAAGACTCCCAGTGTTCTGCTGACAAAAGTGGAATGCAATAAGTCTCTCCTGATAGCTATTGTATACGTAGAGACACAAAGACTCACACGCACACACACACACACACATAGACCCTTCCTCTATCATCGGCTGTGTTCTCTCCATCCATCCATGTTGGGTGTCTGAGCACATCTACTCTCTCTCCCTCTCCTCAGCAGCAGAATACATAGTGCTGCTCACTTCCACAGTCCTCTTTTTCTGCTGGCTAAGACCCATTTACCTCAATTACTGCAAAATGAGAGGCTGAGACAGAGAAAAAAGAGAGAGAGAGAGAGAGAGAGAGACTGAGAGTTAGACTGTGAGATAGCAGAAAACATAATGTGGAACAGATGAAG
Source organism: Thunnus maccoyii (assembly GCF_910596095.1). Lineage (NCBI taxonomy): Eukaryota > Metazoa > Chordata > Actinopteri > Scombriformes > Scombridae > Thunnus > Thunnus maccoyii. The sequence continues at coordinate 8,625,103 of NC_056540.1, read as the reverse complement.
AGGAGAGAGTGGGAGAGAAACAGGACACTGGAGACGGAGAGAGAGAGAGAGAGCAAGAGAGAGAGAGAGGGAATTCACACTTTCCATGTCTGGTTTCATAACTGTTCACTGTTTCCATTTATGGAGATGTGTCACTGTTTTGGTGCGTGTGTGTGTGTGTGTGCGCATTTGACTGAGTGTTAATGTGTGCAAATGCATGTAATGTGTAATCGCATAAATGGATGCAAATCGTGCTTGTTTGCATATGGCTAGTACATGTGCATGAATATGAGCTCCGGTAGACTGAGTAGGAAATGTGTTTTAAATATTCGGTATCTGGCTTTTGGATTATTTGAGCTCATTCTAATAACCAGCAGTTACTAATGCATGAATGAGTCAGTCATGAAAATATTTCAGATTTATTACAGTTTTTTTATGTGCACCTTTCTCAGACATAATGCAGTTAATAAATCATATGTGATGCATGTTTTCTGCAGATTTAATACACTGAAACAGCTTGGTGACTAATGGATAATGCCAGTGATTCCCATGCTCCTTCTCGCCAAAAAAAATAAAGAACGAGTTGGCCAATCGCTGATCACGTATTCAGAAAGAATTTGTTGAGGGATCAGTCAGAGCGTCCTCTGAGATCATTGCGCACAGCAGTCAAGCGTGAGAAGAATTAGAAGACGCCAGCAGAGACACACAGCACAAATAAAAAACACATAAGCACCGAATGTGCATTTTCAAAACTTTTCCTGTGTTTCTCCGTGTGACAGATGTTTTCAGTTAATCAGACTGTAAAGTGATGAGGATGACAATCTAATAAAACCAAGGTGGTGGCTTATTCTTGGCTGAGTGTTTCCCACAGGGATTGGGGATTGAGAATTTGGCCGTTTAGGTGACAAGGTGAAGTTGAAAGAAGGAAACAGTCTGCTGTAATTAGGAGAGAAGGTTGAAATAAGGGAGAAATTTGCATGATTTTTTTTTGTGTTCTGCATAATTTGCATCATACTTTTGCAGCTTTGATGAAACATTTAGTGGGCCTGTGGTGTCCCCGTACTCAGGGGCTAAGCCAAAGCACTTGCAACATCACAGATACAAATTTGGCTCACATCCTAGCCTGCCACAAATCTTTCCTCTCTACCATGATTCCTGTATTTTTTTTTTTCAACACAGTTTGATATCAAAATAAAGCAGAAATGCTTGAAATTTCCTCCTGAGAAACCACAGAGGTTTGTTGGCAGGATTCAATATGTTCATTTCAGCCTAACTAGCTCTTTACCTGCATCTGCAAGCCATCAGAAATAGTTGAATCCCAGTAAATATTTTACTGCAGTTGTGCTGTAAGTCTCCTGCTGCGGATGATTCAGCAGAGCATCTAGTGTGTCTAAGGACTGTGTTTATGTCAGGCAGACAGAGCTGCTTCCTGGCTGCACTCTGCAACAAAATCACAATCCAAACGCTCAGCCAACGCAGGTTTGTGCTTAATAAAATGTGCGTCATTCGTTTTGGTAATCGCATTTAAGCTTGATTGATGCCGTAATAAAATGAACTGCAATAATAACTCATACACAGATTATTTACATGACTGTTGCATTATGGAAGACAGAAGTTTATTGTTTTTTTTTTTATTATTATCAAGGGGTAAAATAGCCTCTTACATCGTACCGTTATCCTGCACAGTTATGTCACACAAAAGCCAGTTGTGAAAAAGGAAACATGTAACAATAGAGCTGGGAAGTAATTCAAAACGGACTTCCAGTTAAATGTTATCATGATGATGTTATTGTTTATTGTTTTTCAGAATTCTGTTGTCCATACTGATACTTGCACAATCCACTGCGATCAACATCAACTTGAGATGTCAAAACAATCTTACTACAAGGTCCATTATTAGTGGTTCTGGAGCTTTCTCATCCCTTCTCATCTAATTTTAGACTGAGAGTTCATTATTGAATTTAAAGATCATATGATGTGATAGAAAGCTCCAGAATAGATACTAGTGGACCTCGTGTTGACATTGTTGCCAACTGCTGTTTTCAAGGTCAAGAATGAACTTTCAGTCTCAATCAGCTGAAATATTTTCTATTTGATTTTACATTTGCTATATTGTGCTATGTATCAATATCATAAAGCTATTCTTATCATATCATTAATAACATTGATTTAAATCATATCACCCAGTCCATGAAATGTAGGGCTGCAACTAACAATATTTTCAATGTCAACTTTTTTTATTCATTATTTTTTTGATAATTTGATTAAAAGTGTTGATCACAATTCACAAAGTCTCCAAATAGCTTTCCCTGTATCAACAGTCCAAAACCCAAATTTTTTTCACCGTACAATGATATAAAACAGAGAAAAGCAGTGAATCCTCATATTTGATAAGCTGGGAGAAGAACATGTTTTGTGGTTTTGCTCAACCATTAATCAGTAATCAAAATCAGTGATGATTCATTTTCAGTCAGTTTATTAATCGGCTGGCTAATCGTTTCATCACTAATACAGTTCCTTACACAATTCACAAGTATATCTAAAAAAAAAAAAAAAGACTGATTTCATTTTTTTTACACTCACAAATAAATCAATTATTTTTCAGCAAAAGAATAATATATCAAAAGCAGCATTAAGTCCCACATAACAAGCTCTGCACAGCTGTAATTAGTAGCTGCTCATTAGCATTTGCCCTTGAGCTTCAGTAATGATAGAAGAAGACCTACAGAGGTCTCGGCTGCTCAGCCAACAGTGCGAGCGAGAGTAACAGTAGACCATTAGGATACATGTTCAAATCTCAGGTTACTATCATGCATTTACACAGTGCACAGGCAAAGCAGAGATAGAAACAGATAGTCATTCAGCTGTGAAATCTCCACATAGACGGAGAGCGGATGAGCTTGCGGGATCATTTTGACAGGAATCAGCTGGGCTTTATTAAACAAATCTCTCTCTGTGCCAGGCTGCATGTCTGTCTGTATCCTTCTGCCTTCTACTTTTTCTACCTTTTCCTGCCCTCCTTTCAGAGCTGTTTTGGGATCATCTGGTGCAGAGGACAAAGTGTTCCAGACATATGCATCTCTCTCTCTAACACACACATACACACCTAAACACACACTGTAATACACGTATATACACAGCTGTTCCTTTTTTTGAAGGTGACCTCTGTGGTTAGCAATTAGGACTAGAAATAATCGAATGCCTGTAGATACTGTATTCATTTTCTGACACTGCCTTCTCCTCCTCCTCCTCATTTTCACTTGCTATTTCTGATTTTCTTCTTTCCTCTGTTCTCCTTTCTGTCTCTCTTTCTCTTCAGAGGGTCCTCCCTGGTTGCTGATCTGAAGCTCTGGTCCTCATCTCTGGCCTGAGTGGACAAACGCCCCCCTCAGTGAGGAGCACCATGACCCAGGAGGGGCAGGCTCTGCCCTCTCCCACCCCACCAGAGAGCCCAGTGGAGCCTAATGCAACCACCGCCTCCACCACTGACCCGCCCACAGAGAATCATAACCAGGCAGAGCAGGACAAACCGGGGGCCGGGACGAAGGACGAGATAGAGGAGGGGAAACAACAAGCAGAGATCAGAGAGGGCGAGGAGGAGGCGCAGGGGGAGACACATGGCGACATAGAGGGGAGGGCAGAAATAAAGGATGAGGGAGGAGAGAGTGAGTTGAAAGAGGAGAAGGTAGATAGCAGAGGCGATGAGGATCAACAGACAGACGGAGGGGCGGAGGGAGAGAGGGAGGGGAGAAGAGAGGAGGGATGTAGAGGTGTAGAGGTAAGCTCAACAGGGGAGGAGGAAGCACATGCAGCGGAGGAGATGAAAGAAGAAGAGGAGGGGAAACAGAATGAAGGGATGCAACCATGTACGGAGGAGGAGGCAACTCATCCTCAACCAGCTGGGCGGTTAGTTCACTAATTCATCACTCTGTTAGGATACAGTGTATACTTTCACTTCATCCTGTTTTATTGTGTGAATATTACACAATAATCATCAAAACTGGATCTGTTTTGGGAGAGCATCCAGTATCACATAAGCTGTTTATCAACTTTTTATCGGCTTTCGTGTCGATAAACAGACTGACTCAGTTAGGCTTACTTTTTATAGAAACCAAAGACTGTTTTTGTGGTTGGGCAGACCGTGTTTGTGTTTTCCAATATCACGATAGAGAACCACTGCAATGCTGAATATTTGTAATGGCAGATTGTTTTCTCAGTGTGGTTCTCTGGTACATAATTAGCCTAATGTGCTCCCCTTGCATTTTACGAAATGAATAAGCAAAAAGCCTCAACTAAATGAGCTGAAAGGAAAACAAGCAGAGAGTGAAAATTGTTTAATTTTCAAAGAGCAAGAGGACACATTTAACTAATTTTCTGTCTCTAAAAAATAGAAGAAAGTGGAGGGCGGTAGGTGAAAAGTTCAAAATGTGGCTGGTATTGAATATGGTGAAAAACACGTCTCTAATTAGTGTTTTTCTATTTGAGAAAAAGTGAAGAAAATAAATTTGATTAAAATGCTGAATTTTAGGAAAACTTTATGAACTGTGGCGTAGTGTGGTTCATTTAAATAAACCTAAATGCATCAAAAAAAGAAATAAAAGATTAAAATAGTGACCCATTGGTGGTTCTTATGTTATCAAATACACAGAAATACATAAAGGCACCAATACAAAAAATTCAGTTTATATACTTAAATGAAGCTGCTTTACATCAATCTGTGATGAAACTAATGAATGGCTTATTTCTGTCTATCAGCAGCAAACACAAAGCACTACAATAGATTTGTATTCTTTTAAATAAAAGGAATGAAATAGTGGAAGTTTGACAGCTGAGGGGAGATGTGCTTCCAGCTATTCACAAAGTAACAAATTGGATCTTTCATTTTGCTTCAATTGTCAGTGTGGCTATTCAAGCTGAAATATTTGCCCATTGAGTGTACTTCTCCTGAATGAAGAATGATTTCAACAATGAATATGAATGATCTGCTTTGTGTGTGTGTGCCAAACTCAACAAAGAAACTGCCATATGTTAAAGTCATATGCTAAAGATATTTTCACACTTTTCTGTCTTTTCTCCATATTGATACAGACTGGCGAACGGTATAGGTGGGAACGAAGACGATGATGAAGCCGGCGAGGAGGATGAGGGAGGGGATGAAGGGGGAACTCAAACACACTTGGACACTTTCAGCTCTAACTTTGAGACCACTGTAGAACAGGCCGACACAGAAGTGGAGGAAGAGGAGGAAGAAGTCCAGAAAGAGGGAGACGGGAGAGAAAACCAGGACAGTTTCAGCTCGGTGTTCGAACAGATTGTCGAGCAGGTTGACGTGCAGGAGGACGAAGATGAAGAAGAGGAGAGGGAGTTGGAGGAGGAGAGAGAGAAAGGTAGGGTCGACAACAAAGACGGCTTCAGCTCCACGTTTGAGCGCATCGTAGAGTCCGCCCTGCTGAGAGGCGGGACCTGCTACAGCAGCCTGGACTCTCTGGACGTGCTGTCACTCACAGATGAGACAGACAGCTGCGTCAGCTTTGAGGCACCACTGACGCCGCTCATCCAACAGAGGGCGCTGTTACAGGGCCCTGAACCTCTGGAGCTGGAGCTGGCAACTGTTGAGGAGCAAGAAGGGGCAGAGGCTGGACCAGACGCCCCAGGTGGTGATCTGGAGCGTGGAGCTGGAGCTGTGGCTGGAGTAGGAGGAAGCCCGCTGAGGACCACCATCCCAGGTAGCAGGTCAGAGTTTGTGCTGAGCCAGCCTGGACGCTGGGCCATCCCTAATGGATACCATACAGACTCCCAAGGAGCCATGGAGGGTTGTGGAGCCTTGCTCAACTCCGTCAGGTAAGGGAGAGGCCTGGTTTAGATTTTTTAATCCATTATGTTTGGATTCTTATGTAATTATATCAGTCTGGTGAAAACTGGTGCAGTTTATGTCTTTCCTTTCAGCCCTTTATTCTTTATCTCCCGGTCGGCTCTAACGGGGGAGAGCCTTTTTTAATATTACTACTAGCAAAGTCCAAAAACCTTTACACAGGGTCTTTAAATTATGCCTCCAAACATTTTGCAACTAGTGTTGAGATTGAAATAACATCAGTTGTTCTCGGTCACGTTGTGAAGCAACTGACAGGAGTTTGGGTTTGAATAAAAGTGATTAATAGTAGGATTGGGCAATGTAACCTATCACATCATCTGTTATTATGTTTTATTTTTTATACATATATTGTGAATCATGTTAGAGCTGAGAGCGATTAGCAAGACAGTTTGAACGGTGATTTTTTTAATAGTCCAAAGCAGAAAGAACTCATCAACATCAGTAACAGTCTAGGGGCATTTACATGTAATAACAATAATGTGGAAACAATGTGGAACACAAGGCTGTTGCCGTGGTGCATGCTAAACACATTTGGATGAAAACTTATCTCAGTGATGACAGATTCCAGCGTGCGTCCAGTAGCAGCCAGTCAGTGGGAGCTTTGTGTAGATATCCCACTGTAATCCTGAAATGTAATGAATACACTGTGACCTTGGCTTAACCAGCAGGTGGCGTGAGCCTGGTGAGACCCAGCTGTGAGCCCTTGAGAGGGGGCAGGGTGGTTGATTGGGGTGTGGATGGAGTAACTGGTTGGTCTAAAGGAAGTATTTTGTCCGTACACACACACACAGTTGATAAACAAATGCTTGTCAGTCTACCCTACCAACAAGCCAACCAACTAGCGTAAAGCACATGTAACAAATCTAGGTTTGTCTTCATATCTCTTGAAACGGAGAGAATGGAAACTATTGTGCACGGTTGGATAGATTTGTGCACTTCAGCGTGAATGCTACATTTCTCACAACAGAATTAAACAGCAACAAGCAAACAAAAAGGCAGTATTTTAAAAATCAAAGTTGCAGTAGGAGAGCTTTTACATTTTTATAGAGTCAGTGGGACTGTTTAAGCAGAAATTGTTGCATTTAAAATGAAATACCCCTTTTCCCTGTTGGTAGTGACTGAGAGCATGGCAAATCCAGACAGCAAGCGTGTGAAGCAGACCTGGAGCTTAATGTATGACAGTACTCAGAATTTGTAGGACTTGTGTCGTGGTTTCATATGGGAGATTAACACTTGAGATGTATGCAACAGTATGGAAATAAGGTATAAGGTGCTTGTCAGTATAATTACACACTTAGATGAACTGAATAGCAGTAGTGTAGCTCAGGAAAGCCAGATGATATTTATGACGATGCAGAGATTTACATTATTATCACTAATTCATCCACTCTTGCCATCATCTTCACAGACCACAACAGCTGACACTACTTTCTTACTTTTAATTACCTTAATAGCACTAAAGAGGGTTGAGGAAGACAGATGAGAGCCACTGAAGGGGGAGGTGGTAACAGGAACCATATGGGAAAAGCCATGTAACCTGAACTATGGCTATAGGCATGTTTGGTTTGCCAGTATACAATCCCAGTGACTTGTTCTCCAGCACCGCCCCCCCTCCACAGTTTCTACAGTTACAAACCGACTGGAATGCCAAATAGATGCACAGACCTCCGACATGATCTGCTCAGCTAACTGCTGGGATTTGTTCTCAGACTCTCCTGGTGCTTCCACAGCTCAGTATGAGTTATAGGATGAACTGAGGATTTTGGATGTCGGCTCTAGTTCTCTTTCCCTCTCTCTCTCTCTCTCTCTCTCTCCCACCCGTCTACAGATGTTGTCCTTCAAGCACGGACTCGCTTCCTGACCACCAGCGCCAAGCTGAATGAGCTATTGTTTATGTCATGACATCATCGTCTTCAGCTTTCCTCTACCCAGCAGGGTCTTAGCGTGTGTGTTTGTGTGGGTGTGTGTGCGTGTGGGTGTGTGTGTGTGTGTGTGTGTGGGTGTGTGTGTAAGTGAGTGATTATTGCTCTTCTATGCTAGCCAGCTTGCCAGACATTTGAGCACTTAAATCTAGAGTGGATACATCTGCTGCTAGGTTTTAAAGGGATAGTTTACATTTTAAAGACACTCACAGTATCTTATTTATCATCTACAAGTCCTTGATGTCCATTCAACTTTAGCTTTTGAAATATTAAAGGGAGGTGTCGCAAGCATTAGCAATTCTAAGTCAATGGAGGTAAATGCATTATTGTGACAAAATCACGGTTATAGCGCAGCCAAAGTTTGATTTGCTGTAACATTCTCTAAGGGAACATGCATAATTTTAAAAGTAGTGCTTTTCAGCTAAGTTGAGGTTGTAGTAGCTTGTAGCAAAATGGCTTAAAATGCTATCAATTATATTATTTGACCATGCCTGACAAAGATCTTTATTAGATGGAAATGTCAAATTGAAATGTCAAATTGTACTACACACACTACATTGTGTTGATCTTTTGTCTAACTTTTGCCTAAAACTACTATTAATGAAAGAATTTACCACTGGTGGAAGGTTTTTTTGTGTGTGAATGGACTCTTAAAGCTGATGATGAATAGGAGAACAGGCTTTTATGATTTGAAATTCTCATCTTAAAAGCTTTTTTTGATTCACAGCATCTTTAAAACAGGTGTGGGTCAAAGGAAAATAATATTAAGTTATAAACTGTCTACTGGGCTTTTATTCATCCAAATGTCTGCTATTAACATCCATTATCTCATTCATTTTACTGTTTCTCCCTTTTTCATCTCTTTTTCTTACTGTTACTCCATCTCTTTGTTTGCTCCATCTCCTGCCTCTCTATTCATTTCTCCACTTTATCCATCTTATCTCACTTTATCTCATCTCCTGTCGCCCCCCGCTGTGCTCCTCATTTCTTCTTTGCATCACCTCCTCTTCCATTTCCCCTGCAGTGCTGTCTTGCTGCTGCTTCTTATCTTCCATTCCTTTCCTCTCCTCTTCCTCCCTCCATTCTTCCCGGTGGGTAGCCACAGAATTGGCACAGTTATGCATTTTGGCACCCCGGGCGTCATGGACAACTAGTCTTTTTCACTGCAGGACAGAGCAGCTGCAAAGAAATGGATAAACATGGCAGTCAGTCAGTCAACTTGGCTGACATTTAATTGTTTTATGGGTCAGTCAGTCCATGAGATTTCCTGTCATCCAGAATTTAAAAATAATGGGGTTTTTTTGTTTTTTTTTGCTTCTATCTTTACTGCTATGCAATCATTTCTACGCTGCATTTCTTATGTATCACTTGTTGGCTTTGGTTGGCTATTACCTTTGCAAGCCATTCCTTTACTGGATATACTGATAAATGACAGTCGGTAGTTTACCTGCAAGACAGTGTTTGTAAGTGGTGATGGTACAGAGTACACATACAGTGAAGAGACAGAAAGTTTCTTTTCAAGTAAAAATTGGAAAGTGGTGTGAAGGAGTTGGATCACTATATGTGCCTAAAAATGCTGCAGAAATGTAGTTTTAGTGAGTCATGAACCAGTTGTACAGCACACATGTCTAACATGCCCTTCATGTATGCAAAATGAATCATAATGATTTACATCGATTCATAATTTTCAAATCAATTCAGATGGCTTTGACGACTTGCATCAGTGTCTTTTTACAGTCCTAGTGCACACATTGTCCAAAATTCGGGCTTCAACTCTCATAACCGGCAGAGCTTTGATAACGCCCCGGGCGGAGAGAAGAAACCTAATCTTACCTCAGCCAAACTCTCCCTGTAGATCGTCTTCCTGCTACTACTGATTACTCTGACATCATACATGAAGGAAATAAAGTAGACAGCTGGCTACAGGGATACACAAAACACTGGCAAGTATTGCAGATGTTGTAGACAGGCCATCCAACACGTGGAAATAAGAAGTGAAGGGTTCCTTTGAAACAGTCAGTGATGCTCTAGTGCCAGCGTTTTAGTCAGCAAAGCGGCTCGTTAGTTTTCAGGCATTTCAGTCAGTTCATCACATAGTTTATTTGTCAGTCAGTTGGCAGCTAGTGTTTTAGATTAGACTGTCAATCACATTGTCACATGCTTAGTTAGTCAGTCAGTGTGTTAATTTACATGAGTTGTGGCCCTTTGTGCCCTCCGGGAATCGTCACTGAGGTTGAAGCTTAACCTTAATCCACAGATGCTGCTAAAACAACTAGGAAAACACATTCTATCTGTCTGTCTAGCAGCTTACTACTACACAGCTAGATCTACACGATGGAGCCAACCAGTTGAATGCTTATGTGATAATGTGACTTGTGTAGTTTCTGTCCATGCACACAAACAAGTACACACACATACACACACACACACAGAGAGTGAAACGCTTAAGAGAAAGGAAACACGTGGTCATGGATACACCACTATAAACCATTATGCACAGAAACACATCAAAGCACAAACTAATATACAAATGTCATGGCATTGGAAGTATGTGTGTCTGTACTTTCATGCATGCATGCAGTATCTGTTTCTGCACATTTGCATGCATGTACCCGTGTGTGTGTACCCGTGTTAGGAAACATGCTGTGAGAGTGTCGCCCCCCCCCCCCCGCAGCTCGCGAGCCTACCAGATCTAAACCCAAGCAGAGCAGATAAAAGCCGGCGCAGTTGTTTCCATATCAGAGAAGCAGCTCTGCCTTGTGGTCTAATCTCTTTCATATACACTGTCAAACGCAGAAACCCACACATACATAAAAGGGACAGGGGCCAGCAGCATGCATGCGTAAACAAAAATGTGCACAATGCTCGTACATCCTAATGCTCACTCGGTGACACAGATATGGGAGCTCATCATATCTATCATTCACATTCTGAATCTACCTCTCTCTCTGTGTTTCTCTCTTACACACACACACACGCATCTTTCAGGATGTCACTTTGGGAATAAAACCCTTAGCGTAGTTCTATAGCGCTGCTGAAACATCCTGCAGATTATCCTTTCCTGGCTCTCAGTCAGCCAGTGATATGGACACACACACACACACAAATTCTCTTTTTCACCCTCTCACCACACTAACTGAATCATTTCAGCACCGACAGATTTATCCCCCGTCTATTTATAGCCCGACTCTATGTTTTATGACACATCTCACAGTCTTACTGTACCAATGACTGTTTTGGCGGAAGGAGGTTCTTCTCAGCACAGGCTTCTCTCCTCTGAGGCGTCTGTCAACACTTCCTATATGTGTTGAGTGGAAGTCGAGCCAGACTCTACAAAACATTTGTGACTGTTTTTTGGCATTTTCCGTTCCCCTGTTTGAATCTGTAGCTGATTTTAAGGCAGACGTTATTCTGTAGCTCAGTCTTTTACCAAACACAATCCCACACCTGACCACAATTAGTCTCACCCAGCCGAAAGAGGTCACCATTGTCCATTGTCTGCCACAAAGTATGTGTCTTGTGTTGGTGTGTGTGTGTGCGTGTGTGTGTGAGTGTGAGTGTGTGTGTGTGTGTGAGAGAGAGAGAAAGAAACCAAATTACAATATTGTTGCCAGTGCGGTGAAGTAAGAGATAACATTTAATGAGATTATTGTTATCTGGTTGAAAGTTATAGCCTTTAATAATACATAATAAAGTAATTAATAACAATGATGGCTGAATTCCATCTAGTGTCTTCAGTTTCAGGGTTCTCATATCATGCATGCTGGCTTACTGTCACATTGTCTGAATATAACGGACTATAATAGAATATAACATTATTCATGTTATTAGTAACACTTGTGCTTTTCCTGCTATGACAAGTCAAAATGTCTGCTGTGAAAAAGGCCTGTTGAGTATTTATTTTGGGGTTCGTGAGCTAAGTGATACTGGGTTTAGTAAGATTTTCTACATGTTATATGTTTCTTGTCTTAACATCTCAGGGTCATGTGGGAAATATGTTTGCTCATTTTAACATATAATCTCTTGGAATCTTCTTTCTTTCTTTAATGTTAAAGGGAAAAATTCAAGGTACAATAATTTGGTTAGCATTATGTAATCAAATTCACATTAAGTCTGTAGATTCTACAATAGACTCTATTGTACATTTAAAAATATGTTATAATGTAACATGTTTTACGTTTGTAGACATTCATTTTTGTCATCACTAGTGGATGGTAGTGGCTATAGATATTGCAGTAACAAGATTGCAATAATAAAATCACAAAACCAAACAATTTGAAATTTGAAGTTAATTCACTCCTTTCCTAAATTAGTTGAATTAATCATTAAAGAACCCCTCCCTCAATATCTCAATCAATTGCTCAATAACTTGTTAAAATCCTCAGACATCTCCTCCTTCTTCCTCATTTAAAAATACTAGTTGTGATGTCACAAATTGCGCTCGTAGGTTCACGCCTTAAACTCAGACTTTTTCACACATTCATCATTCTGCACATTGAGGCTCAAACACCCAAATGAATTAAGAAGAAGAAAAACACATTTTTGAGTAGAGGGGGACTTTAAGTTACTGGGTTTGAGTCTTCCGGTGGGTTAAACTACTGATCAAGCTCTAAAGAGGGACATTTTTTAACAGACTGCCTCTTGAAAACAACTTTACATTGATTAAGAAGAAACTAATGAACAGTCTGTCAACTTTTCCACTTTCACTCAATAAAAAGTAAGCTCAGCAATCATCTATCATATAGATTAGAAACATTTGGACTTAAAGGTGTAGTTGATTACATAATCACTATCAAGCACTTTTAACCTTTCCATTATGGATTGATGTAAATATGGTTGATGCTGTAATTAATTGTCTTGTTCGGCCTTTGGCCTTCTGTGATGAGTTTATTGGTGTCCAGGACACACCTAGATGAATCATATCTGTACAATGTCCTCTTCTGCTTTTTGACTTTAACTTTGGCGGCATGTCCTGTCTACGGGAAGGACTCATTCTAATAGGCTGCATATGTTACTGAGGGGCACTTACATCCTGCTCCTTCAAAGGCTGACTGTTCAAAACTCAGAATCAGTTGTTCCTCTGTGTTCGCTGCCATGAGAAGATCACATCTGTGTTGCAACAGGTTTATATAAACTGCTGTCTGTGAAAACTCCATGATGTGCAAATGACAAAGGATATCCATGAGTCACGGTAGTACGCTGCTCACAAACTGACGTGTGACCAGTGTTCAGCGGCGTCTGCTTGGTCCAAAAAAAGTATTCTTTTCCCAGAGCTGACTGAATTTCTGAGTAGTTGTCGTCTGCTGACCTCGGTTTAAACCAGGTAGCAGTGAATCTGTTCATGCTGGTCTGTGCAAATACCAGTCAAACTTCCACCAGGGTTTTGTCTCTATTCTCATCTTCCATCTCATCCCACAAATGTTGTACTTTTGACCTTACAGCTGCCTGTCTGTCATCTGCCTTTTCTATTGTTCTTTTTCCCCACCAAATTAGAAAGAGGAAGGAGGGATTTAGATGCTGAGGTTAACATGCAGGGATGTGTCAGCTTCATAAAAATCAATATATGTGTGTGTACTCTTAACTTACTGTACATTATTTACATAAGTACATAATAACCTCTAATCTAGTAGTCCTTAATAAGGAAATACTGTACATTTATACCTCTTTACATCTTTCTCTATCACACAACATCCTCATTTTACATTAAAAATAGATTATTTTTCCAAATCAGTGGTAAGCTCTTGCGAAATAGGGTTCACCACTTTAAAAAAAAAAGTTAAGTGGCTTTACTCTGCCTTGCATCTGTGGTTCTTGAGCCATATTGAAGCAATACACTGGAGGAATGTACAGAAATAACCACATGCAATGACTACACGCTGGAAAGCAGCCTGCTGAGTGAACTTTGAGAGTCCAAATACAGGACGTCCCGCTGGTATTGAACTGATCTGCTGGCTCACAGCCCTTCACTTTAATGCAGAGGAAGTTGTGTTGGCTGGGACACATAGAGCCATTGTAAAGCCACCACTAGGAACAGCCAATTCATCAGGAAAAGTCTCTCCAGTCAGTTTGCTCCGCCCCCAACATCCTCTCCTCTGTGGTGCGCTCAGACAGCCAAGAAACTTCAAGGAAAAACTCTAAACACGTTCACTGCCTGTTGACACCGCTGGAATAACGCAACAGGCTAATTGATCTTCTCAGAGCAGGCTATAATTAGAATATATGAGCTGACTTCCGCTGAGGTACACGAAGAATCTGATTTGGCTTGGAGTTAAATAACAAACCGGGCCGATGCAGATTTTACCGACTACTGGATGATGAGGCGGACGGACCGTAGCGCGCCTTTAACCGCTGATTACCAAGATCCGAGAGACGATGTGGAAAGAGGAATATGATGTTCACTTCGACTTTTTGCTGCAGCTCCTGTAAGTTTAATATTTTCCTCAGACCTGTGAGGTTTGGAGGGTTTTTTTTACGTGCGAATGGGTGGGAACATTAACATTATGCTGCGTGGCAAATGGAAATAGTGAGGTAGCTGTAGTGTAAGTTTACTGACGAAAAATCACTGTGGTACTAATATATTAATCCTTTAGGGATCAAACTATGGCTCTACAGTTGGAGAGAGGTTAACGGTATTTTTCAATCTCATGTTCATGTTGTACTGCTATAGGGGATCCAAGTGTCTGCCAATCAATAGAATGAGCTTATAGAGAATGAACAAAACATCTTTAACAATATTTCTACTTAAAATAAATAATAAAATAGATTACTCTAGTTATTTTTCATTGGTCTACCATCAGATAATAATATATTAAATGAGAACTTTTAGTTGTAGTGTATTTTATTGATGCCTAATTTCTCTAAACTGAATGACTTGTACTTTGAACTGTGACCAGCATTTTTGCAAAATGAATATGAGCCGACTCTTTACCCATCATGGCCTCAGCTGATGACCCACTGCTGTCAATAATGCTCAGAAAAACAAAATGTGTAGTAATGGCTGTAGGTGCTTTTGTTTCACATTCATACAGTGAGTCGAATATTGCAAGAGTCTGGTTTTTTTGCAGAGATTGTATCTACAAGCCCCGGCAGATGACCTGGCTGACACACAAACACACATAAAGAGCTTTTCTATGTGTCTTTCTCCTGTTTGTGTACGTCAGCTAACCATCGATGAATGTAAACAAAAATGAAAGAAAACTCACAGAATTTTATAATCCCATAATTGTTGATTACCTGCATAGAAGATGCCACTTAGACCCTTACCTGCCCCCCCCCCTCACACACACACATCCCCACCCACACACACAACTTGCATGCAGACACACCTTATAGGTGTGGGTACGGGAGCACAACCAAAGAGATTAACGTGAGTCACTGGCATGCACCATCATGCTTTTTTATCTCTCTCTGGCTGACACACACACATATACATACACACACACACACACACACACACACACACACACACACACGCCCAGAGTGGTGGTTACAGTGACTATGTGTGGCCTGAGGATACAGAACTGTGCCTTTTAGATAGACAAATAGGTTTACTGTGTGCCACTTGGCCCAGAGTAGCGCCAAATATCTTGGCACAAAGGGCCTGCACTAGATATCTGACACTTCGTATTGTCTCTCTCTCACTCTTATTCTGTGTTTGTGTGTGTATTGGTTCTATTATTGCCAGACGGCATTGCATCAGGGTAGCCCGGCATCATTTTAGCCCTATGACTGATATGAGCTGTGAATGATTTATGAGGTCTCTCTGAGTCGAGTGAAATAATATGGTCAGACAAGCGAAAGCAATTTCACTGCAAACACACAGCTAGATATTGTATTGATGGTTTACCACAGACGCATTTTATTGTGAGAGTCCATTTGTGTATGTGTGTGTGTGTCTGTCTGTCTATATGTGTGTATGTGTGTGTGTGTGTGTGTGTCTGTGTCTGTGTCTGTGTCTGTCTGTCTGTGTGTGTGTGTGTGTGGACATGTGTTTGCAGGCATTTGCATAATATGTATATACCCATCCATCCATTTTTCAATTTTAAAGCACTTGTCTGGGTCTCAAGGGAGATCTCAAGGTGATCCCAGGTTTTGGCGGGATATATAAGCGGGGTCTGCTGAGGGGTGTTGTCCCTATTGAACATGTTCAGAGTACCTCCAGAGAGAGCTGTACAGGAAGCATCTCAATCAGATCCCCAAACCACCTCAACTAGCTCCCTCTTAACACAACAACAGCGTTCCATTGGTTTCACTCCTCCCGGATATACAGGCTACCCACCCTGTCCCCGAGGACAAGCCCAGACACCCTGCAAACGAAACGAATTTCAGCCGATAGCATCTGCGATCTAATTCTGGGTGGTGATTCTCTGCCACAATTAGTTGGAGGACTTTGCTTGTCTCACCCCCTTGTGGTGGATGGGTTCATGTGTCCCCATGACCCTGGGAGCTGTGTTGTTGAAGGCAATAGCTCCTTGTAGGGTCTCCCAGTGCAAATTGGTCGAAGGTCAGGGGCATGATAAGGAGTAATCTAAAGAGCCTAATGAGTCAGTCAAGACAGGGAAGTGTAACCTTGCCTGTAGCAGGGAAATCAAGGCCATTTGTAGGGGTCATCTGACAGGGTGTAGTGTGTAGTCAGCTACTGTTGGCAGCATGTGATGGCAGGGGTTTGACCCCTGGCTATGGAAATTGTTTGTTGTGTCTGTATTTATCTGTACTTATATTGTATCAGCAATAGTCTGTACTTTATGATGGCAGTTTGTGCCTCACAGCAAAATTGTGATAGGCAGCCTCTACTACTTCTTCTTCTTCTAGCACAGGACACTTGGCTTCCGCTGTATCCATGGTAACCAGCAAATCCCTTACGACAACAGTGCGTAATGTATTGAATTTGTGAGGCTAATGCAATTGGGCTGATCAGATTATGCAAAAAAACTGAATCATCTGGCAAATGCTGACGGTGCCACACAGATGCGCACACAGACAGGAAATGAGGAAATGCCATTTAGCCTGATGGAGGTGAATGTGAACTCTATCTCGAGAAATGGCACGGAGACAGTATGGTGTTTAGGTTTGATTTGTTAATAAATACCACAACAATGTGCAGTTCATGTGTGTGTTCCTTTCTATTAAATGTTGTGCTATTTTGTATGCATGTTAGATGATTTATGTCCAGTGGTTTGGTGGGATGAATGTGTTACAGACATTGTAAATAAGATGTGCAGGATGATCTTTCATTAGAAATGTCAATAAAGTTTTAAAAAGAGGCATCACTAGTTGAAGTAACAAATCCAGTCTGAAACAATCCATCTGCACTGAGTATTTAAAGTCCAATAAAAAGGCTAATTAACTTGTCATTGATTAACTGTGCAGCAGTTTGCCATGTATACAGTGCAATACAGCTCAATATCTTACCTCAGTAAGTCATAAATAAATAAAGCAGGGCATTAATTAATACACTGCAATGATTTTTTTTCCATTGTCCTGATGACACTTGAACAGTTTTGGGAAGTGAAAGGCCTCGGCTTGATTAGACAGTTCATCAAATCCTTCAACCCTGTTGTTCAGCGACACACTGCAATTGTAGTCAGCAGTGTTGGCCTTATTCCTCTTTGTTAAGTCTCCATGTATTCTTTTCTTCTTAGTTTGAACTGAGATTTAAGCAGTTGTGTAAGCTGTTATTGATTCTGCAAACATTATTCTTACTCAAGAGCATTGCAAGTGGTTTGAAAATTCTTTCCGCTGGTGTTAAAAGAGGCTTGTAAATAACAATAGAGGGCAGTTAGTTGAAATCTAATGAAGAAGAAAAGAGCCTGGTTGGATGTTTGTTTCATAATGATCACCATAATTTATAAAGCAGTGTAGTTGAACAACTTTTCAAGACACTTCAGTTTGAGACAATGCATCAAATGTGTCAAAGTGAGAGATTATAACTTTAAAAAAGGGAATGTTGTGTTTGGGAACATCTGTCATTAATATGACAGTAATGACTATGCAAGTCATTACTGAGCAATGGAAGCTTGTGCGTGTTTGCTCTCGTGTCTTCAACTGCTTGGCAGCTGATTTGATGTTTTTCTTAACCTTAACTACTCCTGCAGGGGTATATGAGTACATTCAGTCCTCAGAAGAAACACCCTGCGTAATAGTCACGCAGTTACACCCATTCACAGCTGGGGTAGACAGCTCAGTGATAGACAAGTATGAGATAGACAGTTTACTGGTTGAGTTGCAGGTTGGCTGTTTTTTGCTTGAGGGCAGGTTGATGGGAGTTATTGAGGCCAAAGAGAACATTACTTGTTCACTACTACTTCAAGGACCTTTACAAAATGAAACTTTCCTAACTTTTATTTGCCTGAAATGGAAGAGGTGAAGAATAAACCTGAGGTATTAGTTTTTATATTACAGTACTTGAATTCAAATTATGTTAGTGGTCTGAGATTAGTGGAGCTTTTTGGAAGAGATTGGGGCAGGTGAAATCTGCTTCAGCTTTATAATCAGCCTTCAGAGCCACTGCATTAAAGTAGGACATTAAGTGACAGAGAAACTGGGTCAGTGTCAAAACAAGTCATTTAAACATCATTTGACTTTTGTTTGTGTGTATGTGAACATATGTTTATGTAATTGAGTTTTATGCTCAGCAGCTCATTTTCCCCCTGTCTTGTTTTAAGTGAGTGGGCATGTAGCGATGGACATGTGTTCCATTCATTAACCTGGGCACCTGCCTGTTTGTGTGTGTGTGTGTGTGTGTGTGTCTGTTTTTGTGTGTATGTTCTCCTCCCCAGCGATGCAAACCTCACAGACGTGCTGTCTGACTCAGAGGAGTGCGATTTGGGCAGTCTGGAGCGTTTGGAGCGCGGCAGCACCGACACTTTGGCCAATGGCTGTCGAGCCGACTGTGAGGCCGCCAAGAGGCTGGCCAAACGCCTCTATCACCTCGAGGGCTTCAAGCGCTGTGATGTAGCCAGACACCTGGGCAAGAAGTGAGCACGCAGACACACAGTCACACAGTCACACGCACTGGCTGATGGACTGATAAATCACCAGAAACCGAGGAAAACATGTTGACACAGCTACTTCATATTCTAACATGTACACTATTAAGATATAATGTACACACTGATCCACATAACACATAATCAGTCACATCAGCTCAAGATTACTTAAAGCTACAAAAAATATTATACAGTTGTCTAGAGGAGGCTTCTCTAATACAGTGGCATGAAGACAACATTTATATAACACATTCATTCCTCTTCAGTGCCACGTTGATGTGCTGATGCTCCGTCTTTCTGTCTCTCTGCAGTAATGAATTCAGCCAGTTGGTGGCATCAGAGTACCTGAGTTTTTTTGATTTCTCCGGCCTGTCGCTGGATCGAGCCCTGAGGTAATGCACAGTCAGCACTTTGAAGAGATGAGTGTGTGATGGTAGATGTTAGAACACGTGTGTGTGTGTGTGTGTGTGTGTGTGTGTGTGTGTGTGTATGTATATTCCTCACATTGCCTCTTCACAAGACATTAGCTTTGAGCTAATGAAGCTGTCATGTTGAGTACAGTTAGCCGGTGTAGCTGTCATGTTGCTGCCTTCAGCCCCTGGTCTTCAGCTAAGAGGCCTCATGAGTGCATTTCAGACTGGTGCTCGATTTGCATACTGTTGTTAAAAAGTAACATGTCACATATGTAAGGTCCTGTGTTACTTTGGATATTGTTTGGATCTTGGTGATTTAGATTGGATTACTGTATGTCAGTTCAATTTCTCACCAGGTCTTACTAAAGTCAGCCATGGTAGTAGTCCATGTCTGGAAGAAAGTGTTTCAACATAGTGTATAAATCTAAATTATTTAGTCACTGTAGTTGAAGTTGGAACAAGTGGATATTTAGTGCCTTTGCTGTAAAAAAAATGACTAAACTGATTAATTGATTATCAAAATATTTGCGTGTTATTTTTGTTGATTAATTAATGGATTCATAAACTAATTGTTTCAGCTGTACAACATAGTTTCACTGAAAATATACAGTATTAAAAGTAGAATGAAGCCTGTTGATTCTTCTTTCAGTTTGAAAATAAAATCCATTTATCTGCAGTTTAAAAATGTTCTCCACGTCAGAACATACACACCGAGACAGAAAGATGACACAGTCAGTCCTTATTGAGCTATACTACAGTATGCATCAATGCTTGGCCAAATTTTAAAAATCAAACTGTTCTATGTTTCACAAATATTTCAGAGTGTTTCCATGAAAGCTGTCAGCTGCATTCCCACGCAAATTCTATTTACTGCTGGGAGTGATGAAATCTCTGATGAAATTTTGCAGAGATGCATCACAAGGAAACATGTGACCTCCCGTTGACCTTGTCATTTATGTGTGACAGGAACTTTTTAAAGGCCTTTCCGCTTATGGGGGAAACTCAAGAGAGAGAAAGGGTGCTTGTACATTTCTCAAGACGCTTCTGCCACTGCAACCCACAAACGCCCACCTCTGAAGGTCAGAGCCATGACGATGATGATGCTGAAAAAGATGGTAAAGAGGAACCGAATTGTACAAAATAACTCACCGCAAAATATCTGAATAAACTATTGCTGATTTTCATATAGAGCCCAGTTGATCAAACATATCTACAGTAGTGCTAAAGCTGGAGCTATTTGCATAAACCTTAAAATATGAGCGTCATAAATGTAAATACAGGAGCAGCTAAGATTATTTTAGCATGTAGGCTTTCAGTGATAACAAGGACTTTGGATTGATTTTGGATTTGTGTCTATGTTTACAATAAGGAAACACAGAGGAGTGATATGACATTTAGCTGACCTCAGCCTTGTGTATTGTCCCGTTGCAGATGGAGCCCACACATTAACCTGCGCCCTTATGCTGCTCAACACTGATCTACATGGACATGTATGTACTCTCTATGACACCAGTACTGCTGGAGTCCCAGTCCTCTAATCTTCCTGCATAGTTGGAAAACAAACCATAAACACAGGCCTTTGCTAGGAATGGCACGTCTCCATTTTCATCCTATTTTCAATCTACAGTATTTCTTTTTCCTTTCTTTGTCTCTCTCTCCTCCCCAGCCTACTTTCTGACCTGTTTCTGTCTCGCCTCTCCTCGAATAGTCTCATCTGTTCACTTTTAAACTGGAGCACTGTGGTCTGGGTCACATAACACAATCAGTATCCTAGGCCCTGTGCTTTTGCCTTTTCCTTGACCCCGCTGCTCAACTCCACTCAGTCCCTGCTAAAAACACTTGTAGTGAATATCCCTCCTGTGACTAATATTCTTTCTCTCTTTTCAATTCCTTTTCCTCCCTTTCAAATCCTTCCCCCGCTAACCACATCTGGTCCTCTGGTCTCTCTCTGCCCCTGCAGGTGGTAAGTATACTTATAGGACTAAGATGAGAGCCCTGTTCCTCATTAACATCTGTTTCTTCTTTTGTCAACATAATTTCGGTCAGACTTTCAGAATTTATGTCATTTTAGACTCCTAATAAAGGATGCACCCACAGTGATATACTCATTTTTAATCATTGTTATTCAGTGACACAAAATTTGGCTGCTATATAATAATATTGTTTACTAAGAAGTGGTTGGTACATTATTTTGACTAGTATTTATTCTACTTCAAATAAGATGCAGTATTGGTTTTAGCAGTGAGAAAAAAATCTGCTCTTTTTTTTCCTGTGCAGTAATTTAGTGTATCTAAATTACAGTTCCAATTGAAACAAAGTGAACATCATATTCATTTTAGGGTAGGCTATACAATTCCTTCTTTAAAGAACTTTAACTTAATAACTGTCTGGCATTGCATAAAAGTGTAAATTAATTTGTTATCTAAATAGTGAATAACACCATGTTATGTTTTCATGATGACAAACTGGAAACTATCGATTTTTTTGTAACAGTGTTGAGTCAAATTAGTTATAGTTCCACATCTCAGGTTACAAGCTTCAATCAGGCAGAAATTGACACCATCACACCAATGTTTTCCTCCTCCAATGATGCTCAGGAGGTTAAACAGTGGGAAAGGTTCTGTAAGATGATACTTGATCAGCTCATATATGGAGACCCAGTATCTCTACCACTACCTGCACATCTTCAGCAGCATTACATTGCCACCCAGTGGACAGTTACACAAGGTTGGAGCTGATGAAAAGGGTCTGAAATCATCAGCTATTTTAGAGGTGTCAACTTGTATTGATACTGAGCTAAGCAAGACTCACAAATTTGGCTTCACACAAATACAGAAAAATAAATACAAAATATTTTAGAATGGTGAAATTTTCTGTTAAACTTGAGCTGATTGTTTTGTTGTTTTTTCCTGTGTGTGTCGGTTTGTTCTCCTCTCCTCAGAACATTGGAAAGAAGATGTCATGCCAACAGTTTATCAGTAATCTAGATGGCCTCAACAATGGCAAAGACTTCCCCAAAGACTTATTAAAGGTACAGATCTGCTCCTGAGAGAGTACAGCTACCACAAAATTCCTACTATTTTGCCGTTGTGCTCTTTATTTTGTCTTAATGTCAGAATGGAGTTTTGTCTTCACATTTCAACCCTATAGTCAAATGAAAATACCTTAAAAAAGATCTTTACAATTTCTTTTTTACTGCCCTGCCAACACAGGTCCTGTATAACTCAATCAAGAATGAGAAGCTCGAGTGGGCAGTGTGAGTATGCATTTTGTGTTGATCAATAGGAAAAGTATTTGGGGTATGCAAGTTTTTTAGAAGTAAGTACACTTGAATACGTGCTGCTCAGGTTAATCTGAATGTGTGTGTGTGTTTGTGTGTGCAGTGAGGAGGAGGAGCTGAGGAAGAGTCTGTCAGAGCTAGTGGAGGAGCAGTGTGAGGGCGGGAGTAAACGTGTTGCCAGGGTAACGGACGGCAGTAACCCTTTCATCGCCATCCCCATCCTCCTCAATGCCGTCACCTACAAACACGGAGTGCTGACCCGCAAGAGCCACGCCGACATGGACGGCAAACGCAGTGAGTGACACGTACACAAACTCACACGCAGGTTTATGTTTGACTGAAGTTACCAAAATCTTTATCAGTTATTGTTAATAAAAATGTGAAAGAAAAGTTTGTTTGTTTTTCTCTCTCTCTTCCAGCACCGAGGGGTCGCCGTGGTTGGAAGAAGTTCTATGCGGTTCTGAAGGGGATGATCTTGTATCTCCAGAAGGTACCGCATCTCGCCCTCTGCTCTGTTGCCATAGAAACACACATCCACCACGGCTGTCACTGCGGTGGTGGTGGTTGCTGCTAGCTGCTCTGCTCTGCTCTGCATGCGTGTGTGTGTGTGCTTGTGTGTATGTGTGTGCTTGAGACAGAGTGAGATAGAGAGAGCATTAAGAGAGGAAATGAGGCATTGCTGCTGTGGTGCATGTTTGTCTCCCCCTGCTGGGAGGAAGGCTGCACTGACCACATGTAAGGTTAATGTGTAATCTTAATGAAATGAATTAGCTTGTACTTCTGTCGTAAGCTATGTAATATTTTCACCTGATGATGTTAGTATTGATATTTGTATAAAAGAGTTATCTTTTTTTAATCTTTATATATCATTAAATCAGGACTGTACCTCAGGGTGAAGTTGCCCTTGAGTGTCCACCTTAATTTAGACATTTTCGAAATCATTAAACTGACTGAAACACGACAACTTCCAAACACATGACCTGCAATTCCTTTGTGCTTTTTCTTTCGTTACTCACCCAGGATGAGTACAAGCCTGACGCCGACATTTCAGAGGTGGACCTGAAGAACGCAGTGCGGATCCACCACGCTTTAGCCACTCGTGCCACCGACTACAGCAAGAGAGCCAATGTACTGAAGCTCAAAACCTCAGATTGGAGAGTCTTTCTGCTGCAGGCCCCGTGAGTCACCCTAGTCAATTTTCCATTACATTAGAAAAAAATTACACTCAAAAGTACAGAAATTAAGACTAATACAGTGGATTTTTTTCCCTTAATACAGATATGTTTTTAAATTTTATCACCCTTTTTCCTTTGTGGCATTTGTCAGCAGACGGTCTTGTAATATGTCCTGAACAAGATATGCAGGTGTTAAAACAGATACTGATGATAAATTGTTTCTATATTATGTGTCTCTTAACGTTAATAAAGTACTTTGTAATTTGGAAATAAATTTCGTTTAATGCAAAAAGTTAGCTAAATACTTTCCCCTAGACACTGATAATTAGACAATTAAATGGGCATTCGTGATTGTGATGCCTCATTTTAATTCTCACACAATTTATTTTGCATCAACAGGATAAATCTATCCTTGTGTTGATATCAAAAATGTTTCAGCGATGTGTAAAAGATTTGTCATTTTTGTATAAACTAACTTGTAAGTTGCAGAGTACGAGTCAAACTCCCTTTGAAGGTCATGCAACCTCCTCTCATCTGTTTGGAGGGTTCGTCATATTGAAGCAGTACTGTACTGCTGTGAACAGGCAACAACCAAAATAATAGTTTAAAAAACAGATTCTTCGCTAAAAAACCATGTAGATTTAAAACAATTAGACTGTCGCTCACAATGTCAAATGAATGGTTGATATGAGTCAGAAATTCTTAAATTAGCTTCTGTGAATTGGAACCATTTTCTATTGTTTTGCTATAATTTTCTGCAGCTAACTGAATGTATCCGGCCTTTTCGTTAAGACGAACCTGCGTGACTGTTGCTAAACTAGAATATACAACAAAATAAAGATAAATCAAGTAATTGTCATTCTCTGCACTCACCTGCTCTCCGTCTTTCTCTTCAGGAGTGAGGAAGAGATGATGTCTTGGATCTTCCGGATAAACCTGGTAGCAGCGCTGTTCTCCGCCCCGGCCTTCCCTGCTGCCATTGGCTCCATGAAGAAATTCTGTCGGCCCATCCTACCGTCCTCATCCACCAGACTCAAGCAGGTGAACACACACTGTTAGAAAACAGTGCAAATAAATGTCTATTTATGATTGAAATTCTAGCAGTAAGCATTTTCCCAGTACACCGTATAGTACAGCAGCACCCACAATTCTTCCTGGTTAAAAACCTTTACACAAAGTTTACATCTCACTACATTACATTTTTATATATTCTATTTGTGTCCGCTTGCATCTGATTGGTTGTCTTGGGGGTCTTCCGGTGTCTGTCTGGGCTGTGATTGGTGCAGGAGGAGCAGCTGCTGAGTCATGAGAGCAAGCTGAAGCAGATGAGCCTGGAGCTGGAGGAGCACCGGAAAAACCTGCCTTCATCCGACCCCAAAAGCCGCGACTGGGAGGAGTACCGCCTCAAAGAGCACTACCTCACGTATGAGGTACAGTCTTTGTGATCAAGAATATGACGAATGGCCAGTTTGTAATTATAAGATTTTTTATTAGAAGCATATAAAACTCAGAGGTGATCAGTTTGTTCTCTAAAATTGAAATACTGAAAATGATAATAATTTGCAGCCTCAAAATACATATTTTTAATGTTTTTTAAGGGTCTTAAACTGTCAATCTTTACATTAATGTGTCAGTAAAGTAAGTAAAACCTGCTGTGTGGTGACACTGTATCTAACATATCGGGCCATTACTCTTGATTCCTCTCCTTTTGGTCTCCTTGCCTTAACACACCCATCTCTCCCTCTTCCTCCTCCTCCTCCTCCTCCTCCCTTCTCTGTGAGCAGAAGACTCGTTATGAGACGTATATCAGCCTCCTGCAGGCCAAAATCCGTGCAGAGACGGACGATCTCGAGAAGATTGAGGCCAGCGTGATGGGTGGCCTGATCATGGAGGGAGGCCTGGCCGGCCGTGAGTGCCTCCTCCGCAAGACGCAGTCCTCCCCGTCCATCAGTCAGGCTCAAAGTGGGTTAAACGGGAGGGCCGCTGGAAGCACTGCCCCGGGACAGAGGAGCTGAGTGGGGGAAGGAGGACCAGAGACCACAGCCCACAGAACAACATCCCTCCAAGCCAAACTAGCGTAACCCTTCAACGTGTTTCCAAGTTTTTAGTTTGTTTTTGTGTTTTGGGCTCCTCCGTTCCTCCCGTTGTACTCACAATAAGAGAGTGTGCAGCAACAGAAGAAATGTGCATCTCTATATCCTTCCTAGAATTTATCAGCCCTGGTGATAAGTTTCTGTCCTTGAGCAATAGATGACGAAGATGAAGAGCCCGCCTTTGATACCTAGCAACTGACTGACCCTGCCAAACCTCAGTTCTTTGAACTTTTATTATTGCACATTAAAAATGATCATAACTGTGATCACTATTTATAACAACATCATCAGTATTATTTTGCAGATGTCTTTAGTTGAATTGTGTTTTTAGTTTCGAGAAGAATAATTTATAATGTGTTCGTTTAAGGCCGGACAGAGAACAAAGAAAGAGAGACAAAGAGACCTGACATGAGTGAGCGTTCAACAGCCGTCACCGCTCACATTCAACAGGTCTGGTTTCCTCTCTGTCCTGTCCTCATCAGGCAGGGATGGAGATGGAGATGGTGGACATGGTACTACTGTAGCATTTTGGCCTGTTTTTACCGCTCACTTTTACACACCCAGCCACTCACAGGTGTGTGTATGGACCTACAGTGTGAGTGGAGTGGGGAGATATCAACATATCTGTCCCAGGGTTACAAAAAACTCTCACAACTACAAACTCAAAAGAACTTCTCAGAAGGATCAAGTCCTTCCCATGTATAGCATATTTATTTATTTATTTGACTCTCCAACCTTTATTCACAGCAGGAAGGGTTTACACAAAGTGAGCTTGCTCGTTTTCAGTAATTACCTTCTTGACGTTCATACAGTTACATTCAAACGTGGATCCGCCCGGAGGAAACATGGTTTTAATTGTTCACCAGAGGAACTGCAGGTTGAGTGCCTTACTCAAGGGCACCTCAACACGAGCGAGTGTTAGTTGTCACTTGTCAGATTTTCCCCCAACAGGTGAAAGAAGGACTTGGATCAGAAAGATCACAAGTCTCTTTCTGTGATTTTTTTAAGATGCCGCTACCCTAAATACTGACATGTATTTAATAATTCTGTTTGTTTTTAACATTTCAAAGAAGATAACAGTATGTGACTGAATGAAAGCACTGTGCCATGTTCTGTTTTATCCTCCTTACTGCTCCTCTTATGTCATGACAGAGTGCACTGAGCTGATATATAACAATATACTGTATGGTTTGGTGTGAAGTTTCTGAAAACTGAAATGAAGGGAAGAACAGGAAAGTGTAGGTGGGTGGCATAAGAATGGGTCAGATAGTGTGTGTGTGTGTGTGTCTGTGTGTGTGTGTGCGTGCGTGTATGTGCATTGGCATGCTTTTTTAAGCAGTTCCAGTTGAGATGTTGGAAGCTGTACGCAACAGGAAGAATATAGCAGGGTCATGTTTTGTATGAAGATTTTCAAAGTGCTATTGGGCATGTTTGATGCTGAGAGACAATCCAATGGCCTTCTGCTGAATGAGACTGCCATCGCAATCAGGCCTGGATCTGTCAAAAGCATCTTCTGCACAAAGGCAGCCACCATCCTTGTGACAAAAGATGTACGTTTACCTCTTGAAAACAGAAAATGTAACCAATCTTTACTCTTTTTAACATGTTACATGGACCTATCATAGCTTGTTTGTTGTATTGGTGTATTCCTACCACTGCCATCATTCCCAACAGATGAAGATGTTTTTGGGAAAGCAGGTCCCTGGCTTATTTTAGACAGAGACTGGCTGATTGGAGAGTGTAGCAGCAGGACTGCTCCAGCTTAGCGTGCTAAAGTCAAGAAAACTGTCAGCAGCATACTGGAAACAGAGAGGGGAACAGCAGCAAAACAACTCCACCAGCAGAGTAGCCATCAAAACATCCTCCATGTGGGTGAGGACGAGCAGGAGGAAAGACTTGTTTTCTAAGAAGAGGCTGGTTTGGTCTTCTAAGTAAGACCGTCTCTGCCCGCCAAGAACAAGGCAAAACGGACACCCAGCACACATTTTTCAAAAACAACACATTAGCCTGTTTCTCTTGGAAGGATGACTTGTGTAATGGGGATGTAGTGCGAGGGGTAGCGGTACTGCTGTTTGTGAGCACCTTAATTGATCCCAACCCACCCAAACACACACACACCTTTCCTCTTTCTATGTAATTCGCTTATGACACAACTGTAGATCAGTGAGCGTAGTGCCCCCTCACTTAGCCTCAGCGTGGCACAGAAGCATGTTGACATCACCAGAGCTGTGGATATCTACAGTATGAACAATCATATCTGTGGCTCTGGACACAGCGCTTCTGCTGCTTCATATATCATATGAATTGTGACTGATGGGATCTGAGATCCTTTCGGGACTTGGCTGGAAACCTGGAATTACAGCTGGAATCCTGGACCCGGATCCTTGTACAGACCAAAATGAAATGAAATGGAGCTGAGTTTTCAGAGAGGAAGTACCATTTTATAAAGCTGTATTGTTAGGATAAATAACTGCTTTCTTACAGGGAGACTTCCCCTTATAGTCACTTTGGCTGTTGTGCTAACCATTGTTTCCCAATGTGCTAGGGTAGGCCTGTGCTGTAATATAGGATTGTGACAAAACATATTTGTTGATTGTTATGTTTTATTTAAAAAAAAATGACAACTTCGGCACTTTGATGTCAGCATTGGATCTGTCTTTTTGTTTGTTTTGTTTGTATATCTGAACTGTTTTTGACAGGATGCTCATACTATGTAAAGGACATATTTACTGAATATTTAGTCTGTGCTTCATAAAGTAAGCTTTTATACAGATGCTTGTAGTTGTGATTTATTAATATTTTTAATTATGCACCAAACAGATGTGCAGTAGTTTGCTAATTTGGGTGCCATTGACATCACTGATATCATGTAGATATCACTGTATAATATTTTGAACATGTTTTGTTTAGAGCCATAAAACTAGTAAAGACGCGCTGTATCAAATATCTTAAATCTGTAGGCAGTCTGAGTAAGGAAGCAAAATGGAAATATAATTATTATACAGTAAATATATTTCACAAGGGGATCGCAAGAGGCCTCAAACAGGCCTGGCATGATAGTTGACATGTTATGGCATATAATGTTTACAATGCTAGTTTGCACTATAGTAGCCTCTGGAAGCTCTGCAGTGACATCATACCACCAAACACACCTGGTGCATGAGCATCAAGCAGCATCCATTCACTTTTTAACTACAGCTAAGGCATCAAATCTAAACTTTTAACAGCACCACTATGTCAGCCACTTAAATCCTTCCCTCAGGTGTCTTGCAGTATTTCTCCTGCATCAGCAAATATTTTGGAGGAGCTGCAGAATCTGAGAAATTATG
The DNA here is from genome assembly GCF_910596095.1 of Thunnus maccoyii. NCBI lineage: Eukaryota > Metazoa > Chordata > Actinopteri > Scombriformes > Scombridae > Thunnus > Thunnus maccoyii. The sequence goes on along the minus strand of NC_056540.1, from coordinate 8,596,052 downwards.
ACTACATTTGTAAACTTCTGTCATGATGGGTAGACTGACTAGTGAAAATTGTCAGACAGATTGTGAGCCTGTTTTGACTGTAAAATGATGGATCATTTATGTATCCGTTCAAGTAGTGACCTACAATTACGTTAGCAACAAAACCAAAACCTGAAACACCTTTGGTTACAAAAAAACTGAGCTAAATGACTTCTCAGCTTATAGTTTTTTGAGTTGGTGCACAAGATAAACAAATTCCATTTCATTTTTAGCATGATGCCACTGTGGATCCACACTCATGTCTCCCCTCTCTCCTTGTGGCTCAGTTGTATTTTTAGCAACGTTTGTGTATATCTGCTGTGGTTAGAGCTTTCTGACAGACCTGCAAATCCTCCATTCAGAAAATAACACTGTAGCATGTTAATAAGATATAATGTTAGAATATACAGTCTTTTAACATTTTATCAAATGACTAGCATGTTCAACTGTTAGAAAAAAAATATCGGTATATCCCAAAACATAATAACTCAATACCCTTTTACATCTTCTGTTCTGAGGAAAAAAGAAAATCAATAGAATTTGTGCACATTAAAAAAATATATTTTTCTTTTTCAATCCTTTCCCTTTGTTAAAAGCACTATTAGTGTACTATTAAATACTGTTCAGCCTGACATTATTCACCCTGGACTTCTACTTTAATGTGACTTTCAGATAGAGTGGGTTTAATAATGAGCATTCTTTGAATTAGCATTGGTCACTATAATCATCACTATAATGAGATGACAATAATGTAGCTACTCGTGTGTGTGTGTGTGTGTGTAAAGAAAATATTTAAAAAAAAAAAAAAAACAAAAAAAAAAAAACCAAGAGTAGCATTCTATCACACTGGCCAGAATATAGCTGTAATGTTGTTTGGCTAGTGAGCTTCTACTTGTGTGAATGCTAAAGTATTTTAGCCTCAAAAATGACGCTCACTTTAACCCACAAAAGTGTTTAGCTCGCTTTTGTTATGAGTTTTGCTCTTATGGAGACATTTATAATGACTCTTCTAAAGTCCTTACCGAAACAAGCAGTTGCGTCGTCAAACAGCAACAAAATATGGTGTCACTGAATGTTATGGTAGAAGATGGCGAGCTCAAAAAGAAGGCCTGAAAGATGCTAACAGTCTGTGCTCCTGAAACTGCTGGCAGAGCTGTGAGTATGTGACTGAACCACAGGGATGCCACTCGAAGGTAAGGTTTATGTTTTATTCTATGCTTAACTTTGACAAAAAAAACTGAAGAGTTTGACAAGTGTATCTTGGGGTAAACTTCCCTAAACTCTGGAAAAGAGCAGGACAAAGTAGCAAGTTGTGAGGAAGGTAACGGAAGGCCTTTTCCACAGCAAACATTTACATTTTTCATGGCAGGAAAAGCACAGGTTTGACTAATAACACTAACAACGGTGCGGTTATATTTAAGTGTCCCAGTAAGCCCTGTGACATGTCAAAATGTCCGCCATGAAAAAGGCCTTAGGAGAGCTGTTATTCAACTTTAACAGATGCATCACATGGTTCCCGCCGGTCCTTTCACATGGCAAAAAGTGAAATAATTTTTAAAACACAATTGTTTTTGTTGAGTGTTTTGTTTTTATTTGAGCTATTCAGGTATTTTTAGCTAACGTATTTTGATTTAAATGTGATACACAATATGTTTAAACAGCCTAGCTTGTTTTACGTAAAGTCTATCCTCAAAAACTCTTTATCCAACAACAGGCATTGCAAAAGTGGTTTTGTGTTATAATTGGGGTTGTCATATATTCTTTTCGAATATATGACAACCCCTTAATTCACTGTAAACTAGTTTGCTAGCTTGCTAGTTTTACAGGATTATCAGTAAAGTTATGGAGTTACTCTGAACAAATAGCTGAAAGGAGGCCTACAGATTGTGTATTCAGCCACAGTAACGACACAAAAATGTGTTCTTAAAAGTTTGTAGTTGAAAAGCAAAGGTGAGTATTGTATGAATCTGCTCCTTCAAAATGTCTTCTGCTGGTTTATAACTTAAAAGCCAAACACTAAAACCAACACGTCTTAGACTGCACAAGAACTGCACTGAGTTGACATGGCATGGCCGCACATTTCAAAAAGGACGGACCATGTGTATCAAATTAAATAAATATCATCTGAGAAAGATTGAGCATTAAAGCTGCTGTATATTACTACTAAGCTATTGCCATATTAACGTAAGGGTCCAATTCAAATCAGTTGGTCAGGGTTAATGCCTCCATGTTTAAAATGATTCAGAAATAGATTCCTACAAGACACCTCTGTTCATTATTGAGCAGGGAGGTATCGTTAATAAAAGGAATAAAAAATAAAATTAAAATTTCACTGTATCTTCCTAAAAACCAAATTTGTTCCTTACATCACTGCCACAAAATTTTCTGGTTACAAGGTTTGGTTCGTATTAGCTGAGGATATAATGTGAGGTGCCTTCAGTTTCAGTGTTATTGCTTTTCTGTTCACTGACTTGTTGCCTATAGCAGTCTGAAAAATCCTCACCTGGCTGATGGTAGTTAATACTGTTCTGTCAACAGCGCGTCATCTTTCATACCGTGGCAGCAGTCTGGCTCTCAACCTTTCATTTCCATGTGGAAGTCAAAAGCAGATGTCTGGAGCACTGTATAAAATCTTTTTATGACTCCATTGTAGTTTCCTCCTCTTATGTTTGTGCATTATTTATTTATTAATGCATAAAAAAACCTTCCAAGGACAGCCAACAGAGGTACCTCCTCTACAGCTTTATATGAATCCACAGAGTTAGCAGTGCTCATAAATGAACCTTTATGTTAACATCCCATTTATACATATTGTCTTTCATTTATATATATGTATTGTGTTTATGTGTATCAGAATATGGTCAATATGCACTAAAACAGGAATAGCAGTTGCAACAGTATGTCACAGAGTCTCCATATAATGAAAATTTTAATGTTTTCCTTTCGTCTTTTTTAAATTTTTACCTACGGAGCCAGAGACAGGGACATGTGGAATGATTTTTTATTGCGCGATTAGTCATTTTTCAGACAACAAGGCTCCCCCCCCCCTCAACATTAAAACCAACAGCAATGTACAAAACAGCACACCTTTTTTTTTGCCATCAACGGAAATTTAATAAGGTAGTGAGAGTACATAACAGAAAGTAATGAAGTGTAAGGACGCGAGTTATGATGATGTTGAGATGTATAGGATGAGCTTGATGTCAAAGCCAAAGTAAGCACCATCGTCATGTGGTCAGGAAAGGCCATATTTCAGTAAGAAATAGTCTAGAAGGGGTGAGGAGAGGTTAAACATGATACAAGAGGGTTGTTATCACAGTTTTCAGACATTTTTACCAACTAAAAAAAAAGAAGAACAATATCGGTGTAGCACTACTTTATCATGCAATTTACTTTAGTAAACCTTCTGACACACAGACAAAATATACTTCAATAAGTAGAACTCAGTACATCTCTGTCCAGCAATAGTCACAAAGCCTGTAATTTATACTCTTTGAATGTGAGATCCCTATCAAAAATAATATGCAGATTTTTATCTTTCTTAATATATCTAAAGTGCAAGTATTTATCCATTTTTATTCAATGCTTTCTGTAAGTATAAAATACAAAGGAAAAAAAAACAGCAATGTGTTTTTCCTGTTTACATGTTATATTTTTCTGAAAGGAGGAGCATCATATATAACAAACCATATATATATATATATATATATATATATATATATATATATATATATATATATTTATATATTTATATATATATACACACACACGCCACAGATAAAATATTTTTGAAAGATACAACATATTATCTCATATGGGGATGGTAAAGGGATTTAGACCAAACGGTGACATGGGATATGTTCATTGTGCATTGACCCCACCCCTTAAAATCCAGGATCCATTTCCCAACATCTTCAAAACATTTGAAAGAATGTCTTTATAACTATACACAACAGTAGCCTATACAGTCTGCAAACATGATGGACCCTACTACTTGGTGCGTGTGCAAACAGAAGACGTGCTGAATGAGCTCCTCTGTCAGTGGTTTGTGGTGAGTCATTTAGTGCTTGGCTTTGACCAGAGGCTGCGATTGGCTGTGTGATTAACCAGGAACTCTGAATGGCCAATGAAAGACTACAACACTGAAACCAGATGCGGAGCAGATTTGGTTGTCTGGAACACCTTGTGGAAGTTCAGTCTGTTTTTATGTCAGTATTTGTACAGGTTGGTAGAGATGTGTAGCCTCCACCCACATTTCATCTGTGGAAGTTTGCTGTTTTAAGTCATGTACATGTGGCTGTTTGTATGCAGTCAGAAACATGAACAGTCTCCCTGTTCAAAACGGGAGGAATAAGCAGACGGAGCCACCTACAGCTGTAGCCATCATAGCAATCCCACTCTGAGTTACATGCAAGTAGCTACTGCTGCACTTTTATATTACATATACAAATATTTTTTTTCTATTTCCATCAGTTAAAATGTGTAAGGAATGATCCGGTCACCTGTTAGAGCAACAAATATAATTAAAATAGAGCTCTTTGAAACAAAATGTGACAAAATGAACACTGCGGTAATAACAGACAAAAGGCAGGATAATAATATGATCAGGGATTGCTACAATGGCTACCGCTGTATAATAAGCCAAAATATCGTCTCGTCAGCTTCAGTGCACCCTCGCCTCTGCACACTGAATGTAGCCAGAGCCACTGAGGACAGCACACAGCTTGACCACCGACACTTTACAGAAAACAAGACAAAAAACATCTTTATACCGTTTTGCAATTGAGTCCCAGAAATGGATGACCGTGTAATGTGGGCACAACATGGCTGCAAGGTCACTCCAGGTTTTGCTGTGACACTGGGTGAGCTCTCAGATTTGATCACACTGTTTTCAGTAAAATCACCAGTGCCTCCTTTCTCTCTAACTGCCATTGAGCTTGCACTAAAGACACAACTGACCCAGTAGCATTTGGAGATTACAGTCTGTAACAAAACAAGACAACGCGTCTTTTTAAAATAATGTGTGCGTTTCAAAGAGTGAGAGGTGTTCACAAAGAAGTGAACTCTATGAGCAGGTTCGAGCTCTCCTTATATTTGGCCATTAGAGAAAGAGAAAGAGAGAAAGGAAGTGTTATATTTCCAGTCTTCATGTAGCATGAGCCTCCTGGAGGCCTAAATTCAATCAAACTAAAGCTAGAACACTTTGGGGAATAAGTGCTGTATCACAACAGAGTCCGTACTCATGTTGAACTCACGTTGACCTCACATGTGCTTTGTTAGGCACATAGTCATAGGTGGCTTTTAAATATGTGGCTTGAGGAAATATGGTCATCTCTTCAAGAGGGGAAAGAGATTTCCTGTTCTTTTTCCAAAAGAGAGAGAAAAGTCCTAACTGGATCTGTCTGACAGCCGGGTCAGTAGGTCATGGTAGGCTGCTGCTGGTAAGCTCCTACAGTGCAGTGCCAGGCTTCATCGGGCCTTTCACCAACACTCGGAGACAAACTTGGGCCAAAACGTCCTGCGTGGAACAGATGGGATTTTTTGGAAAAACTTTTTCTTGGCTCTATTGCAACAGGCATGACCAATCAAACACAGATCAACATTTTAAAGCGAGGATTCAACAGGACTTCTGATACCTTTTCAGCCCAGGTGTGCTGTGGGGAATTCTGCTTCAGTCTAGCCGCAGCTATCCCACATGTCTGACAGGCCCGGGCTGTAACTACATTAGCAGCTTTTTATCCAGCTGAGGCCTGTAAAGCTGCAATCCATGCAGTCTGTGTTTCCCCTTCATGCCAGCTAGGTGGCACGCCGCACTGACAGGGCCTGTGACCAGGCTCAGTCATGTAAGCTCTTGAAGGCCGACCTGCTTTAAATAAAGCTGATGGGTGAACACTCGGAGCATATTGATTGTTAACTAGCACTTCAGTGTAAGCCTAGAGGTCGATCGGATCCAAAAGAAGGAATGGACTGTGAGTCTGAAAGAGCAGGTTTGGGCATTTGGACAATTTCGCTCCATGGACAATAAGCTGGGGCCTTTTTTATGCTTTGAATCCCGAGCAGGGAAAGAGGAGCAGACCTGAGATCAGTCTGCTCACATCAGAGAGGATTGTGATCCTCGCTGTAAAAACAACAACAAACTCCTCTGTCCTTTGGGTCTGCTGCGGCCGATCACTATCACCTAGCTCAAGTGAAACCGCAGACACGTCGAATCGTGGTTCACCTGTCCTGCGAACGGCAGTCCCAGGTGAGAGAGGGGACGCGCTCAGGCTCCAAACACACAGTTTCCTGGCTTCTAATGACAGGAGGCCTTGTGCAGTTCTAGACACCATTCAAAATACTTTAGAGGCCTCCCAACACTCAGAGGCCTCAACAGGGGGAGACTGTGTATGTGTGTGTGTGTGTGTGTGTGTGTGTGTGTGTGTGTGTGTGTGTGTGTGTGTGTGTGTGAGTGTGTTAGCCACCCCTGGACCAAAGCCCCAAGATACTATTCAACTTGAGTGTAGGACACTGCAGAGGGGCTGACATGGAGACAGTCAGAGGTTGTTGACTGTCTGTGTTGTGTGTGCGGAGAGGAACAAGCAGGGAAAGGGTTTTCTCTGGGGTGACTCTGTGGGGGGACGTAAAACACCTGGACTAGTCTACGCGCACTGATAGACGGACAAGGCAGCCTACTGGTTTACAGAACGTGACAGAAAAAATAGCTCACTACGAGTCTGACTTTTTTTTCACTTTGAGCAAGTGCTTGAGAAGAAAGACTTCACATTTTGGAAATATAATGCAGATTCAGTAACCTCATCATCATGCTTTCAAATATCTACTGATCACATAGCCTATACATTTTTTCGTCTTTTTATAGTCTATACACGTGATACAATGCCGCGATTGGCACGTACACAATATTGCACACTAATATGAAATGTCCTACACTAGTCAGTGGTTTCCTCTCTGTCTGGGAGGGAGAAACCTGACACGTTTTGGACAACATAGATGTGAAGAAAAGAACTTTGAAGAAAAAAAAAGAGCATCAGAATAACAATAATGCAAAAGTGACATATTCTGAGCGGCGAGGCTCCTAAGGAGCGATCAAGGGGCTGTAGCACCATAAAGAGATAGATACTGCCTTGGCCCTGCACTGATAGGCCTCTACATCCACTGGACTGCACTCAGAATGACTGCATGGGACCGGCCGGCTGGCCTGCCTGGCTGGCTGACTGCCTGGCTCTTTAACACCATCCACCTCAGCTCTGACGAATAGCCTTATCCAGCCGCTCCTGATTTTGTTTTTTGTTGCTGCTGTTTTTTTGTTTTTTTTTTAAACATCATGGTGCATATGGTGTGCAAAGCCACCCGTAACATCTCCAGATGAATCTCCATGCTGACACCCAGTGCTGCCACAGGCGGTACATCCTGGATCGTTTCCCTGTTCTAGGGAGACACATCTCTACTCTGTGAGAAGCCGCCCAGCCAGGGGTGCTGCTATGGACTCTGGGCTCCACGGTGCCGTGAGGCACTGAGGCCTCCCCTGTTTCCAACTCGTAAGCACGGCAGCACCTCATCTTTCTGAAGGGCCCGCTCCAGTTTCTGCCCACTATCACAGTTGGCCCCTCAGCTCCAAGTAGCCATTCAGCCTTCTTTTGGTGTTGCCACCCATGCTCCATGCACCGCAGGGGTGTGAATCCAGCAGTCCTGATGAGTATATATTTCTGCCTACATAACAGCACTCGTAAATGAAAACGTACAGCGGTCGAGGTCACAGACCATCCACGTGAGAACACGTAAACGAGTGGAGTGTATAAGGCACGGGTTGTAATGACGTCAGAGAGGATGTGTTGCCTCGCCGCGCGCTGGCGCGTCTTTTTTGTTTTATTTTTTTTGCGCCTTGCGCTCCCACAAGTGGACCTCATCCTTTTGCATCCCCCACCCCCCCCCCCCCAGAGGAAAAAACAACAAAGTAACAAAGAAAATTAACCCACAGAAAACGTGGGTATCTTAATAAGGATTTTTTTTTTTTACAGCTGATTCACAAAATCATAATTAGTACATCTAAGTTAGCACTTTTTTTTCATTTAAGTTTATATGGACATGGTGCAAGAGGGTTGATATTCAATATAGTAGCTTTGAGATAGATTTATCCCATTTGTTTGAGTCGCACAAAATAGGCTTTTATTTATTTTCGAGTCTCAACCTTTCCATAATGGCATGATAGAAATGCTTTCATTAGCCTACTACGTTTTAGGTCAAATTAAAGACTATAGCCTACTTTGCCAAACTTCTTTTCGAAACATGAGCCTACACGCATGCTGACAGGTGTTTACAGGCCTGTAGTGCTGCGTTCTGCAATTCATACACTTTTAGAGCGCTTTCATATTTATTCTGCGTACCTTTATAATAAACTATACATCTGGTATCAGATTTTGGTTTCATAAAGTCCATAATATATTCTCTTTGTGCTGATGTCAAATATTCGTTCTACATGAAGACTGTCATTTTATATAATAGACCTCAGGTTTTTATTTTTGATTAAATCTTAGTATATTACCAGTTTGAAAACATTTAAACATTTTTTTCGAAATAGCTTTGATGTGTGCAAAATCTGTCGTTTGATAGAGATATAAACACTCTGTTCATTGTCATTTAAATCAAGTAGGAAACAGTTCATATCTTACAGTTCAATCCTTGATAGCAGCGGCTTACTGTTACATGGGTGGTAAGTGGGGTGACATCCAGTAAAATGAGCGAGGAGACAGCAGAGGTGCTGCCATGTCTGTGGAGGTTGTGTGTGTGGGGTGATTCCCTTGGAAATTATCTTTCTATTTTACAGTTAAGTCTCGTTTTCTCTCAGAGTTCAGTCTTGTCTTGGTTGTTTCATTTCTGCTCTCCAAAAATCCGCGTCAGTCATCGTCGCCGTCATCTCCGCCGTGCGGGCCCTCAGGTAGCAGTTCGGAGGCCCGTTTCTCTCTACTCCTCTCCTGGATCTTCCTCATCTCCTCCGCGTATTTACAGAAGGTGTTGCCGAATTTGGACCACACTTTGCACGGAACCGTAATGGAGTTTCGGTAAGTGGGCTTCACCTCGCTGACCCGCATGAAGACCCCGTACTTATTGGAGCCCACGTCGAAGAAGAAGCGCTTGTTGTCGACCGTGAGCGAGGTGCCCTCCGGGAGCTCTGCCGGCTCCTCGTCCACGCCGTAGTCGTCGATGAGTTTGGCCAAAGCGTCGCGGAACTCGATGAGACCCTGCGCCGGCAGAGCGATGGTCTGGCCTTGCGCGCTTCCCAATCCGGGCCCCCGATTAACGGTCTGTCGGATCCTCAGGAACCGCCCCCTCTGGTTCTCTTTCAGATCCATGTAATATTTCCGATTCTCCCGCACTAGGAATTCGCTCTTGAGCGCCCGCCGGGGCTCATCCTGCACCATGTCCGGGTTGCTCGGGCCCAGCTGGGCGTAATGTTCGATAAAGTCCCCGAGATAATCGCGGAACTCCACGGCAACCGACATAGAGAGAGTGAGGCGGCTCTTGTTTCCCCCAGCTCCGACCTCGGCTATCTTTAGGAAGCGGCCTTTAACATTCTGCTTCACGTCAAGGTAGAAGCGCTTGTTCTGGATGTCGACGCGCTTGGAGGCGAGTTCCTCGGTGTCGTGCTGCAGCCGGGACATGGCGCCCATCGCACCCGGGGGCAGCGAGCCGGGGCCTGCGGTGGGCCCTCCGTGGTCACTGCCACTGTCTCTGTCCGCCATGATGCTGCCTCCCTGCTTTACCTTCCACCGTCTCCCTCTGCCTGCTGCAACCTCGACTGCCCGTCAAACCACTCCGCCGCTCTATCGCGAGACGAGAGAGGAGAAGAGGATGAAAAAATGAAAGTAACTGTAGTTTGGTTATACTGTAGTACTCCGAGCGGGCTGCGTTCAAGACACTCACAGTGTTTTTGCAACGTTTCACAGAAATTTCACTTCAGCCTTTAGTATAGCCCTATGTTGCAACAACTTGAAGTTAACCCCCACCCATGTGATCCTATAAAACATTGCAGTACTAAAATCAACCTAGATAGATAGATAGATAGATAGATAGATAGATAGATAGATAGATAGATAATCACACGTTTCTGCACACAGTCTAAAACCAATAACAGACAGAAGTGGAACAAAAGTCATACCAGAAGGGTATTTGGTTTTGGTGTTTCAGCACCACGGACAGTTGTTTGGGTTTTTCAGCACCACGGACAGTTGTTTGGGTTTTTCAGCACCACGGACAGCGAACCCGGACAGTCCCTCTGTAGGGAGAGAGACAGGGAGAACAGGGTTAGAGAAAAATTTCTGAATGAACTGTAGATGATGGCTGTGTGGGAGGCTGAAGGAGGGGGCTGACACACTGTGAAGCATCATGAATCATTACCCTGTGATTGGATTTACTTGTGTCACTGTTTCTCAATAAAAATGTTTCACTTCACATACACCTGTGTTAATCTTAGGACTTGTGGGTTAGGGCCATTGAATGTCCACAGGCAGTAGAAAATCATGCAAATTGTGATTTCAACTTTAGAAAGAAACTGTAATGTATTTGTAGTGTAATTATACAATTTACAATACCTGTGATATCAGTTTATATTGTGTATTACCTACTATGTATCGTCATGTCAGTTAAGATTTTTGTCATCGTTTTAGTACTTGATCATCCTGTTGACAGATTTTTTTGAACCCCACTGTTAAAGGTACAACAAATGTCCCTGGTGAAGTTATGAGGTTTTAGCAGCAGTGGCATTCATGGTCCCGGAGGGGCGGAGCAGACCTCACGAAGAGGAATGATGTGGGAGACTTGATGGATGCTGGATAGGATAAGGGCTTAATGGGATTGGACAGCTGCAGAATACTATTGATATCAAAAGACCAAATCTGGAAAATGCACACAGTGCCACCTATGCTTTAAGTGTAAACTTTAAACAATAAGCTTTTTAAGGAAATGTCCAATCCAAAGGCTGCAAAACAATAAAGTACAACAAACAGATGGGATTTGACTTTGCTCATGAGTATTGCCAATGATGTAGTAAAATAAGGGAAATAGGACTGTAAAATAATAAATCTGGGAGAGATTAACAGACACATTCTGTATAGTAACTTAAACAAAAAAGGACCACTTTGCCACGGAGACAAGGAAGAGAGCACTGCTCCGACATTGGAGCAGACTGGGCAGTAAGTGTATCATGAGAAGCCAGTTCAAGTGACCTCATCAACACCCTGCTGCCATGCCGATACTTTACCAAATACAGCCACTCTGACAATTCCCACTGGTTCAGCACGAGTGTCAGGGCAATCAGGGAGGTAATTGGTGGCAGTCCTCCTCGGGTCAGTCAGCAGGAATAGGTTTTTACTCCCCTTCATGATCTCAACAAATCATTTACTTTCAAGGCTAATTTGGAAATTCTTAAAGTCCCCCTCCACTCAAAAATCTGTTTTTCTTCTTACTCTTACATTTGAATGTTTGAGCTTCACTGTGCAGAATGATGTATGTGCAGAATTTAACACTAGAAGGCTGTTTTCACATTTATCTGCTGAAAGTGGAAAGTTTCTCTGAGCTTATTGAAAATCCAATTTTAAGGGGTGGGCCTATGAACATGATTTGTGACATCACAACTAGTTTGAAAGCCAATCCTGGTCCAATATTCAACTCAAGATAATTGAACTTTTTTATAGAAAAATTATATCAGACACAAATTATTATTCAAAGTAGAGTATTTTATATACATCTTAAAACAGGCCTGGGGGGATCTTTAAATTGTGTGTCAGGTCTCTGAGTGGGGGTTCTAATGAATGCATTAGTGGTTGAATGAATGAAGGAGAGCCAAATTGCTGAATGGGTGGGCAGTTGGGGGAAAGGGACAGGGGTGGGGGTGGGTCACTGGATGGATCACAGACTCTAGAGGTCTGTATCTTCCACTTGAAATGCAGGGATGATTACCCGGATTGGAGCAGCAATCAAAATAATGTGGAACTATCAGCATTTAACTTAAAAAGATAAAAACCTACACATCTGATAGCAATTAGGACCAAGGACAGCACTCAGGACTGAAACAAAACTTAAAGTGATTTACTATTTTGATCTTAGATTAATATGTTACAGTGAGGAAAGATGTACACAGAGTGAAGAGACAGACATTCATTGCACCAATCTTGCTGTGGCCTTCAGTCCTTTCGAAGCAGCATGTGATTGGCCTGTTGGGACAGAGCACTAAACCTGTCAAGCCTTTTCAGCACCATGGACAGAGACTGGTCCCTGATTTGACCCTGCTGATGGTGAAACAGGTGGATGAGGCAATGATGTGGGTGAACACTGATGAAATGGCCTCTCATACATTTTCTTTATCATGTCCCCTATATGACATTATATTTTATCCCTTTCTCAGGATGGACAATGAAAGGCTTTCTGACCTCTACCGAAGGGCGCACAGCTCCTGACAGAGAGGGAAAGGCAAATCTTATGAATGGCTTGATTGATGGATATAGAGATGGAGGCAGGGACTGGTGTGCTGGTGGAGGGAGGAGGGGATGCTTGTGGACACCATAAAAAGCCTGAACATATTGTGCAAAGCTCTTGCTTCATTGGTGGAGATGTATTCAGTGAAAATTTTATTAGCTGTAGCTGAGCAGGATTGGCAAGTATTTGGGTAGAATGTCTGTCCACCATAATACCAGCAGATTAGGGTAACTGATGCTTCCACGTCTTGCCATAGAGTCATTAAACTGTACAGCATCCCAAGATAATATTAGTAAACTGCAATGACTCGAATAATAGTTTGGAAAAAGTCAGCTTTTGGGGTGTGCTCTCCTATAGCGTGCATAGCGTGCATAGCGAGCGTATACAGCATATATGGGTGAAAAATTCAAGGAAAAACCAACATAAAGTGTCTTAGTAAGGTGTTGGGCCACCATGTGCCACCAGAACAGCTTCAATGCACCTTGACATTGATTCTACAAGTCTCTGAACTCTACTGGAAGGATGAACATCATTCTTCCAAAAGATATTCCCTCATTTGGTGTTTTGATGATGGTGGTGGAGAGCGATGTCTAACACGTCAGTCCAAAATCTCCCATAGGTGTTCAGTTGGGTTGAGATCTGGTGACTGTGAAGGTCATAGCATATCATTCACATCATTTTCATACTCATCAAACCATTCAGTGACCCCTCGTGTCCTGTGAATTGGGGAATTGTCATCCTGGAAGAGACCACTCCCATCAGGATAGAAATGTTTCATCATAGTATAAAGGTGATCACTCAGAACAACTGTATTGATTTGCAGTGACTCTTTCCTCTAAAGGGACAAGTGGAGCCAAACCATGCCAGCAAAATGTCCCCCAAAGCATAACAGAGCCACCAGATCCCCTCACTGTAGGGGTCAAGCATTCAGACCTGTACCGTTCTCTTGGTGAATGCCACACATGCCCACTTTTCAAGAATATGGTGAAGGATGAGTCGTATCGTATGACCATATCACTTTTTTCCACATCTCTGTAGACCAGGGCCTTTGGTTTTTGCACCACTGAACTCTCAAATGTGCATTCATCTTTGTAATGAGGGGTTTATGCACTGCAACCCTACTATAATATCCCTCAATATCTAATTGTTGATCACGTGCTGCATTGACATTCTCAGTCACCTGAGGAAGAGTTGTTCTTCTGTTTTTCCTTACATATCACATGCATGACCCTCACGGTCATCAAATGTGCACTGTGACCACAATACAATTTCTGACCCTTTTTACTGATGTCTTTCCCATAGATCTAAATGCAGATGTCACTTTAGTCACTGTTCCTATTGAAACACCAACCAGTTGAGCAGTCTTTGTGACTGAAGCTCCTGCCATTGGTGCCCCAACAATGAACCCTCTCTCAAAGTCATTTAGATCTTTTCCTCTTGCCATCAACTGGGCCTGCTCAGCATTGTTATACATGTACACAGAGCATGACTGGATGATAATTGCTTAATTGTACCATGCAGTGCACCTGTGTGGAAGCATCTGCATTCGTTATGTTTCTCCACTCATTTATTCAGGTTTTTCCTTTAATTTGTCACCCGTCTGTATGTCTGAGGGCATTAAAGCTGAAAGTCTCTAAACTCCCTGCTCGCCTCGCCATGCTGAGGAATCCATTGAGAGAATTTCGCAGCGTTAGTCATCGCAACAACTATCCGCAGTGTGTGTAGTAGTCGCCTATAGTCTCTCTTGCACCTCTTGCACTGGAGATCCACAGTGGGCGCCGTGCAGGGCTTGGCTACAGACGCACTCTGTGCTGTGTGTCTGTACACTGCGTGCGTGATTTCTATTGCACCCACCCGCAGAGGTTTAACACAGTCGACCGGCATGGTCACATGCGGTTGGGTCGGTGGCGGTGTGCTGGTGGTTGCCCGGGTCATTAGGGTGTTTGCGCAGGACGTGGCGAGCCGACGCCAGTGACCGGGCAGGTGATGTTTGCTCACGTAAGCCGCTCGCGTTTGATGAGGGGCGCAGGGGACGCGGCTGGAGGGTGCGCGCTACTGTTGCATCGCCTCACCGGATAACCGCTGCTATCTCATCCTGTCCGTCTGTTCGTCCCTGGTTTTCTTCACTCTTTTTTAAAATATTTTGCTTACAGACAAACGGATTTGCAGGAGTGGAACTCTTTTCACGATCGAAATAAGTGGATAAAGGACCCGACCTTGCGTGTGCGTGTGCGTGGAGTGCGTATCGTTTCTTGTGATTCCCCTTGTACGCGCAAGCTGCTTTTTTCCTACCAGAGAGGCAATGCGCCCACCCATGCGATGCTAGCCTATTAGCTGGAGAGAGAGAGAGAGAGAGAGAGAGAGAGAGAGAGAGAGAGAGAGAGAGAGAGAGAGAGAGAGAGAGAGAGAGGTTTCAGCCCTGGATTCGAGAGGAGGCTAATTTACGAGTCTTGTTTTGCCTTTCAGGAAAAGGGGAGATAAGAGGGGGAGGGTGGTTGGTGAAGGAGAATGCAGCAATCACATTTTTAAGCATGCAGAAACGGGCCGTTTCCGGTTCCTAGGCTGGTGTGTCCCCCCATCCGAGGCCAGCAGCCGTATGGGGAAAGCAGCGGCAGACACAGATGGCATGGACACTTCCACAAGGTCTGCCGCTCTGCCCTGCCTGCTCTGCCGGAGCCCGTTCGCCGCCGTCTCTCTCTTCCAGCTCGCTCCGCCGCCCAGCAGCACTGCAGCACAGCACAGGCTGACGGCATGAGGCTTGATCCAGTGCATTTCTCCATGCTGGTCATCGGGGTCTCCTTCGCCTGTTACGCCCCGAGTCTCAACTCCCTCCAGGACCAGGCGTACCGATCAGCCGTGGTCATCGAGGGCGAGGTGCGCTCCTCCCCGGAGAACGTCTCCTCCCGGGAGCCCTACAGTGTGAATGTCAAAGTGCTGGACGTGTGGCCCGTCAACAGCGGCGGCCTCGAGAGGGAGCAGCTCGTGACCGTCGGGGACTTCGGTTCCGAGGCCCCGTGCACCACGGTGGAGAAGGACCACAGATATATCTTTTTCATGGACCCGACCGCCGAGCCCTTGGTATTCAAGGCATCGTACGCCCCTGTGGACGCTAGCGAGCCGGAGCTGAAGAAGGATGTGGAGAGAGTGTTGTGCGAGGACTGCGGTAAGTTTAAGGCTTTTCCGTCATACCTGCCATACACTCACACCGCACTATAAGGGCCACTGGAGCTGCCATGGTGATGTAAGGAGACAGTCACCGCTCTCTGGCTGCGCGTGCACGTGTGTAGTCTATACAGTGTGTCAGCGTGCATACACATATGCATGCGCGCATTGGTGCGCGATCCGATTGACACTTCAATCCACCATAACCCGGTCACCCATAATGAAATGAGAAGCATGGCAGGAAATGTGTGTGTGTGTGTGTGTGTGTGTGTGTGTGTGTGTGTGTGTGTGTGTGTGTGTGTGTGTGTGCGTGTGTGTGCGCGCGCGCGCGTGTATGTGTGTATGTGTATGTGTGTGTGCATGTCATGTGGATCGGTGTGTGTGAGATAGTTGAATCTCTTAGTTAAACCTGGTGTTAAACCCACACAGCAGGATCCTCAGTGGATCTGACACTTCAGCACAGCCTGGATCTGCATCATCACATCATTTCAGTGAAGTTGCCTGCATGTGGAGTCTTAAGGTGGAACACAGGCAAGGAGCAAAGCCAGTGGCTGCAGCTCCTCTTTGTGTGTGTGTGTGTGTGTGTGTGTATGTGTGTGTGTGTGTGTCTCAGAGAGAAAGACACAGTTAGGCAGAGCATGTGATGGGAGTCAGGGACACCAACCTTGTCTTGAGGTAACCTCTTTTCCAAACTTTGTATCGTTGCTTACAGCTAGTATAAGATGTCAAATCTGATCCCGTCTTACATCAGCAACTGTGGCAAAATCCTAACAATGACAGTTTGTGGCTAGTGGTAATAATTCAAATCTCTCAACCTGTTGCTAGTTTTCACCATGGATATCTGACATTATGCTTTTGGTCTTGTAGTCCACCAAACAGAAACTCCTGTATCACTTCCTGGTTCTCAAATTAGAAATGTCTCTGAGAAGGAGCTAAAACTGTGTGTGTATGTTCAGCAGCAGCAGCAGCTGAGCAGCCCCGTTAGAAACTCTATTTAACATATGGCCACTAGAATGACTTTCACTTAAATGTAACAAACATGACACCAGAAAAAAAGACTATAGTACTAAAATGAGGATCGACACAATCTATTAACAAGTTGTGCACAGTTTTTTTCTCTCTCACACATCCTCCTATCATTTCTCTTAGACATTAAGAGAGAAAGAATCAGGGTCAACTCCTCAGCTCAGAAAACCCCATGAACTGACCTCTTAGTGTGACTTATGCACAGTACCACTCAAAAGTTTGGATGCACTTTCTCATTCAAGAGAAGGGTTTGACTGGTACTGTATATTATTCAATCTGCTAGTTGCAAATGCTCTCACTTTTAACCGTAATCTTTTTCTCTAGAAGACAACACTGACTGATCTCTCTGATCCCCTCCACCTGTGATTTCAGTATTTAAAGCGCTACACTGCTTTTGGGATGATGCTACTATGGTTTTTACCTTCTACTACTGTGTTAAAGCTTTCTGTAGTAAACCTGAGTGGGGGAGCGTACACAGGCAGGAAGTAGCAATCCCCCTACTGCACAAAAGAGAGAGGAAGTGTCACACATTTCTCTAATATAAGCTATAAGAGCACCACTTGAAAGCCTTCAGGGGTTCATCATCTTTGTTATGTGAATGTGAGGACAAAAACCTTTGAAACAACGTGATAAGGAAATAAAGAAACTCTTCATCCGTATAAAATCAAGAATCAACATCATTTCCGTGAATACGAGCCAGCAAGCGTTGTGTTAAGAAAGCGTTAAATCCTAATAGGAAGTAACTCAGATGTCTTAACAAAGGGTTCATCCAGCAGTTGAGCTAACAACGTGATGTTCTATTTTTTACCTCCGTGACATGCTAAAATTATCAAGTTCTTTATTGATGAAGGTGCTGTTATAATCAGGCTTTGGTCTAAAACACATTTTCCAGGCAGGGATAAGCTCAGGGGAGGACATACCCACTTATGAGCTGATTCACCCCCCAACAAACACACACACACACACACACTCTAAAAGCCAGAGATGCATGGAGAAACACAACCTACACAACCATTAGATACTCCAAAGTGTCAGGTGACACTATATAGAATGCACTATGGCAACCAGTAGCCTCTTTATGTCCGCAGCATCATAACATCAGCACTGTTTGTTACTTAAACGCAGCTTCTGTTTCTCTTTCGGGATTGATTGGATTCATCTGCTAAAACTAACGACCGAAGTGCAAAATCCATGTCCAGAAATAGCCATGAGAGCGCTTTATGGAAATGTTTGTGCTCCCTCTCTTCAGTCAGCCCTCCTATTTTGAAGTTGAGTGGGGATCCGGTTCAAAAATATCAACTTCAGGTGTCCACTTGTATTCTTAGTACATCCCAAACACATGTTTGTTAAAGTATTACAAAATAACCCCCCTTTTGTAAAATCCTCTTGTGCCTGTTTACAACAGTTTGTTGTTGTTTGTTGGCCAGGACTCCCGCTGAGTTGTAGCTCCCTCACTGGCTACACCGACGCTCACTCATTTGCAACACTTCTTCATTAGGTTGATGCAGTAATGTCAGTGAATGAGCTACGACTGAGCAGGGATCCTGGCCGGTGTTCAGGCTGGAGATGTGCATGAGAGGATAATGTAGAAGGGTTTCATTTCAGACAGAAGTAGCTCAACAGTGTGTTAGGGTGAGGGGTGTATCAGCAGACACACACCCTGAGCCTAACCAATCCAAAACCGTGTCTAAACCCAGCCAGCCAATCACATCCGACTTGATGGGACGCCCACTTCTGTCCACACCCGCCACTTTCTGTCAACTTGCTTATATTCCAGTTGTGCCTTTGGCCTCAGGTACAAATATCTGGTGCATTTTTCAATATTATAAAAAGATGCATTTGGAGCATACGAGTTTATAGCTGAGACTAGTATAGATTTTTACAAACAATTGTGTACTCTTTTTTGATGTTAAAAATATAATCTATAATTCAGAGGGATGGCAAACTCTATGTTGCTTTATGTTGTCGAGCTAAGGACCTTATTGTTGGAGTCACACTTGTCGCCTCCCTCCCAGTTTGATAACGGAGCACAAGAGGGAGCTTGGTGATGAATGGAGAGAGAGTCCACAAGACAGCATTTACATTTACTATATGTTCATTCTGGTCAAACATCAACACTGCATTACTGCCATGTTTCCAAATTGACAATTTTACCCTTTTCATAAAATTGTTCGCAAGCAACCGTTTAAATCAGTAAAACAATATTGAACCTCATTAGCTAGATTGCTTGCTATATTTCTGGACTCCTTTTGCTTTATTTGAGGGCTTGTTTTACCAAATTTGCAACATGCAAGTTTCAATTTGCAACATGAGATCATTTTCTCACCCATGTTTCACATAAGCGTGCAAGAGATGTGTAGGACCTGCCAGTATATCTGGTATCTGCCAGTCGCAAGTAGCAGTAATTTGTGCAACCTGATGCTGCCACCATTTTCAATCTGTGTGTAAGCAGTGCTCGTAAATTGCTTTTGTGAAACAGGCCCCTGTTCTTGATATTACCGGGCTCCTGAATACGTGGGAGCCATGATACCAGCATTAACAGATACACAGACAATGATATAAATGCTAAGCTAATATCTACTTTAGACAACCAGTTATTAGGTAATTGTCTGGAGGTTTTATTCCGACTTTCTGCCAATGAATGTTGACATTTACAGAAAGCTACAGTTGTGCAAAGTGAGAGGCACAGACCCCTCGCTGTGAGAGAAATTATGAGACAGTAAATCTTTTTTGCGCTATAAAAGACAGCAGAGCCATCTTCCAAAAGCAGAGCCAATGTTGATTAAATGGCGAGAGCGGGCAGGTTCTCTTTCACTGTTTATGTTATTGAGTCTGTCATAGCTACTCCAATAACCTCTCTCCATGCCAGCCCACACGTCTGACCAACACACAAAACACAGCTCTGGTGGGGCTGATTTACATGGAAGTCGCTGTATCCCAAAATTACAGATCAGACTTATAGAAACGGCTGCAATTGTTAGGAACAACATTTTCTGTTAGAAAATCGAGAACAAAGTTTGTTCTATCCAGCATTCAAGGCTACAAGAGTTGAGTAGTTGATAGAAATCGTGTCCTGAACAACTGAAACCTCATGTGTGTCTCCACTGTGAGCTCAACTGGCCTTCACTGCGCCCCCCCTGTTTTACTCTGTGAAAATAACTAGTGTGGACTGCTCGCACTCCCCTTTTAAAAAGTACAAAACCCATCCTATCTTACATCCCAGGCAGTCTAAAACGCAATGTAGGTCTTCTCTGATCATCGCTGTTGGCATGCCTTTTGAGATACATTGACAGTTTCCTCCTAAAATAGCTTTATCTGATGCCCAAACATGCTCCTGTCACTGATTCTCTGTCTAGTGCTGCACCCCCCTCCCCCCCCCTCTTCTTGCTGTAGCTGACTGTAGCTGGAGTGTGTGGTTCAGTTTATGCCTGCCCTCCTGTCAGTCAGCCTCACTGAGGAGGAGAGAAACAGAGAGAGAGGGGGGAGGGAAAGAGAGGGAGACATCTTTAGCTTTGACATTACAAATAGATGCCGCAATAATGCATACTGTAAAACTACTAATAATAGCCAGCGCCTCATGGAGAGTGAGCACACTAGGTCTGGAGATAGTTTTATTGTGCCTAGAATATCTAAAAATGAATTTACTGCTGTTCTATCATGCATTAGGGTTATCTCATATTAGCCTAAAATCATCTTGCTTTTAGTGCAGGTTTGTTTTACAGCATTAAAGGAATAGTTCAACATTTTGGGAAATACATTTCTTTGCTTTTTTCACAGATTCAATATCAGTCTTATGCATTTATTGTAGAGCCTAGCCTAGCTTAGCATGAAGACAGAGTGAGTGAAACAGCTAGCCTGGATCCAAAGTTGAAAAATAAGCCTACGGACACTTGTAAACCTGTATTTTGCTTGTTCAACCTCTACACAAACATGCTGGAGCAGTGACTGTGCAGCTTGCTGAAGTTTTGTCTTCACAGTGAGGTTGTGGTTGAGCTGTGGTACCATTGTGCCTTTACAGAGACCAAAACCGAAACCTGTGCTCACTGACGCTGTACAGAAGCACCGGGCAGAGTGGAATCAATCTTCTCGTCTCATTCTTGGAAAGAACGCAAATACGCGTAATTCCCCAAATGTTGAACTACTCCTTTAAAATCACCATTGCGACCATGCAGTCTATGATATAGATCTCAGAAACCGGGTATCAGTGTATCAAATGTGCGTACAGAGTGTAATTGTGGATAGTGCTCATGCATGTGAGACTATGTTGACTGCCTGACCTGCGCATGTAGGACTGTGTTTTTCCATATTAGCATCAGTGTAATTTCTTTGGGCTAACATGCGGCGCTGTCTCTCAGCTCAGGTTCACATCAGCGTGCACAGCAGCTGGAGGGCAGAACCACTCTGGCATTGATCTCCAAATCCCAGAATTAGGAGGTTTTTGCTCTGGGGCAGCACGTCAAAACAATCCTTGCAACAGGAAACATATCCAAGGCCGCACCCTTGAACAAGTCGTTAAACAAATCCCAGTGAATTTCAGCTTTCATTATGGCTTTCTTTGGTGCTAACACATTTAGGTGAACAATTGTCTCCAGTCAGCGGTGAGAGAAAGGTGTTGGTGGAGATTTTCTGGCTCCTTAGTGCATGAATCTCATGTTGACACTGCTCTTTGTACTGTTCAGGACAATGGGAACGATTCTTTATGAATTATTTAATTAAGAGGTGTTCCTCTTTAAGACAGTGTAAAGGTGGCGCTCAGACTGACGTACGTACATACTGTACATTTATGTGAATGCGCATCCAGGAAGATTCACTGGTTGAATCAGTGACTTGACAAGACTCTCTGTGTGTGTGTGTGTGTGTGTGTGTGTGTTGCAAGAGGTCTCTCACTTGTCTGTCTCATCCTTTTCCCCTCTTTGTTGCGTTATCTGTGTCTATTTCAGACACCCTCTGTGTGTCTCTTTCTCTTCTGTTTCTCTCTCCTTCTGTCTCTCTCACTGTCCTTGTCTCAACAGAGCATTATACCTCTGCACACACACACACACACACACACACACACATACACACACACACATACACACACACACACACACACACACAGAGCCATGCCAGTTAGCTGTTGCTGTTGCTGCTGTGCTGCAGATGCCCCAGTGTGCTGTCATTAGCAGGGAGATCTGGGGCTGCTATAAATTATGCACACTGAATAACAGAAGGCTGAGGATTTCTCCTCTCTGCTGCCTGCATGTATGTGTGTGTGTGTGTGTGCGCGTGCGAGCGACAGGATGTATAGACCACATCTTTGCTTACTTATGTTCTGCTGACATTATACTGATCAACTTTGCTCGTCGATGTGCTCGTCCGTATTAGCGCACTTCTCTGTAGCTCAGCTCACTCATGACCGCCTAACTCTTGTACATGTCCTTGGTTGTGTAGCGTGTGTGAGTGAATGTGTGTGTATACGTGTGTGTCCTTGCTTGTGAATAATGTATCAGCACTCATCTTTTCCAGCAGTCAGCCTTAGTAGAAAACTCTGACACATGCCTCTTAAAGGGACCAGCCCAGCGCCACATGGCTCAGTTTGTGAATGAGAGAGGTCTTTGTGTAAACCCCACTCACACACACACACACACATACACACACGCACACACACACACCTACACACACGCACACCTACGCACACACACACACACACACACACACACACTTAGAAACACACAAGCACACACATGCAGATTTACTGCACACACCACCCACACACTCATGCGGCTGGTGCTGCACACACCCTCCTCACTGCATCAGCAAAGTGCCTGTTTCAGACAGGATGGATTTGGCTGATGCTCTCTGCTTCTCAGTTAAGATTATTTTCCCACAGAATTAGATTAGACACCGAATTCAAAATGGTATAAATAGAAATGTATATGCAAAGGACTTGTCAGCTGGTATTCCAGATTAAACATTAAAAAAATTGCAAGTTCGCTACTGTTTCGATACATCTAAGGCGTCCTACTCTTTTCTTGGAAAGCCATTGTAATCTTTGGCATTCCTCTCCATAAGTAGCCCTGCTGTGCCAGACTGTAAGGGGTTGGCATGCAGTCAGTGAACGCCTGATATTCATGAAGTTGTAAAGTGGCATTTTCACCTGTCACTTTGGGTAACACTTCATGAGAAAAAAAACTGCTCTGTGTTACACCCGAGGTGCTCTTGAGCAAGGCGTTTAGCTCATGAAATCTGTTTGAGAGGTGATGCTCAGTGGCTGTTCTGGTCAGCTTTCATATGAACGTGAGGCGCAGCATCACTGAAACACAGAGTGCAAACAATTCTTGGAAAAGAAAAGGATTAAAACATCCCTTTCATGCTGTATCAGGCTATCTTTGGCTCAGAAAGGTGGGCTATCTTTATCTCTCTTTGTTGTGGTGATCTTTGATTGTGACAGGTAGAGTATCTTCATCTGTCTTCCAGATGTCGTCCTCTATCTCTCTAGATGTTATCTTGGACTATAGTAAGTTTGTGGTGGATTCTTTGTATACTATATGTTTGATCTGTTTATGCCTTATGTGAGCATGTCTTTGACCATACAGAAATAGTTGTATTTATCACTGAGAAGGAGTGGATCCTTATTTTCTTATGAAGGAACATTCTGCACATTAATTGAAAGGATGTTGGCAATACATCGCCTAATTCCAAGTTATGAAACGATATTTCAGCTTCTCTTGCCAGCTTGCTTCAGGATATTGAGTCTTTTTATTCTTGATTTGGTCAATTATGCTACAATTCCAACAACTCCCAAGATTGATTTTAGCTCATTTCTATCTGCACCAAGGTGAAAATAAATACTGTAGATTTGGTGCAGCGCATGAGGTGTATCACCATCATCTGCATCAGGAGCACTGAATCAAAAATAATTTGACCAAATAGTGACATAAGAGGAAGTTATGATAATATCTCTTAGCTAAGACACATTTGTGTATTATTTTAATCAAATCATATTATGTATGTAGATCTTGTTGAGTGTTTTGCTTTGTAGTAAAAGCAACTAGTATACAGTAAGACATAAAGAGACTGATTCCTCCATTATTAGATTTTTGTATTTCAATCCAGCAAGTGTTTTTTGGCTGATTAAATTAATATTTTTGCAAAATGTTTAAATATGTAAAGGTGCCCCTGTAATTCTTAACATTTGAACATGTATGATTAGAGAAAAAATAGCACAGACTGCATGTGATATTTATTCTGCTGTTTTCAGGGTTGTGGTCCTTCCCGGTGATCTAGGGTGTCAATACCATTATTAACCTCATTCACTAAGGTCTATTGTCTGTCTTCATTAGTGTCATTCATTTATCTACCATGTGTCACCTGGGTACCGGTGCATACATTTCAGCTTTGAAAATAGACGTGTGCAGATGCAGTTTGACTTTATGGATCATTTGTATTTATATTATCTGTAAGAATAATCATGTTGTAAAATAAGCCCGAGGTGTCTAAGATAGGCTGTGTTTGACTGTCCGTGTTCTTAAATAAGAAGACTGAGGCAAAGATAGCAGTCGTCCTCTCTCTTGTTCTGACTTTCATACGTTATTACTGAAAACTGATATGATTGAATTAATTTTACAGTGGCTAACAATTGAAAAACCCCCACCTTCTTCTCACCAGGGCAGAGAGGAGGTCAAAAGTCAAATAACTCCTTTTCCTCTGAGCTTTAAACACATTTTAAACCACAACCAGGCAAGATATTTAAGTGGAAATACAACATCTTATAATCCTAAATCCCATCCCTCTTTTTTTGATTTTTTATACATTGTATTCGTGGGGGGAAAAAAAACAACTTATTTTAAGAGTGAAATACAAACTGTTCCTTTAACAGCAGTAAATGAGTGCTCCTTCCAGAGAAAGTTGGACTCACCCACAATGAATCTTTAGTCTCTCTCGTCTCTTTGGTATAAAACATCACAGGCTGACCGGCTGATAAAGGAGCATGCTGTGATCAATTTACTGAGGTTACATTACAGGATTTCTGGGAATTGAACTTCAAACATTAAAAACTGGTTCCTCTCGGTGCTATTTGGAGCAGCCAACATGCAAAGTTGCCAAGTGCAGATTTAATCCTCAATAAACGTTTGTCAGTGCAGTGCAGTGCATTCATCTAAGTGGATATGGACATGCCAATGGGACTTCAATGGACAGTAGTGCCAGTCAAACGTTTTTGGGTTTTTTTCAGATTAGTTGGAGACATTTCTTTTCCATCAAACAAGGAAGAAAACTAGAAAAATTTCAAATACACTTGCTGTACATGAAGCATTTACACTGAGGTGAGCTTCTGAAACAACAGCTTGTTCTCTTTATTATTATTATTATCTATGTAGTGAACAGTCTGCACCCCAAAGGCTTTTAGGGTAACTTTTATAGATGTAAAATTGGCATATACAGTATGTAACTTAAATTATTGTTTTACTAATTTCCTACAGGAGCTTCTTATGAAGCACTTTGTATTTGTTCCAAAATGTCACAGATCATGGCGTGGAAAGCACACATCAACACATCAATTTAGATATTAGAGGACGTCTCATATGTGCATCTATATACTCTTTTCAAAGGTACCACACCAGCATGATTGATAACTTTTTCTAATTGTGGAATGTTGGATAGAAAAATGGAAACGTGAAACATAGAAAATCAGAGAGGTTTTATTTCTATTTGTATTATTTCTCTTGGGCTGCCTGAGAAGGCGGGATCTATATGCCCGACTCAACTTATGTCTGATTGGCTGGTAGGGGTATGGTGTTTAATTCGTCTCAAAACCCGTGCAGATAAAAACCAGGTGTGCACACGCGATACAAGCACACAGAACAGTATCCACAAGCGTAAAAACATCCTGTGAGAATGGGGCTGTGACAAACAATCTGTGTGCAGATTTGTGAAACCTTTATTCTATTTGTGAAAACTGAAAATACTGATTTCACTGCTTTTTTCCCATCCAGCCCATGTTAGACATATTATAAAATTTAGTCCATAAAGATATTGTATGACTGTATTTCAAAAAGATTAAAAAAAACCTTTTAAGTGAGAAAGAGGAGCCCTACATGGCCATAACCAATGAAATGGAATCGTGTTGTGAATTTCTAGCCGCAAGATCAGTGAAATCACCCTTTTTTCACAAATAGAATAAAGGTTTACAAATCTGAAATTGTGTTTTACGAGTCTCTGGAGTCTCCTTGTTAATCTTGTCCAGATTTGACAGGTCTAGTGGTTTTTGATCTGGACCTGGTCTATTGTGGTCTGAATGGAGAAATATCAGTGAAATCGCCCTTCTTTCTGTGCAGCGATAAGGTTTTTGCTATGATGTCAAACACTTTTTCATAAGTGTAAGTGGTAAAAAAACAGAGAATTAGTCACTAAATATCATTATGTTTCCCTTTGTTCTCTGATTGTCTTCAACTGTGTCAGTGATCAAATCAAACAGCCTATCAAACGTCATGGTCAGTATTCAAAGTAACCGATCAAATGGACGAACTGTCTATTCCATCCCCACCAAGTCTCAAAAGTCAACTTGACGAGCGACCTTTCCACTGTAAGGAAGGTCGAGTTAGCGCTCATCACAGTCCCTCGCTTGTGGGACCGCATTTGAGCAGAAATGCTTCCTCGCAAGGATGGTTTTCTGCTTGCGGATACTGTTCTGTGAGCTCGTATCATGTGCACGTGCCTGTTTTTTATGAGCGTGGGTTTTAAGACTAATTAAACGCCATAAAGGGGCAGCTTGTCTCACCTATTGTCACGCCTGCATTCAAGGATTACATCCGGTCATAGCCACGTGCAGATCCCGAGTCCCAGACCCCAAGCTGTTGCAGTTACTTGAATATGGTATTGAACGTACTGTTGAGTGTATTGTGTGGAAGCATATGTTGAGATGTTTAAGAGGATTATTGCCTCAGATTGTTTAGAATTAAACAAGTTTACTGCCCTTTGTTTGTGATACAAAATTATTTGCAACATTAATCCCCTCTAGACTGGGCTTCATTTCCCAAAATCATTTTCAGGCTAAAATGAACTTAGTCCAAGGAGTTACAATGGGACTAAGATTGTCTCAGCCTGGAGATGCTTTTAGGAAATGGGGTTTTAGTCTGCAACCACACTCTGAACCTTGCTAGTTACATTTACCAAGAAAGTAGGAATATCAGTCATACACGTTAGTGTAAACTGAATGTTATTAAAGGTGCAGTGTGTAGAATTTAGTGGCATCTAGTGGAACAGACTTGGCAGAACTGGAATATAATATTCATAAGTATGTTTTCATTTGTGTATAATCCCCTGAAAATAAGAACTGTTGTGTTTTCGTTGGCTTAGAATGAGCCCTTTATATCCTCATGGGGAGCAGATTCTCTTGAGGCTGCCATGTTGCACTGCCATGTTTCTACAGTAGCCCAGACTGGACAAACCAAACACCGGCTCTAGAGAGGGCCTTCAGAGAGTTTCACGGCCACCATAGGTTCTTCTACACACTTAGAAGGGGAGGGGTATTCAGTTGGTTGCAATCCGCAACCACTAGATGCTTAGTTTTTCTAATTTAACTTGTTACAATATGGATAAAAAACAGCAGCTTTTGAACTAGGCTCAGAACAGGATGAAAGAAAAGGCATGAGACTGGAGGCATCATTCCATTTGTTTTTTTTATTGGGCAAAAACCTGAACAAAATCAAAGACTGTGTCTGCCTAACACTGACAAAATTCAGACAAATCAAACATTTGGTCCGAAGTGTCTTACAGAGGCTGTAGCAACTATTTTCAGTCACTGCCTCATTAAAAGAAGTATAAAGAACAAAGGATGGGTCACCGTTGCAGCTATGTGTTACTACAAGACATCGGTTACCAGCTAAATGATGGACTAACATGTACTGAAACATATTTATAAAGAAAGATGAAGGAATGTCCTGAGTTGAGATGAGATGATCTGCAGGCAGCAGGATGACCACAGCATCACTACAGGACACATGTGAGGGAAAAGGAGAAAAGAGGGATTTTAATTCACAGCTCAGATCATACATCACTAAGCTGCTGGAGCATCTATACAGAAACATTTATAGCACCAGTTCCTCCTGACTCACAGTATGCATTTACCTGGGCTGAGGAGAGGACTTCTCAAATAATCAACTTTATAGTGATAGTCTAACTTCTACAATCTGACTTTGTTTCTTATTTCAATCTGTGGCAACAGCTGCATCTACTGCCACAGTGTTTATGAAGCATGGACACACTGCCTTACAAGGCTAACATTAGTTACATAGGCTAGCATATTTAGCTTTTTCGTCCTGGGCAATATGGTAAAATCAATATATATATATATATATATGGCTCTCAAGCTGTATGCTGTATATTTACATAAATATAGTCTTCCTCATGAGTTGGTGCCTCCGCCAAATGTGCATTTACAGGGAAAAACTGATGAGACTCACCTACAACAGTGGGATCTGTGCGCGGCCATAACCGGAAATAATCCTTGAATTCAGGTGTGATGATAGGAGAGACAAGAAGCCCCCGCCAGCCAATCAGACATAAGTTGAGTCAGGTGCTTAGACCCGACCTTCTCAGGCAGCTCAAGACATCAATAGAGGTTCTGTTTTTCAATTTTCCATTTTTCCATTTTTTTATCCAACATTCCACAAATAGACCATTGGAGAAACAAAACAAAATCTTAATTATACATTGATCTGATGAACAAAAAATACAACTTTATAAAATTTAATTCAATTTTCCAAATTTCTATTTTTCATTTTCTGTATGGAAAATGTAACTGATAAGTGTTACACTGACCTATTAACATATTATCATGAAAATAAACACCAAGCCAGAAAAATCAAAAGACAGTAGCTAGCACCAGAGAGGATTACAATTTAACATGCGAAATACTAGCAAATGAGTCAAATTAACTATAAAACACAAGGAACATGGGGCTCAAGAAAATGTACCCTCTGTTGGCAACAGAATGGATCAGGACACTGAAGTACCGAGTGAAACATAGGTAGAGGGTTTTATATTTCCAGGATCTGTAGATATTTTACACTTTCAATCACCTTCAAAACCTTCAAAGTTGTAAAAAGGGTGCACTCGCTCTAATCTACATGGAGGTTGTCACAAAGTCTTGGGTTGTATGAACTAAATGCAGAATCACTGTGGGCTTTAGTCCTGGAGCGAGGAACAGTGAGCTGTCACGCCCAACAGTGTACTGTATGTCTCTAGCAGCCGTAGTAACCTTAACCACATGGTTATTATTGTAACCATGACAAAGTTGTATATTAACAACATTTCTTAATGATAAAACCTAATGGCAGCACATACAGACAGAAAAGAATGGGACCAAGGACTGAACCCTGGGGCACACCACAAGAATTAAATCTCAGCATCTTTGTTTTGTCTTTCAAAGCTGCAGTAGGGCATCTTCTTCCATCAGCGTCTTTGTTTGGCCTCTCAAAGGGGCAGTGGGACATCTTTCTTCTATAGAATCTTTAGCTCCTCATGAAGGACGGATGTGATCAATGCTTCAATCCCCTTATCAGGAGAATTGTGTCTGTTAGTCTGCTTTATAAGCCTGCAGTTAATGGTGTGTGTGCGCATGTTGGGGGGAGGGGGGTGGTGATGGGTGAGATGAGAGGTGAGAAATGGTGGGGTGAGAGGTGGATAAGAGATGGAGGAGAGGGAGGCGAGAGAGCAGGATGGATGAAAACAGGAAAGGAGGCAGAGCTGAGAGAGAGGAGGGAAAATGGATGGATGAGAGGAGGGAAAATAGAATAGAAAGTGTATGGAGGGGGGTGGGGGGGCAGGAAGAGAGAGGGGATGAGAAAAGATAAATGGAAGACAGGTGGGGAGCAGGATGACTTGCACACGACTCCCAGCCCCGAGAAAGAAGAGGAGAAGGGAGAGACAGAGAGAATAGCTTTTCCCCACCGTTCTGCCCGCAAGCCCTTCATTAACTATTCATTACCAACTCTGCACATCCTCTCTATCTATCTATCTATCTATCTATCTATCTATCTATCTATCTATCTATCTATCTATCTATCTATCTATCTATCTATCACTATAACTTACTCTTTCTCTGTCCATATTTCCATACATGCCTAGTTTTCACTCTTTTTCTGTCCTTCCTCCATTTCTTCACTTCTCTCAGTCAAACCTTCCCCCTGAATCCTCCTCTCTCTCTCCCTGGCTTTCTCACACCCACTCCCTTCTCTCTCTCTCTCTCTCTCTCTCTCTCTCTCTCTCTCTCTCTCTCTCTCTCTCTCGCTCTCTCTCTCTATCTATCTATCTAGCTATCTATCTATCTCTACCTCTTACAAAAGGCTTGACTGTACATCTAAAGCACAAGACAGCCTCTGTGTGTGTCTTTGGAAAAAACCTGATTTCTGTTGAATCTGAAGGGGTGTATTTATACTTAAATAGATCTCACTGCAGCCAATAGAACAATGCACAACACCAGCGATGAGAGACAAGGTCAAGTCAGTGTGCGTGTGTTTGTGTGTGTCGATGTGTGTGTGTGTTTGTGTGGCTACGAAAAAACCGAGAGGGGAGGAAGGGAATGATTTATTGACAATCACTCTCGCAACTACGTACACACATCCACTCACGTTCACTTACACA
This sequence comes from Thunnus maccoyii, assembly GCF_910596095.1. NCBI lineage: Eukaryota > Metazoa > Chordata > Actinopteri > Scombriformes > Scombridae > Thunnus > Thunnus maccoyii. The sequence goes on along the minus strand of NC_056540.1, from coordinate 8,565,755 downwards.
CACACACAAGTAGAATGATTGTCCTCATCAAATGTGGATGTGACAGGCAGACACACAAACATACATTGCTAAATATTCTCTGTTTACTAGACACACACACACACACAAGGAGGGTTGCCCTGGGCTTGTATTGCTGCTGTGCAGAGGTTAGCTGGGTGATACTGCATGCAGGCCTGTTGTGGCTGCTATCATTCAACAACCAATGCTCATCTCTCCCCCTCTTTCTCTCTCTCTCTCTCTCTCTCTCTCTCTCTCTCTCTCTCTCTCTCGCTCTCTCTCTCTCTCTCTCTCTCTCTCTCCTGCTCTTTCTCAATCTTATTTTCCCCTTTCTTTCTGCCTTACATCCTCTCTCTTTCTCTATCTCCTGCTCCCTCCCTGGTTTCCATGGTGACAGCTGTGCGCTGCAGAAATCACACTGATCGGAGAATGAGATAGAAGGAGCTTCTCTCTTTATATACATGAACACACACACACACACACACACAGGCACACTCACACACACAAACACACAGTATGTTTGCAGATTCTTCTATTATGGTTATACAGAGACACTGACACACACACACACACACATACAAACACACATCAGTTTCCTCTCCACGTCTTTGTACATTTTATGAATGTACTGTGCTTTTTCTCTCACTATCTCACTATTCTGTCAGCTGACTCACACACACATACACACATTCAGCCCATGTGTGCAGGCATGTTGCCGGCCATGCCTTCCCGGGGTGCCATACCTGTCTGTGAACACACCTAATTGGTTTGGCTTCCATATCACTCTCTGTTATTGGATCATGCTTAGCAAGAAATTAGATCAATTTTGTTGATGCCTGCCTCGCTGGGCAGAGAGAGAGTGAGAGAGAGAGAGAGAGAGGGAGAGAGAGAGAGAGAGAGGAGAGGAGAGGAGAGGAGGGAGGGAGCATCAGCTGACCTTGAAAGGAGAGGACCTCTTGATGGACGGCTGATGGGAGCGCTGGTCACGTGTGATTGGTTAGTGGAGCAGGCCGGTCACAGGCTATTGGCCAGACGCTGCTGTCCATTTGTGCCCCCCCCCCCACACACCCACCCCCACCCCCCACCCCTCCACCCATCTGTGCTCTCACTGAGGAATTCTCCCATCACTCAGTGATACAGAAGGCTTGGATCAGCAACTTACAGTGCACACACACACACACACACACATGCACACGCATGCACATTCAATGCACGTTGACACACACAGACAATCACACATATCCATCAGTGCAGACAATAAAATGCACACGTGCACATCTGTGCTTCACACATGTTCTCATGTGTGCACTCTTTCTCTCACACACACACGGTTTCCACAGCGCTGTGAATGTGTGTGTGTGTTTGTGTGAATCTACTCTAATTGTGTTCATGCACATGTATTTCAGAGTCTCTCTCACTCTGTCTTTTTAGAGATAACTGAAAACTGTTGTGCAGGCTTTGCGTTTTTAAATGTATTATCATGCTAAACCTCAACCTCACACACATTTCCCTCCATCTAAAAATTATTTCAGTTTTATCCACAATATTTTTTCTGTACTTGTTAGGAAGCAGCGGCACCAAGACAAGACGGTTTTGCAAGTCCTTAGAAGAGGTTCACAGGATTTATTAGCTTACTTTGAGGTTCTCCAGTCTATTTACTAATAATCTTACTAGTAAATATAGTTTCCCTTTTGGATTTCACAACCATTCAAAGGTTGACATCAGACAGTAATGAAAAATGACATTATTGTAGCAAAATGCTGCAATATAACAATATGGGCTCAGGTTAAATGGTCTCTTAAAGGATCGTGCTGGTTCTAATGTATTTTTACTGAAGTTGCTGATGTCTCTAAATGTCTATATTTCCATCTTACAAAGGTGTTTAGTGCTTCACCCTATAAATCCCTAAAAAAGTCTCACTGTTGGCCCACTCAGTCAATTTGATTTGTCAGTAGTTTCTTTTGTGCCTGTCTGTTTTTAAAGAATACCATTTTTAATATACAGCACCAGTCAAAAATTTGGACACACTCTCTCGTTCAAAGGAATGGGAAGGTGTGTCCAAACTTTTGACTGGTACTGTAAATCTAGTATGTGGAATAAAACTTGTATATTTCTATGTGTTCATTAAAGAAGGAGACACTCTGATGTTTATAACATTTATGCACAGTCAGAATCCAATTTTTTTGTCTTGTAGTGGGATCCTTGTGCTTTCTTACATGTGTTTTTGGTAGTTAATGCAGTAAAAATGAGGCTATGATGTCATATAGAAAGATCAATTGAACTACTTATTTAAAACATCATCTGTTCCAGATCCTAATGTACCCTATAGGTGCTAACAAGTTTCTGGCATTGACAGAGTGGTTTTAAGACCTTTACAATAAATTCCTCCTCAGCTTTTGTGATTTGGTTTTTGGAACATCCAGCAGTAGAAGCAGTGCATGCTGAAAGGTTGCAAATGTGTTGTACAGCTTTTTAAACCTAAGAGGATCTGTGATTAAAGATTCAACCATTAAGAATAAACCCATTTAAGAATTGTCATTTCTAAATTAATCATCACATCTAAAATTAGGTCAGTGAAAGTCTGCAATTGATCAATCATCTTTAAATATAATTTGGAATTAATACACTGGGATATTAGAGTAAAAGGTGTTTGATGATGATGAGTAGTCATTTTGATGTAAAATAACAATGCAATAACACACATATATGCACACAGGGGCAGCTACATTCTCCCCATTACTGCATTACTCATTTTGGAAGGACAAACTCATGAGGATGTTTGTACCCAAAGTCACATGAAAAATAAGGTCAGATGTTAAAAATGGGTTAAAAGCGGAGAGAGAATTTGTAGTGATTCAATCAATCTGACACTGTCACATCCATGAAATTTGGATGTCCTATCCATGAAGGGTAATTTCCTTCTGGTTCTCAGCTAACACTCCCAGGCCGACAAAACCTCCGTGTTGCCTGAGTAGAACGTCCCAGAGAGGAATGAGCTCATCGGGAACCTGGTTCACCACTCACAGCTGCTTCAGGCTGACTTTCACCACTCATTTCAACACTCACCACCATAAAAGCCCAACAGTCTCACCTCAGACTCACCAGGTGATCAGTCTCATCTGGATGATTGTTAAGTGGAGCTGCTGTGGTATCGGCCACAACGCAACATAGCCATCTTAAAAATATAATATAGAGCCTATGACTCACGTTCCTCTCAAGTTGTTAAAGGACAGTTCCACCCAAAAAGCTATTTTGGTTGGTGTAATTTGCCAATCCTAGATATCATGTTTATGGACTACTCATACGTGTTTAACAAGTGTTAGAGGAAAGGTAATTGGTACATTATGTTCACAGGCAACATTTTTTCCAGTCATGATGTGTCCTGTACATTCTTGTACCTCACAGAGGTCGTGGGGAGGTGCTGTGGTGGATGATGGCTGTACAGTGCACATGACTTTCACACCTGAGGCCGTGATGTCCCACATGTGGTTGGGTTTAAGTAACTGGCTGCTGTCTGTAGCCATATATTTAATGGACAGATAAAAGAGTGATATAGATTGTCTCGTCTAACTCTCAAGCTATTATTAGGGAGAGACAACTTAAATATAGACAAAGTGAACACACTCTTGTTATCATGCTTTTGTTGCTCTGAGTGGACATTAACAAGAAATAAAATACATTTGCATACAACAGCATTTGCAGATATGGTGGGTATGAACATTTAAGGATTTTGCAGATATGTTCATTAATAATGCTACTTTATGTTGATAAAAACTCTGGGCAACATTGCGTTTCTCTCAAAATGTATTTGCTGTTGCAGATTATTAGTGTATAAAGATAGTTTCTAGGAGAAATTTGCTGCATAATTAAAGCCACCTTCATGTAAAAATAGCAACTCAGTACGAGAAGTTTGGCAGTTTGTCTGGGAAGGAACTTAAAATGTTTGAAATCAGCTGAATCCATAGTACTGAAGGGCATTTAATCACATTTGAACACATAGAAAATGTGCTGATAATCACAGACTGGTGATTCATAAAGTTGAAGAAGATCTGAGGGAGGATTTTTTTCATTTAGGGTGGCCATCTTGCTCTGGCTACACGGTTAGAACAGCGCTGAGAGAAAAGCTGTGTCCTGACCACTAATCGCAAATGTGATTAAATTGACCACTTCAGGTAGTTTGGAGGGAATGATTAATAGAGTGACAGAAGGATTGCCTGTTATTTAACACTGGATGTATGGACAAACTGGCTGTCCTCTCCTTTTCCTCCCGTGTGTCTTAACCTCCTACTCGTGTGTGTGTTTTGCCAAGCTTTAGAAAAATATTCCAATCTGCAGAGACCTAAATTTCGTTTTAACACCTCACTCCCTTTCTCCCACACATTTTAAATGAACTCCTTGGTTTCGGAGAAGTCACAGCTATCATTCCTGTCTGGTTTTAACATCAGTTGTGCTTCATGTTTCGTGTGCTGCCTCGCCACAGTGACATGATATAAATATGTTAACAACTGCTTGTGTGTTTGTAGAGTAACACCTTGACTCATTCAGACTTTGAAAGGGAAGCAGAATCTCTATATTTGCAACACTTTCTATGTACATATTTGATTCCACTGTGTTGTTTGTTTCTCCTTGCTATATTTTCTTTCTTTTGTTTGCTGGCATTTCTAGGTTATTTACTGTTGATTATTTCTAATGTATTTACTGACTGTGAAGCACTCTGTAACTTGCTTTTGAAAAGTGCAATACAAACAAAGACAAAAGAAGATTATTCTCTGAGGTATTTTGTCATTGTGAGTCTAAATGTCAAGTCCATACTGCTGGAATTGGCCTAAAGTCGCCCCTCCCACAATGAAATCTCATCTCTTCTCCACATATGGTACATTGTTATTAGATTACAGTTCCCATGATTTCCTCGTTGTCTCCTGCAAAATATCCAAAGCAAAATGCAAGACGAGAAAAGCAGGCAGGCTGCTTATTGTCCTCTGAAAAACTATTTGTCACGACTGGAGTAAAGAGAGTAATCTCGGCAGAATAATAAAGATTCCCAGTAACTCATCCTTGTTTTATATGAGTTATACACACATTCTTTATTGGAATTACTTCCAGCGAGCACTATCCTGACGTAGGGCCTAGAAAAAGGTTAGCCTTATAGGGTTGTTGCTGCATTTATTTCATCTCAGAGTAGCTATATGGCCTACTGTATGTGATTAAAGATAAAATATGTAATTTTTTATTTGCATCTTGTGTAGCTTAAATCTAGTGATGCAGATTACATGTGTTTAACAGCAACAGGCATAGAAGACACAATCAACTCCACTCGCTGTAGAAAAACTCCACAATAGCTGCTCCAGTTTTTTATTTTAATTTTAAAGTGGCATTCATGTACTTTTTTGGCCACTTGGGGGCGGAAGAACAAGCTGTCCACACAACATTGACATATTATCACTGCATGAAGTTGATATGGTGAACATGTTTGCAAACACTTGCCTGTTTACTCATCCAACAGACACGGAGCAACATTAGCATTCTTTTCGAGTCGTGGCTACCTGATGAATATTCACTCTCCTAGCAGCTCCTTTTTGGTCTCCACTGACCCCTGAGAAAAATATCTGGCTCTTTAGCTGCTAAATGCATCACTATGTTCACCAGCTAGTTACTAACTTTGTCTGACTGTTGTTTGGGTACTGAACAGGTAGCGACAAGAGCTTTTCTGCTTAACACAGCTCACGACTGCTACTGGAATCAAGGCTGATGAAAGCAGTGAACAGTAAAGTAATGGGCCGTAAAACCAAAACAACAAGCTTAAAGACACTGAAACGCTGTGTGAAGCTTATTTGATTCTTTGTTAATATAAAAATATTGATTAGTGCAGCTTTAAAGTCATGAATGCAATTATTTTGTATGTGTGTACCAGCAAGTGAAACATGAATGTCTCAGAGAGATGTTATCTTGTTCTCAACTCAGCCCTCAGAAAAGAAGTGGTCTCATACTTTTTATTTGTTGGGTTTCATCAGTCAACAGTAGCACAAACCAAACCAGTCTAGTTGAGTTGAGTCAAGATTGGGAATCAAACAGTGGATCCAGTCCTAACTGAGACTGTAGCATCTGGAGCCTCATCTAAGAAAATACTAAAATAGCAGGTAAATTATTCCAAAAAAGATATGATGACAGTGACACTTAGTGCTATTCTTCAGTGTAACTCAGCACTAGCCAGGAGCCATGGAGAGAGAGACAGCATCTGGTGATGTTGAGATGATTTACTCTGGTGTGAGGTGGAATTATATATCAACAGTGTTTGTCGAGTCAGTGACAAGACTAAATCTCACAAAATGTGAGAACTGGATTTAAGGATGTGTTGTGCGTCTAAAAATCATACTTAAATCCTACTTACGTAACTGCAAGCTGCTTGGATGGTACTTCATGGAGGATCTATTTTTTTAGCTCCATTGAGAGTTTGTATTTTTTCCCCACATCGACTTCCACTTCTGTAATGTTCTGACTTTTCTGCACCGTTTGTGGCAACTCCAAGCCCATTGGCTCCTACTGAAGGTGTAAAACTTGTCACCAAACATAGTTTCACTTTTAAAAAAGGGTAACTAATGTTTTGAAAAAGCTGGTCACTGTAGTTTTTAGCAAATGTTACTCATACAGGAATAAAAAAAGCATTTTGTAGGGACTGTTTTCAGCAGCAGATTAATTCATATTTGGTGCTTTAGTGAGTATTTACGGCAGCCGGACGGTGTGTGTGTGTGTGATTCACTCAAAATAAACTACAGTGTGTGTGCTCAGGGTAATGAGGGAACATGTAACCCAGTGCAATGGTGTGGCTCACTGATGTGTTTCTAACATCAATGAAACTCTACGACACAGAGAAATAAGATACATCAGGCTGTGGATACAGAGGCAATACTTGTTACGAAGAATAATTCATTGTTGGTTTTGGTCTTTATTTTTGGATTTGTTGAAAATAAGTTTGTGCAAAATATAGAATATCAACATATCCTTAAACAAAACCCTGGGTTGTGTGGTGGCCCAGTAGCTTGATAACCAGACTGAATTGCCATTTAGTTTTTGCACTAACCAATAGTGAGTGACATATTGTCGTTTTCTGTCGTTATCATGGAAGAAGCAGTGTTTTTTCTTTTTGGCGGGGGGGGCAAGAGCAGTTACAGCAACATTTGTCCTGTCAATCAAAGACATATGTTGAATGCAGAGCTGTTATTCTATATATTATTAAGTTGACTTACAACAACATGTATAAATACATTAGGTGTATCAATCTCATTCATATTTTTCTGGTGCCATTTCTCTGGCTGTGTGTATACAGTACATATACATGTCATTCCCTTCTCTCACTTCAAATGTTTTCTGTTACTGTCTGCTGTCCAAAATATCCAATGAAAACAAAATGCCATAATAAGTTAATATAATATACTTAATTAATATAATTACTTGTTATGATAATATAACTTTAAAAAATTATGACACTTTTGCAAAAGCCAAACAACCTGGGATAGACTTTCATCATTAACACTTCTAGCTGTAAAATCACTATATCTTGTACGTTCTGTATGAGAGACAGACAGGACATCCTTCAACTTCAATTAAAATGTTTAGATTACACAGGATATTCAACATGAGATATGTATGTTGTATATAAATAAGAAGATTTACGAGACATACACAGACATACAGATCTACCTACAGAACATCTGCAGTGTCTACTGTATGTACAGTACAGTATATGAGGAGTAAGTGTTAGGATGCAGCAGTGCTGTGAGGAGCTGTGGACCTACAGTACATAACAGTTGCCTTGCAGCTGATCAAGCGTGTGGGTGTGTGTGTGTGTGTGTGTACGCCCTCGTGTGTTAGACCCATGTTTGTGCACACGGACGTGTATAAAATTGTGCACCATGTTCCGTATTGGCTGTGTGTTACCATATGGTGCTCAGTTGTCTCTGTGCTTTAGCTCCTTGTGCTTTTGTTGCCTGTGCTGGTGTCAGTGATGCAGTCTGTTGTAGTTTTTAGGGAGAGAAGAGAGAGAGTGAAACTCTCCTGAGACCGATGAAGCACACATGCGCACACACACACACACACACATACATAAACACACACACATTGCTCTATAGTGAAATTCTACCGCAGAGAGTTTCTGTAGAAAGATTTTTTCTCTATAAGCTTTCAGTTTGTGTTTGCTTTTCAGGATTCAGATCTTACTTAAGTGCTTTTACAGGGTGTGTGTGTGTGTGTGTGTGTGTGTATGTGTCAAATACCATTGATTTTCCTCTGTTCTTTAGCCGTCTCTCCTGTGACCTCTGACCTGCTGCCTTAGGTTTTGACCCTGACATCTGAACCCTCACTAACAGATTTTCATCGGCCACACACATAACCACACACGCAGATACACACTCACACAATTAAATAGATAGATTAATTGAATGTCTGTAGTTAATTTCAATAATGCAAGCTTTGGTTTTCTCTCGCTGCTTCCCCCTCCCTCCCTCTCTCTCTGTCTCTGTCCAGCCTCTGCTCCTAAGCTGCGGCCGATGCAAGACCAGTCTCTGATGGAAGGGGAAAAGCTGTACTTGAAGTGCGAGGCGTCGGGGAATCCCAGCCCTTCCTTCCGGTGGTACAAAGATGGACATGAGCTTCAGAAAAGCAGAGACCTCAAAATAAAGACCAACAAGTAAGTCTGTCAAATTGATATTTTCCTCAATTTTCCACTCCACACTCCTTTCCTGACCTCCATAAATATATAGTCAGTAAACAAGGCTGCAGCAACCATTCAAGACACCAAGGTCATGTCCATACTGTATTTTTTTTGGAATTTAAAGGTGCAGTATGTAGAATTTTGTGGCATCTAGCGGAACGGACTTGGCAGAAATTGAATATAATATTTATAAGTACGTTTTAATTAGTGTATAATCACCTGACAATAAGAACCGTTGTGTTTTCATTTCCTTAGAATGAGCCCTTTAAATCTACAGTAGCCCAGAACGGACAAACTTAACACTGGCTCGAGAGAGAGCCTTTTATGTTTTTGGAGTTTATATTCTACACATCTACATATTAGACATGTGGGGTTCCTAAAGGGGAACACTTCAAAGTCTTGAGGAGTACTACTGCATATGTGAATTAAATTGTAAAAAGCCTTTTGTATCTCCGGAAGCAGCTGTACAAAATCTGATCAGTTTCCTCAAGTGATGTCACACCGAAACATGTCAGCAGTTGATTCTGATTTTTTCAGACTTATTGTCTTCAAATTGGACTGTTTTGGGGCAAAATTATAATTCCACCACAATTACATGGAGTAAGCTTTTAAACAGTATTTAGACCATATTATTTGGAGATAACATTTACATAATTCTAAAGTTAAATGGGTAAATACAATGTGAAACTTTGAATTTTTTATTAAATTCTCTGAAAGTTTTTAAATGTAAAAATATGAGGTTTTTAAACTCTCAAGTTGTTTTGGTGGCTAGTAAAAAAATCCTGTTTAGTTAGGTTGAGTTTCTAGAATAACTGAACATTATTAGTTAGCTGATGCAATTTTAAATTGAAAAAAGTAGATTTCACCGCTATAAAGATGCAGTTTTCAAAAATTTACTTTGGTATTAAATATAGTAAGTTTAGATATTCACATATTTACATAAATACAGTCGAGTGATGAAATGATTAATTAATTAGTTGATCAAGATAAAATTGCACAACAGCAATTCTGACAATTAATTGTGAAGTAATTGATGAAGCAAATTCATGACACAAAATTGCTGGTTCTGACTACTGCTATTTTTTCTCTTATTTATTTAATTTGTGCAGTGCCTGTTCAAGACGTGCCTCTCTGGAATGGGCCGATTGCTTGGCCTCAAGCCACTGCTTCAATTAATGGTTGATGTGAGGTGTTATGGTGTTCATAAGTTAATAATAGTTAATAAGTACTCTAACAGTAAATACATGTTTTTTCTCATTTCAAGTAAAAAAAGAGCTGCATTTAAAAATAAAATAATGTGAATCCTAAAATAAAGTGGATCAATCATATTGGGCTCTTAGATCATTCCTATTTTCTGTGCCCTCAGTCAAGATTTGAATGTGTATGTTTGCTCCAAAGATTTATGCTTTGTCTGTAGTGGCTTCACAATCGCTATGTCTCGGAACATATGAGACAAACTGGTTTTAGAAGTATTTGCTCCATTTTACATGCATAACTACAGTCATTGTGTACTGGGCTCTGAGTGCTTCCAAAATGCGGGTGACCTATGCTCAACAATGTACCTGAACGCCTCCCATGTAGTCGCTTACTGTTGCTCCTGATCTGCTAAATGTGCTGCTAATGCTACGCTTTCTGTCTAGACATGGGGTAAGAGTGTCCATCCTTGATTAAAAGCTCTATTTTGCTGTCTATTTTTCTTTCTTTTTTTCTCTGACTTTTGTCACATCTCGTCTCTGGTCCCTCCCTGACATGCTGGAGTCATTTGGCAGAGCTCTTAAGCTCCGCCCTGCCCCTGCACAGAGCGGAGAGGCTCACTAATCGCTGGATTATTCAAAGTTTATTAATATTAAATGTATCGCATGTCCAAATTGCACCAAATTCGACACTGCACTCCTTTGGGTCCCCAGCCATACAACCACCAAGTGTGGAGTCAATCAGATGAACGGTTGAAGAGATACGTGAAGGACATTCATACAGACAGACAGAGATTCCTTACTTTAGTAGATAGATTGAAATTTGATTACCTTTGGTTTTCAGACTGCTGGTCGGACAAAACAGGAATAGGGATTTCCAGCACAACTTCACCTACATCCAGGTGCACAGGGAAGGAAAGAAATCTGAAGAAGTCAAAATTTCAGCATCATTTCTAGTTAACAACTTTATTATGAGACGAATGCATCTGACAAATGACAGTATGAGGGGCATTAGTGACTATTGTGACATGTTACACTATTAAACAGTTAATTAAAAAAATAATTGATAAAATAAGAGATATTGGAAATAATCATTAGTTTAAAATCAGCCTGACTACAGACACATTAAGAGCACAAAGTTAAAGATATGAGTGACGTCCTCTTATTTATTGTTGTATAGCAATATTAGGTTTGGGTTTCATTTTATGTTCTGATCAAATATAATTTTCCCCTAAAACAGATTTTTTGGTTACCTCCTACTTTAAAGTATCTGTTCTTTGGTTTGTGTTTTATCAGTTACTGCATTGTATTGTTTCTAACTGATTTCTGTAATCCTGTAAAGAGTAAGTCTAGTCTGTCTCTGGTTTTAATAAGTACTCTCCATTAGCTTTGCTGGTCTACCACTTACATTACATTTCTCATCCAGTTAGAGATGAGTCTGCTCCTTTTTTGAAACAACTGACACTGTCTTTTTATCTGCTCTGTATCACTCTGTCTCTTGCCCTCCTCTTCCTCTGCCTCTCTGCTCTTCACTGAAGAAAAAACTCTAAGGTGCAGATCAGTCGTGTCCGTGTGGAAGACTCTGGAAACTACACCTGCGTGGCTGAAAACTCACTAGGACAAGAAAACGTCACGAGTATAATCAGCGTGCAGATCTGTGAGCAACGACACATCCCTATCTATAACTGTATATATCTGTACAAATGTCATACTGTTCTGACAAGTAAAATCGGATTACCACATTATTATAATAAAGATTTTAGAGCTTTTTGTTAACATTCAGCAGTTACACCTGTCTGCAAAGATTTGACAGCACACCTATAGTATGTCTACACTCAATAGAGGTTTTTACTCACCAAAGAATAGAATCAAATGTGTTTATTATAAAGGCTATTTAATATCAAAGATGGAGAAATCTTAATTATGTTATCACAAATGTAAACTGAAAAGTAATCAGTGTAATGCAATGTAGTCTCTTGTTCTCAGTTGTACTCTTTTTTTCAACAGAGTATCAGACTATTTTAAAAAATGGAAATAAGAAGTCAGACAAGAGGAAGCAGTCATAGTTGTTACAAAACAAAAATAAGGAAAAACAGGATAATGGATAATAAACAGGACAATTATATGCAAATATACCCCAAAAAGTCATTGCAGTTTTTAAAAGAAGAAGACAAGAGTATGTTGGTGTATCTGACTGAACCTGGTTCTCTTTACTCACAAAACCAGCGGCTATGAGCCCAGAAGGTAGATTTGTCACACTGGTTTCTTTCAAAATTAATTTACTGAAGCAGACTGAAAGGTCTGTGGAAAGGTGTGGCATAGTATCCACAGTAGTACAAAACCTGCCAGTAAAATGTGAACACCTTGTAATGTTACAGTAGCAAAGAGATGACAGCATATTTTGCCGATCTATTTCTTGTCTGTCTGGCCTTTTCGTAGTGACCACCACCACCCCGTCTCCAGGTGTGAGTCACGCGAGGCGCTGCAATGATTCGGAAAAGGCCCACTGTGTCAACGGAGGAGACTGTTACTTCATACATGGTATTAACCAGCTGTCCTGCAAGTAAGTTGGTAGTTTAGTCGGCCCCCGTTCCCTCGATCATCACTGTGTAGTCGCTCCCCTGGTCTCTCCTCCCTCCCTCTCTCCCTCTCTCTTTCCGTCTGCCTCTCTTTGTCTCTCTCAGGTCTCAGACACTGTGTTTGTGTAGCTAGTCACTGCACTGCCTTGTCTTCAGTTCCCTGGTTACACCCTCCCCACATACACACACTTACAGCCACCTAGCCACAGGCTTGTTGTTTTCAGTTTTTACCAATAGTCATAAAAAAAGGACTTGTGCAAGGAGCTAAAATAGATTTTCACCTAGACATTATGTCCACATGCATTCAAAAATGTGTTGTATCTTACTCCAAAAAGATCAATTTACTGTGAGTGAGGTTAGCTTGTGACAAGCGCAGCACTGAAAATGCCTCTGGTAACATATATTCATGAAAATTTATTTTAAATTTTATTTATATACAGTACCAGTCAAAAGTCTGGACACACCTCTACATTCCCTTGAGTGAGAAAGTGTGTCTAAACTTTTGACTGTTACTGTATGTAGATCATATGCGTAGTATATGTCTTTTGTGGTAGTTATATTTTTCTCTTACTTTGTATAAGTATTTGTGTAGGGTGAAGATATAGTAGTAGCAGTGCACACACCTCCAAATCTTGAACACTGTATCACAGTTGTGGTAAGGAACACCGGCACTCTCAGATTTATAGTCTTTTAATTTATTGTAGCCAAAAACAAACGTATTTCAGTGTCACTTCATGACACTGATGATGGCTTCTAGGTGTAATGCATTTGTTTTTGCCTACAATATATAAGACTATTGATTTACTTGTGTAGGTTGATCATATTTTCAAACCCTCTAACCATGATCCTTAAGTGTACCGCACATTAATCCACACACACATATATGCACTTATGCACGCACCACAGGTGTTTTCAATTATTTCAGCACTTAGCACACTTACCGAGCGCACCTTTCAACACCATGGACAGCACCTCAGCAGACGAAAAATTTTATTTTCTTTCCCAAAATCCACCAAGGTATTTGTCAGTTTGCACAAGTGCAGGCTGCCGGCTAAATGGCCGACTGTGACACATTTTCTGCCAGCTTTTTTTTTTTTTTAAACAAAACAAGGTAAAAATCTTTTTGTGACCTATAAATAACTTTATAGGCTATAACATAAAAATAACTTCAATTTACATCTTCACAATGCTTATGCCACAAGCTGGTCGCGAGTTTAAGATTAAAACGTCAAGACATTAAACCATAATTCGACCTGGTTAATAACAAAAACCGAGGAAGAGCCTTTAAGGAAAGTTGCCTTTGCAGTCTTTCTTCTTCTCAGCACGTAAAGCACCGCTTATGTTTGGCCATCTTGAGATGATCTTTTATATCGGCATTTCCACCGTGTGCAACCAAAAATGTACTCTTGAAGTATGTGCAGAACACAGCATTTTCATTTCATTTCATTTCATTTCTTGTATTTATAAGGACAACACATATTAATCAACATTTCTGTAAATGTGCCAGTGTTTGCCAGCTGGCTAATTTTCAACGGTAGTCCTTTGGTGAAAAGTTTTGAAACCTATAAAATGATAAAATTTACAGAACGACAAGACAACAAGACGCCGTAAAGACAGTAACAGCACCAAAACAAACTCTCAAGACAACACAAGCCATGCAGGGCAACAAGGAACAACAAAACATCAATACTGCAATAACAAACACCATTTCGGCATATATAGCTATAAAAGGAACACAAAGCAGCAAAACACAGCCAATACTGACCACAACCATTAACAGTAGACAAATAAAATACAATGATCATTATGTTGATCTTGATAAAATGTTAAAAGATACAGTTATGGGTTAGTAAAATGGTAATATACACCTTACACACAAGCCATGTAACACAGGGATGTAAGACACAACTATAGAGGAACATACCACATTGATAATAAAATACTAGAAGATATTCCATACATACCCAAGATATGCAAAACTGGCTGCCTGGCAACGGGCACAGGACATGTGACAAATAAGCAGCAGGTTAGAAAGTGATAACAACAACAATAATAAAATGAGTACTATGTACTATGTAGATTGGAAAAGTTCATGTCTGACTTTTCAAAAGCCAGGCCTTGAGTCTTTGTGTGAAGGTGTGGTAGGTCATGCAGTTTCTTATTTCATTTGGTAGGTTGTTCTACGATTGAGGAGCTCTTACAGAAAAGCCTGATAGGCTGAAGGATCTGGACCTGAAAGGAATTACAGTCCCCTCTCAGAGGAGACTCTCATCTTGTAGATCTGTTTGAATTTTTCTGCTTAATAAAAGTACTAAGTGGTGGAGGAGGCTTGCCATTTAGGATCTTAAACATCAGGCAGGCATCAGTGTATTTCATTAGATTTTCCCAGCTAAGGATGTCATATTTTTCAAGAATATTGCAGTGATGGTAAGTATTGGGTTCTCTGTCTAACACTTTGAGAGCCTGCTTGTACAGAGAGAGGGAATGGGCTTCAGTGTTTTACCTTTTGCTTGAGTCCAGCTTGTCATGCAGTATGTTAAAGTGGGGGATGATCATTGCATTCATATATAGTTTTGCTGCTGTAGTTCTTCGGCAGTTTTTATATATGTTAGATAAGCGAGGTTGTACTTCATTATTTGCTTTACTTTCTTCAATTGTTTTTTGAAGGATAAGGTAGAGTCAAGGGTAATACCAAGATATTTAACATGAGAGACTACTTGTATGATCTCTCCAGACACATAGACTTTGGGATCAGTTAGATGCAGAGTGTGGGGCAGCAGTGGCTCAGAGGTAGAGGGGTCGTCCACTATTCAGAAGATTGGCGGTTTGATCCACACCTCCTCCAGTCCACATGTTGAAGTGTCCTTGGGCAAGATACTGAACCCCAAACTGCTCCCGAAGGCTATGCCATCGGTGTGTGAGTGTGTGTGAATGCATTAGATACTCCTCCTGATGAGCAGGTTGGCACCTTGCATGGTAGCCCCTGCCATCAGTGTATGAATATGTGTGTGAATGAGTGAATGTTGGCATGCAGTGTAAAGCGCTTGAGTGGTTGGAAGACAAAAAAGGCGCTTTATAAATGCAGTCCATTTACCTTACACACTGAACTCTGCCTGCAAGATAGGACTTCATCCAATTCAGTGTGTTTCAGGAGAAATTAACATTTAAAATGAGTTTACAGATTAGTATTGATGGTTGACAGTATCAAATGCCTTCTTTAAGTATAAAAATATGGCTCCAACAACACCTCCTTTGTCCAATTTTAGTTTGATGTTCTCCAAAAGGTTTGCTGTCTGAATGGTTGGAGTGGAACGGTTGGTGCAGTGTGTAAGGGCTACAGTTGAGATTAGTGGTCAACTGTTCAGCAACACATTTCTCTGCGATTTTGGAGATGACGGGTAAGATGCTGATAGGCCTGTAATTGCTCACATCAGTCGGGTCACGATGGCTGACTCCAGTACATCAGAAACTTCCCTTCTTTAATAGAGGTATTCTTTTTTTTTGTTGCTGGGCACTTTACGAAGGAAGGAGTAAACCTCCTGGAGCTCTTTAGAAAAGACTCTTTGGCATGATAGCTAACTGGTAGCATACTGACGGTTCTGTGAGAAAGAGCTGCAAGTGTCATAGGCTAGCAACAGCCTTGACAACGACACATTGATTGATTGACACACACAGAGACAAATCAGTGTTGAATTCAGATGCGTGGTGCTTTGTTAATGTTTTTATATTGGATTAGGTAATTATGAGTGGGACAGAGTTTTTAAATGTCATGTTGGGAGGTACATTCCTGCGCTGAGTGTTTGAATGCGCACCCAGAGACTTCCACCGACTGAGCTGGCTAACTTCCAGTTAGCTCTCTACTAACTTGAACGGGGATAAAAGAATTGAATTGTGCGGCTCTTCTAGACTTTCCGAATTTTATCAGACGTAATGGATTCAATTCTGATAGTGAAAGGAGTAATTTCGTGGGGGTTGTGTGGTGCGCAAAACAGTTTATCCACAGTTTTACAGCCACGGCAGTAGCGACGGAGTAGGCTACAACATAGCCTATGACGTAAGCATGTGTCAACAGTGTTTTCATAATTGCTCTCACTGCCAGAAGGGGGAGACAAAAGTCCCACACTCCAGATTTGATAGTTATGCCCCACAACACCAAGGCAAAATCCTTGTACGTGCAAACCTATTTGGCAATAAACCTGTTTCTGACTCTGGTGACTGTTGTTGGTCAGTCTGTTGGTACGTAACCATGAGACGCTTTGAATACTGAGGGCAGCCAGTAAAGCAAAGAGGACAGAGGAGTTCTAGAGGAGGTGAAGAGAGGCTTAAATAGTTCAAAAATGTACTGTGATATGATTGGTTATTATTTTTATTATTATTTTTATGTACACTTTAATGCTTTATTTGGAAGGTCCCAAGTTAATATTCATCTTGGTATCAACATCCATCCATTACATCAATGTTAGCATATCTTTAATACACTTGTTTACTGTGATGTTAAAGTAATATTCAACCGTATGCTCGTTACCTCACCACAGCATTGCCAACCCTTAACACCCAACATTACCTATCTGTAACACTCAGTTGATGATACTATGTTGAATATTACCTTTAGTGTAATGTTAATACAACTTGCATACATTAATGATAGAATGCCTTCAAAGTATACATAGGATTGTGCAAATTTAGCCTTTATTTGTAAAGAGAGACTTTTCTAGCTGGTTCAAGGAATTGAACCACCAACAAAGAACCTAATACTGGACATAAAGAACATAATGTTGCATTATATTGCATTTTTTCGAGATAGAATTTGTATCGAAACACTTCAAACCATTATCTGTTGACAAATAAGCACATAGCATTTTTTTTACTGAGGCACAATCACAAGTGAATATGATATTTGCATATTTAGTGCATTTTGCATCTGTTCTGAAGTAGTCTCCCCCTGATGCTGCTAAACACTGGAGTACAGAGCTGTAATTTTGTCATTCCTTCTTCATCACTTCTCCTGCAACAATTACAACATACTGATGTCAGGGAATCATACTTATCCTGCTCTTTACCTTTGGTATAAAAGTGTCTGTGATTGTGCAGCTGACACTTGATGTTGATGTGCTTTCAGTCCAAACATGTTTAGCAAGTGCTCAGTAAGACATAGACAGCCTGGCCCTGACAGCATATATCTTCTTCCCCTTTCATCCAAATATATTTTTCTTCTCTTTCTCCTCCTCCTTTTCTGTGTGACTGTTTGTGTCACCATGTTTTTTGTTGTCCCAGTAGAGGAGGAGACAGGATAAGCTGCTTGACAAACTAATGGTCACATTCATGGCAATTTGAATCTGAAATGTAGAAGCAGTGATGTGGTAACTATTTCTGCATTGATGCAGGCCAGGAGCGGCTAAAAGAGTTTGTTGCTCATGCTAACTATCCAGTTCTTCTTCTTATGTTGATTGAAATAATCTGTAAATATAAAATGCATCACTTCCTGTGAGTGGGAGGATTTTTGCCCAGGAAGGAACTACCAGACTGGTAGGTGTTTAGAACAACAACTGCAAAACCTCTTCATGATCTGGATATCGGATGAATCACTGTTGTTTTATACCAACTAATTACAGAGAAAAACAGAACATGTCACAAATTACAATTAAAGCAAAAAACAATTAGCATCATTACCACCATACCACAGCTGGAAGAAAATAAATGCAGATTTTAATAATAGGTCGATATTGCCAAACATATTGTAATAGACTCATCTTACACTAGCGTAGTAGAGGTGAAAAATAACATCAAAAACAGCTGTAAGCTCAGTGCAGTTTTTAAATTTGAACTGCATTTGCCACCAAGCTTTGTATTAACCTAAACTGTTGTTTTCAACTTATTGAAATGTATGCTTTCCTGCTTGGAGGTTTTAATCCTTCAGTTCCAACTTGCCATACATGCTGGGTCATTTTGTAGAGGTGTATCAAACGCTTCCCCTGACAGTGTGGATTACAGATGGCGTGTATAGTCGTGCATGTTCAAGAGCTTTGTTGTTATGCTTCCTGTACGATTGGTTGTATCTGCTAGAAATCCATGCTTAGATCCTTTGGTGTCTGTTCCAGATTTCTTTGTTTCTTCATTTCCCTCTGTCTCTCTCTGTCTCTCTCTCTCTTTCAGTATATCTATCCTTTGCTTCCCCCTTTCACTCACGCTCTCTCTCTGCCTTTCTCTCTATCTCTCATCTGATAAACCTTCCGGTCATTGCTGAAGGATAAATCAGGAATTTTTTTTTTTTACATGGTGCTGACAAGCAGAAAACTTTGTTCGAGAGGGTGCATATAGACATTACGAGCTGCGTATAGAGCAATTTCGGGGTACAAAATGTGCAAAGTGCAGGACTGCACAACCGTCTGTGTATGATTGTGCTACATACGATCATACTGCATATTTAAAGAGGCTACAGCGAGCTAGCAAGGAACCAGCAGACTAGCCAGCAGTTTCCAGAGAGTTACTGTAGCTTCTTCTCGCTTTGTCATCCTTTGTTGGCCTGTCTGTTTGAGCCAGTGGATAACAGGATGTAAATAAGACTGCTGTCTGTCGACTGTCTGTGCTGTCTGTTCACTTCAGAGATATATGGACCCCCACTCATACCCATGACACAACTCTGCACAACGGCTGCAAACCAGTGCACTGCACAGTACTGGCAGGCACTGATAATTGTTAATATCCTTAAATTTGAGGTGATACTTGCTAAACTCTTTTGTGCCAACCATGGAAACATATAATCTCCTCCTCCCTGAAGGGGAAAGTAATGCTGTGCTGCAAAATGGAGTCTGTAGGTGAAAGTGGAGGACAGCACATACAGAAAGGCACCCTGCTAAAACGTGGAGGTTAAATTGGACATACGAGCTGTTGGCAGGTTAGCGCTTGCTGTGTCTTGCTTACTGAATGTACCTTTCAGTCTATGTTGTAGTTTTCACTGTAGCATTTGAGATAGTTCTTATTAATCTGTGGTTTAGATATCATGTAAACTTTGTTGGTAAACTACAGTCTGTCAGCCACCAGAGCACATTAGCCCCTGTATTCCCAGCTATAGATTGAAAATGCCAAATTTCCCCTCATGGATCAATAAAGTTCATTTAATCTAATCTAATCTACAAATACCACGAGTTCAGGCTAGTATTGATGTCAGAACATAATGTCCATGGCTGCTGGCTGCTGTTTTTTTTTCTTTTAAATTTGATGACCCTTTGTATAATGAATGTAACAAAATGAATCACAGGCTTTGCTTTCATTCAGACGATTGGAACAAAAGGTGTGCTGGCTTTTTTCCCCTGTGCTCGTTCTCATGGCTGAAAGAACAGTGCAGTCGGGAAAAAAAGGGAAAGCAAGCATGGGCAGATAAAGGGTGGAGAGAGGAGGGGAAATGAGAAGCAAAAGAGAGAGAGAGAGAGAAAAAAAGATATACAGTAAAAGCTCTGTCGGCATAGGGCTGCTTCTGCTCCGAGTGTCTCCCACCTCTCTCTCTCTCTCTGCTCTATTTATAACTCTATGGGAAATTGCTGAGTGGGCTCTTCCGAGGGTTTTTGCTGTAATTGATTCAAAATGCAAGTTGTCTCTTTAGTGGTGAGAAAGAGGAGAAAAGGATACCCAGTCAGTTTTATGGACAGTATATGCATGAGGGTAAGATGAAGGTCTTTGCATTTTAAACTGGATGTATGTTGACCAGATTCTAAATCACTGTAATAAATACAGTGCGGTTATTACTCTGGGTGGCTGAAATTGCCATAGAGCTGCTGTTATGCTATAATGACTGTAATGAGGCCACACCCTTAATATCATAAAACTGTGGTTTATCAGTTGTAGTGATTTGTGTACAATGTGCATTACACTTTAATCAGATTTACTATAACATACATACTTTTCATTTGACTGCAGAAAAATGTGATTTACTATCAATTATAGCAATAAAAAGATGATATCAATTATGGCTGGGTAAAAGCCATGACACCCATTATAACACACTATTCAAGACATCTGAGGATCTTAAGCACTCTTTCAGAAAGATTACTTTTCTCAAGGACATCATTTGAAATGAGGTCATGTGTTGTCTTGATAAGAATGAATAGACTAGAAAAGAATGGAAGTATCAATACTTTGCATCAAAAATACCAATATTGTGGACTATGTATGTGTTATGTATATCAATTTTCTAGTTACTGTGATGCAGTGAAGAACCTGCTTGTTAGTTACAGTGTTGTGAGTTTGATGGCTGATGCCAGAATATGAATCATATTCAGCCCGTGGTATCGCTGACAGCTCACCACCCATCCAGAAACAAAACTCCACATTGCGCAGCTGCATGTAAACTGTTGCTGTTATTTATGCCCAAGAAATACCAAAACCTATTCCAAACATTTTCATACTCACACATTGTGGAGGGCTTTCTGTGTGTGCGTGTGTGTGAGCGTACGTGCGCTCTTGTATATCTGTCCTTGTGAAAACAAGTTAAATATGAGAGTTTTCCATTTTTGCATTTGTCAGAAGGTTGTTTTGGCAGGTCCTCATGTTTAAAAGCTTAGTATAGGGGGTTTGGGGTATATTTTGTGATGGGTTACCAGGTTTTCATATGAAACACACACACACACACAGCATTACACAGAGCCAGAATATTGTTTTCCATGGAGAATGCAGCTGCAGTCTGCTAAACTGCTGCATGTCTAAACAGGGCATACTGCATATACTGTATATCCTGCTGGGTTTTGCATCCCACATTTCTGCTTCATTAAAATTTGACCTCAAAATACAGTGACCTCTGTAAAGCACATCCAGCAACGTTCTGAATACCTGTGTGTTGTTAAAGCAATAACCGCAGCTATACCTCTACACTGCAACATGTTGGTAAAGTCAAAACTATAGCAGGAAATGTCCAGATGGTCAGTTATACAGCATTGTTGTTCACATATTCAACATATTCTGACTCAAAAGAAACCTGACAGCAGCATCTAGTTGAGTGATGCTGTTTGCACGTTAATAATAATAATAATAATTTAGTACATTGCTCATGTCAAGTATTTTAAAGCTGCAATAAAGCTGCTCTAATCAATATTTCCATATTAACAATGGATCAGTGTGATGTGAAAAGGGGTCGCTCATAGTGATGAACACACAGAGAATGATCACCTGACTGCAGCTCCCCTCCGATCTATGGACTGTTTTAGTGTCTTTCAGCTCATTGTTTTAGTTTTCGAGCACACACACAGCTGTTTCCAGTGAAAAAGCTCTGATAAACCAACTGTAAGCTACATGACCATCACCAAACAACAGAGAGATAAAGTTAGCAACTAGCTGGTGAACGTAGTGGAACATTTAGCAGCTAAGAAAACAAAACAGAGCTCAAAGGAGAGCGAATATTTGCCAGGTGGCCAGAATCATGACTCCTAATGAATGCTGTTTTGCTTCTTCTCTGTTGGATGTGTAAATAGGCAACAACTAGCTAGCATGTGAGCCATATTAACTTAATAAGTTGATATTATATTGATGTTGTGTTTAGAGCTTGTTCAGCTGCTCCCAAGTGACCAAAATGAATCAATTGATGCAGGTTGAAACATTTTTTTAACTCACAGAAACACAATCCTACCGATCTTTGTACATGGCTTAACAAATCCAGGCTAACATGTTAACCAGTTAAAATGATCTTGTTAACTGTCATTCAACTCAGTTGGATTGACTTGTATCTTGGGTAATGCATTTGCAGTATTAACAAGAACTAAATACGCTCATTCAAATGTAAACTGCTCACCCAGCATATACCAAAAATATAAGCAAAAAGTGCTCTAAAAGGTTTTTTAGAGATATTAAATCTTTATAGTTTTAACATTTTTAGTACAAAGAGTAATAATTGGCCTACAGTTTTATAATGAACATCAAAATACTGGATGTCAATTATAAATCAGTGTTCTTCAGTGTTTTGGGGAGGGGTTAAGAGATGTATGCAGTAAATGAGAGTCTTACCATCTAAAATAAGGCAATTGTTGGTGTGTATGTTTGTGCGTCTGTGCTTGTGCACATCTGTGTTTGCGTGTGTAAGGGGTTGGAGGCTTTATGAGTGCAAGTTTGACCCCCTCCTACTTCCTGCACCACCATCACATGACCTCCATGACTGTGATGATGTCTTAACTGTAGCAGTGATGTCATATTGATGGCGGTGATGTCACGGTATGCGGGTCATCTCTCTCTCTCTGTACTTGGTGGATTGTGCTGTTTCTAATCCCTCATTCTCTCTGCTCTCTTATGTCTCCTTCCTTCCCTTCCTCTCTCGTCCCCTCTTTTCTATCTCTGTCTTTGTGTATTTCTCCTCCTCTCTTTCCTCCTGTTTTATTCCCTCTCTTCCCTCTGTGTCCTTAACCCCACCCCCCATCCCCCCTTTCCCCCCCTCTGTGTCTTGTTTTCCCTCCATCAGGTGTCCCAATGACTATACGGGGGACCGCTGTCAAAACTCCGTCATGGCCGGTTTCTACAGTATGTCCATTTGCTCTTGTCTGTCTCCTTCCCACTGAGATGCTGCATGCTACATCGGAGGGGTTGGATGGAGGGAGCGCTGTGTGTGTGTGTGTGTGAATGTGTGTTTGAAAACCTGCTGTTATGTTTCATGTAAGATAATGTGTGTGTATGCGAGTGTGTGTTTGCATGTGTCCACCCCTTCCTCTCCCTGTCTCCCCTGGTTCCTCTGTGGTGCTCCTCTGGTCAAAAGAAACAACCAATCTATTTATTTTTTTACACATAAGATATTTTTCACACTAATTGATCTACTTGAAATTATTTTACAGTGCATTACATACTGGATACTTGACCCAGAAACCAGAATTAACAACAATAAGCACCAATGTTTTCCATTGTGTCTGACATTTTAGACGTCTAGGAAATTTCTCACATTATATTTTTGTCACAGCTTGATCCAGAGAAGTGCCCATACAGAAACAGAGGAGACAGAGAATGAACACAATAAGCAATACAGGAAGTTGAAGTTGTTTGCTTTTATTGGAACACTGTCACTTTTCTCTGTAGATGGTCCATTGGTGCTGCTTAGTTTAAACATCTGAAAGCGAACAAGGCAAAACTACCTGTGTAGAAAACATTAAATATGAGGCTGTATGTCCTTAGTCTTTGCTGTGCCCTTTCAAACAAAGAGAAAAATGTTTTATTGATTTAAATCACCAGTTTGTGGAGTAGGAGCAGGACTGACAATTGAACTCTTTAGATGGAGAACAATATAAGTCCTTCTGACATTATTTTGAACAGCCGCCAGTCATTACTGGAAGCTACATTATGTCCAAAATCCAAATAATTTGACAAGTGAATGAGAGTAAGATTGAGAATTAGAATATGTTCAACACATCAAAATAAAGTCAGGTAATGAGATTTGAAAATATCGCCCATAGTTATTTACCTGAGGGCCAGTTCCTTTGTGATACTGATGCCCGTATAAGTTGAATTTATATTTTGAATTTAGATTTGAGTCACTTTTAAACTGAGGGATCAGGGTAAAGCCTAATGTTGGGAATGTGATAACGTGTTGTTTTCACTCTGAGCATCCATGGGTCATCTGATGAATTATCTCATTATGGCATGTGGCTAAAAATGCTGCTTGAAATGTTTTAGGGTTGACTTCTTTATGTTGAGAAATGGTGTCACATGTTTTGCTTCTCATCACAGTGGTATTGAATTAAAGAAATAGTTTGATCTTTTGGGAATATTCACTTTCTTGATGAGAGAAGATCGATACCACCCTCATGTCTGCGCTCCAAATATGAAGCTGGAGTCAGGAGATGGTTAGCTTTGCATAAACAAGGAGAAACAGTTTCTTAGTGTTTCCACATCACACTTGTTTAAGTTGCATACTGGACCGTGATTGGGTCCAAACTAGTTGTGATGTCACAAATCATGCTTGTATGTAAACACCTTAAATTCCAATTTTTGGTGAACACAGAGACATTTTCTGTCTTTAGCAGATGAATTTGAAAACAGCCTTCTAGTTACATCATTCTGCACAGTGAAGCTCAAACATTGCAGTCAGATAACAATAAGAAAACACATTTATGAGTGGAGAGGGACTTTAAGTGTAAAAAGCAGACTTTTTCAAAACTTTGGACAGAGCCAGGCTAGCTGTTCCCCCTTGTCTTTGTGCTAAGCTAAGCTAACCATCATCTGACTCTGGCTTCATATTTAGCGCGCAGACATGAGTGGTATCGGCTAGAGAGGAAATAATTAAATTTCCCGAAATGTCAAACTATTCCTTTAAATCATTGGGATACAAAGGGGTCATGTTTTGTGGCTCTCCTGTGATTGCATGATCAGTGACACTGGATCACATGTGTATTGGAACCAATGCATCACATGACACGTACATAAAAATTAAGAACCATACAGGAGAGTCAATGAGTCCTGTAGATTTGGCCTTGCTACTTTTATCTCCATCTGACATGTGTGTTACTTTCCCAGCAATCACAGGGAGATACATTAGCAAATACAACACCCTCTTCTTCTTGTTTCCAGGGGTTAAATATTGTTGCAATGTTGTCTTGCTTTGCTGTTTCTCTGTTGTGAAAGTTTTGACACTGAATAATGTGATTTTTTTTAAAAACTGAGAGCAGGTTTACATCATGAAATATCATTACTAAATGGAATGTCTTGCTTATTTTTTGACCCCATCATCAAGCCTTGTCTACATGCTGAAATCTGTCTGTGTGACATTGTGCTTTTATTTTGCATTGTGGTGCTCTTTCAGTCAGTCGAAGGAAACACCTTCTTCTGCTTTAAGTCCGTGTTGATTTGTTACTGCCTGCTTTTCTAGTGCTGCGAACATAAAGCACTGTCAAAAATGTAGAGCAGTTAAGGTTAGGGTGGACAGGAGATTGGCTGACTTTTTGTATGAGCGTCTCTCTTTACGGCCAGTAATGCATGCAAAGCTGAGATGATTTCTCTGTAAATCATATGAAAGGTTATAATAGCTTCACGCAGCAGTAGTGGGATAAAGTGCTATACAAGAGGTACGCTGTAATCAATACAAAGGCACACAATTGACATTAGTCAAACGAGTTACAGCACCCACCCCCATTTGCTGTGCCAGCCTCATCGACTGTACTGTGTTTTTATGTTGGAGAGTAACTCACTGCTTTTTATCTTTTGTTTTTCTTGTTTTTTTTCCCTTTTGTCTTGTTTTTGTTTTGTTTTTGTATTTCTGTCCGATGTTGTTTACTCCAGAAATGAGGTCTAGTAAATATAGCAGTAAGTGATGTGGCTTCTTGTCTTGCTGTCTTTGTCCGTCTGTCTCTGTCTCTGCATGCCTTTTCCTGCCTGCTGGCTTCTCTTTCCTTCTGCCTTTGGTTCATTTTCTCCCTTCACTTTTGATTTCCGTTTGGTTAAGTTCTTTTTTTTTTTTCTTTTTTTTTCTGTCATTTCTGGGGGTCACAGAGCTGAGGCTGTCTGAGTTGTCTGTCTGTTACTGGACTGTACACATGTCAATCGCTATGACTGACAGAGATTCAACAGCATTAATTAACTTACATCCTGGTTCAAGCATATGCAGGACATGAAAATAATATACAGCAGATCTGCTCCAAAGTGGACATTACACCTGACCCTATCTGTCTCTTTCCTTTTACCACGACAACTTTCTGTGCTGGCAGAGCTTCTCAGAATTGAATTTATGGGTATGGAACATTATTATTCATTTTGCTGTGCTTAAAGGGTTTGCCAAGATCCTCTCACAGTCACACATTATTGTGCCATCTTCTTTCTAAAACCAACAACTGGGTCTCTCTCAACCTGTCCCTCTTTTTTTTTCCTGCCCACTAACCTGGTTTGAAGACATGTAACCTTCCCTTCTCTGCATGCACTCTTCTCACAATCTGCCAAATTTGGAAAAGTAGACATTAGAGAAAGAGACAAATTAATTGGAAAGGATACATTAAAGGAAAAAATAAAGTACAGAGGTGAATTAAAACACAATGTAATAGGCCTTGATACAAATCTGAGTTGTGTTTATCTGGACACCATATCAGAGTAAAAGCTACCTCCTTGTCCAAAAATCAGAGAATATTTCACATCAACAGTAAATACAAGTATCAGGCTCGTCCTCTGGGCTTTGGCAATGTGCATATTGGCTTCAGCAGCCTGTCGAATAAAAACATGCAAGCTGCAAGTACTTTTGCAAAGCGTTGCCAAAAGCCAGCAAAAGGCCTGACCACATAGTCTGTCCTTATTATTCTGCCCTTGATTGACTCAGTGACAGAGTCGAGAGCTCACCTGTCCTAAATCAGGATTGCTGTTGGCTCCACTGTGCCAGCGAGCTCGCCTTCCCATTTCCCTTCGCCTCTCTGTATCAGTACCCTGTGACACACACACAATGCCGGGCCAAGGCTCTCGTAGGCTTGTCAATCCCTACAGAGGCCCTTTATTTAGAAACTCTCCCCCTCCCTCGCCCCCCCCCCTTCCCTCCCCTTCAGTGGCGTGTCTAGAGCTTTTTGAGGGAGGGGAGAGGGGGAAAGCTGAGGTGATGAATTAGGTAAAAGGGACAATTTCTGATTCACCTGCTCCTATTCCCAACCAATCAGATTGCAGAAATCTTATCAATAAATTCAGCTTTCTGATGTGTTCTATCATATTTTCAACCAAGTTTAGCCCATAAGAACCACAGCTAGATACATAGAAAGATAGTTTAAAGATAGATAGGTGCCACTGCGGACAGTTTTGGCTCAAACTGAAAGGAAACATTGAAACATTTGTGTTTCAGACAGGAAATGACATTGAAAAGCTATTATTATCCTGCAGGGACTTCAATTTGGCTGTGACTAACAATCCAAGGGCTTTTATAATCCAGTTTTTGTTGATGGGAGGGGGGGACAAAGTGAGGCCAGTTTTTAGTTTCTGGGGACCAGTGTGTCCCGGGCCTGTGTCCTGGACACGCCCCTGCCCCCCCCCCCCCCAGCCCCTTCTACATGTCTACATGTTTCCCCTTGCTACTCCTTCCTCACCACTTTGCTTTTTCGCCTTTTAATCTCTCCCTCTTCCCCTCATGTTCTGTTGTGTTTGTCGCTCCCTCTGTCATTGTGTCGTTGCGCTTGCCGTTCTGACACAGAGTGTTATGCCACAGCAGGCCCAGAAATATGAATAAACCTAGATATACCAAGATTGGGTAGTATTCACTGTACCATCACCACAAACCTGTGAGAGCTTAATGTACTGAAGTGTAATGTGATCCAAATTTGTCAGAGATGTACTCAACAGGAAGTCCTTGCTATGACATAAGAGGGCTGTAACCAGCTCGACCCTGTCACCAACAAAGGCTTTAAAGTTGCGTCACAAATTTCCCAGAAATGTTGTGTGGAGAATTTAATGTGAGCAAACAGCAAAATGTTAAACAAAGGATAAAGGCTACTCAAAAATTATATCATGATGTAATTATAGGTTAGCTGTGTAACAAGGAAAAGTTTATTGTTTTTGATGGTCAATGATACAGTAGCTAATCTGTAGCCAAACAGACATTTTTTATTACATAAGATTAATGGTGAATTCTGGAACAACAGTTACACGTTATGGTCATTTTATGACAACTATCTCCAACAACACAAAAATAATGAATACCATGATACCATGGATACTAAAACACTGTTTCCACTTGTTTTTCAAGCAAATAACTTAGCTAATGGTTACATTCGTACAGGTGTAACAACTTTGATTTCAGTTAAAGTTCAAGGACAGGAAACTTCAGTAACATTAGGATTAGATTGTGATTTCTCAAATATTATTTAACTACTCAACAAACAAGAGGTCAGGATTAATGATGGGGTTGCACTGATTAGAGCAATGCTTCATTTTACAAAGAAGTAAAACTTTAATTTTATTTATACATCCCAAAATCATGAATCCCAAATTTGCCTTAAAGTGCTTTACAATCTGTGCAGCCAACAACACTGTCTACCCTGAGACAAACTCCACAAAAAACTTCTTTTAGCTGAGAATGAAAGGAAAAAACTTTAAGAAGAGGGATCCCTCTTCCAGTAGAAGTTAACCGGTTAAATCCTGTTAATAAAAAAAGCCAAGTCCCACCATTAAAAATGTAGCTGTTTGTACTGTAGTCCTTGTTACCAAAATCAGTGGACCTCCAGGCCTGAGAGCCGTATATAGGATTATATATATTGAACTTGTTAGCATGGCAAAAAAAATTCCAGATTTTAGATAAAATTTACTTTAAATGATTGCAGAAATGTATAAAAAGTAAAATATAGATAGTTGCAGCATATTTATTCCTCTAAGAATAATATCAAAACTACACCCTTTTATTCTGTTTTTTCTTTAATGTTATAACACAGTTAAGGAGAGCTTTGTGGATACCAAACGTTTAATCTTACCCCTCGGCCATTGTGGTGTTAACACTTTGAACAAACAATGCTTTTTTTTGTTTTTCATTGTGAGGACAATTTTTGTTTTTATTCCATTCATACAGGCATGCATTCAGATCCCCTCCAGTACCATCTGTGGCATTACATCCCCATGGCCATTGTAATACACTTGTATAGGGACAGCAGGAAGATTATGTCAGGCTGTAGACATTGTTTGCTTTTCATCATAATATTTACGATATTGTAGATTTACTCCTCTGTTGTAGTAGCACTGTTTGACTGTAGTACAGTTAAAACTGAAAGTCATGTGACATGATAGAGTTGTTTTACAGACAGCACAGGGGATAGGATGGCAGCAGATAATACTGATAAAACAGTTTCTGTAGTTATCATCAATGGAGTAGCGCTCATGCTGTGTGTGTGTGTGTGTGTCTGTGTGTGTGTGTGTATGTCTTGTGTGTCTGATTTGTATTTGTCTGTCTGCGATGCATGAATGTGTGTGTGCACGTGACCATGTGTGCATCTGTATGTGCATGTGTTTCCATCCACAGAGGCTGAGGAGCTCTACCAGAGGCGTGTGCTGACGATCACAGGCATCTGCGTGGCGTTGTTGGTGGTTGGCATCGTTTGTGTGGTGGCCTACTGCAAAACCAAGTATGTGTCTTTAAAGGAAAGATAAACGACTCCTCATTTATGAAAGGCTCTAAACATTCAAAGTAACCCACTGTAAGAAAAAAATAGTAATGAGCTGCTTATTCTCATGCTGTAGAGCAGTGGTGGTAGAAGGTGTCAGATCCTTTTCTTCAGGAAAAAACTAAAAATACTCCACGTTTCCACATCACACTTGTGTAAGTTGAATATTGGACTATGATTGGCTTCCTAACCAGTTGTGATGTCAGAAATCATGCTCGTAGGCTCGCCCCTTAAAATTGGACTTTCAATAAGCACTTTCAGCAGATGATTGTGAAAACATCCTTTTAGTGTCAAACTCTGCACATACATCATTCTGCACAGTGAAGCTCAGACATCCAACTGAAGGAACAAGAAGAAAGACACATTTTTGAGTGGAGGAGGACTTTAAGTAAAAGTACAGAAGTATTATGAGTGAAATGTACTAGTACTAGTATCAGAAGAAAAATACTCCCTGTGTCTGATATATTATTGTATATGACTTTATTATATGATTATTAGATTGTAAAAGATGAACCAGTGTGTACGTAGCATTTTACTATCGAGGTGAAGCTAGTTTTAACTATTTCATGCACAGTTAGGTAATTAAGTCCAGTGGTTCCCAACCTAGGGGTCATACCCCCTCCAAAGAGTCACCAGATAAATCTGAGGGGTCATGAGATGATTAATGGGGTAGGGAAAGAAGAAAAGACTACATTCTGTGACAAAAATGTATGTTCATTTTTTTGGACCACATTTTAATCTTTGCTTTTTTGTAAAATATTTGATAATTTGACCTCTTTGGTTTTGAACAGTAATGTAAAATGAGAAGTTTAGAGGAGAAATGTCTCTGGCACATAACTACACAGTTTTTTTGTAAGTGTTCACAAGCCAACAAGGTTTGAAACCACCACTAGAATAAAATGTAAATACTCATGTAAAGTACATGTACCTCATTATACTTAGTACAGTACTAAGTTACTATCTACTACTCATGTAGAGTGAAAAAACACTACCCCACATTCTCTTAGCTAAAAGACGTTTGTTTGTTCGTTGGTTGGTTTGTTGGCTTGCCACATTGGCAGCATAAATTCATGCCAAATTCCCAATCACAAAATGTTAATCAAGGCCTTCTCTTATTAATTAAACCCAGCTGCTGATCATGGTGTAAGTTTTTATAATCAGAAACTTTGCTGTAGCTCCAATAAAGAGGCCAGCAGTGCCTTAATAGCATTGCTGCAACTGTAAAACGATCATATGATGAATAGAGTGCTAGCAAAAGAAGTAATGAAAGCTATGGACAGAGATAGACTGGATTTGTTAAAGAGCAATAGTAGCAAAAGGATATTAGTCACTCTCTCTTAGGGTTTGAGTTCAGATCACTTATTGTTTCTTCATCATCACCAACTCTCCAGGAAGCAGAGGAAGAAGATGCAGAGTCACCTACACCAGAACCAAAATCAGTGTGTGGAGCAACCCAACCGCATGCTGGCAAATGGGCCCAACCACCCCGGTCCTGGTCCCGAGGAGATTCCCATGGTTGACGTGAGTCCAAACAGTAGAAACACACAGCAGAGGCAGGTACAGATAATCCTGATGTCAGTATGAACTAAGAGACATGTTGAGGTCACCTCCAGACAACCTTGCACCTCATGTTGCAAGAAGTTTCTGAGAGGCAGAGCTGCTCTCGAGGCAGAAATAAATAAGTAACCACAGTTTTTTTTTTTGAAATTTCAACAGTTAAGTGGCCTGACTGAATGTCAAAGCAGGTGAAAGTTATAGTTAATGGCAAGAGGGATATGTTTTATGATATTTCATAATATTAGCTTTTTAATTTTTTTTACTTTAGAAATAAATGAGGGAAATTAAGCATAAGCCATAAAGTCAAAAGCAGAAAGTTCTTAAGTTGGTGCCAAAGTGGGTGTGGTTGCCAATCTGTACCAGAGTCTCTAGGCATCAATGATTTTGTTTTAGCTCCTGATAGCCAACAAAAAAGTACAAGTCACATTATGAAACCTCCAGGCTGACTCCGCTTCCTGATCGAAGTGCACAGCCTCTGCTGAAATATAGCCTGATATATCAGAGCTTTAATTAAATATAACTGTCCTATAAATAGGATTTCGGTGTCAAAATGTTCAGAATACCCTCAGATATTCATTAATGCTAAAGTAGGGACAGAAAAAGAAAAAGACAGTAGAACTGGATGTCAACTTCACCAGAGCAAACCGCACAGGATGCCCGCAGAGCCTCTGTTGGTTCATGTGTCTTTATGTGAGGTGGCGTTACCCTGATGAAATCTGTTTATCTTTGGCACTCAGATTTAACTCCACCAAGGAGGTTCCTTTAGCCTCCCAAGAGTCTCTATGTAAATAAAACTCTGATCCAGCAACAACACAGGGGAATATGGTGGCACATAACTGACAGACCTGAAAAAGAGGGCAGAATACACCTACCATCCTCTTTGAAACACAATGGGCATGAGTCAGCACAATATTGGCTGTGAAAACTGTGAAAAGAGAGAAGTGATAAGGAGTTATAACACATATGTACAGAGGAATATCCTCAAAGCCGTTGTATATTAATGTAAAATGTATAATTTTGTTATGAAAGCATAGTAAAAGTATTAAAACGTGTGTGTGTATGTATGTATGTGTGTGTGTTTTGCAGTACATCTCCAAGAGTGTCCCTACGACAGAGTGTGTGATCAGCCACGGAGCTGAGGGTGCAGGCAACTACGCAGGCAGCCGAATGTCTACCCGCTCCCACCACTCTACCACTGCCTCACATGCTTCCAGGTAGAACTGACACACACATATCCCTGCAAATGGGCATGTACACATATGCTAACATTGGAAGTATAGTTCTATAGTTCTTATTATTCTTTATACAATATCTTACAGGTTTGGTTGTCAGCAGTTTTCACGGGGAGCAATACTTTGGTAGAAAGTAGTTCCAATAAATAACAGAGACAATGTTTCTGGAACAAAAATGAATTGTCAATTTCAGTCTTTTAAATGTAATTTTTCAATGCTTTCACACCACATACGACATTCTGTTTAATCCAATGGAAGCAGAGACGATCATATAAAATGAAAACTATCTGCGTGACTAAGTACCACTAGAGCTAAGTAAGAAAATGGGTTTTTGTTATTTGGGTAAACTAATCCTTTAAATACAAGTTTTCAAAATCTTCCAATTAGGTGAGGTGAGGTAGGTTAACGTAGTCCAACTTGTTTCAAAAATGTTCTCAATTTACAGAAGTGCATCATTCCACAAATATAAAGATAATATCAAATGAGTCAAGAAGAGAAAACGTCTGGCAATCACATCAGAAACTCACCACAGTGGCAGATTTGTCAGTCACATTACAAAATATAACATTTTAAAGATGTGTTACCAAAATTTTCACAACTGGAGGGCAGAATATTGACTTTACAAACTTACTGCAGTGAGCTTATCGGGTTTCAATAGCTGACATGTTAGCCAAACAGTTGCCCAACTTTAACACATTTAACACACACAGAACAACATGACCATTTCAAGTCCAATTGGGATGTCTAACTTCTACAGTTTGTCTTTGATTTTCTTCACTTTGTCTCCTCACCATTTACTGCTGGACAGGTAGTGTAGCAGAGTTGGTTGTTGATTGTGAGTGTGATTGGTAGTACTAACAGCTCTGACACATTACGTAGAGTAACTTGATTCAGTGGTTTATCAAAATGTAGTGATGTTATTGAGTTGCAATTGTGTTGTGCTCTTTTTACCACAAATTAAAAATCTGTATACCTCAGTGCTTGGAACTCACTGGGATCATTTTTATGTAAGGTAACATGAGGACAGGTATTGCTGTGGCACTAAATACATTGTTGATGGCCCACTGCGACTGAATGGTAGCGGAAACACTGAACTTTATAATGACATCGATGAAACTGTATTTAATGTGGATTGTGACATAATGGCTGGTACCCCAACCGGTTAGTATCAGTGCCAATACTGATCCAGCATATTGGATCAGTGTATCCCTATTAAAAGCAGTTGATTGTGCTTTAAGTACTTTAATATGTGTGCTTTAATAGACATTGACATAAAAGTGTTTTTGGCATTTTATTCTCTTTAGCCAGCCTCTGAATCCTCCTGCCTCCTCAGTGCTGTTGTAACCTTTTAAACTTGTTCTGCTAACACCCACACCTGCAGACACGAGGAGCAGACGTGGAGCATGGAGCGAACAGAGAGTATGAACTCAGACTGCCAGTCAGGTGGGCTGTCCAGCTCTGTGGGAACCAGTAAGTGCAGCAGCCCGGCATGTATGGCAAGGAGGGCTGCCCACTGGGGCTGTACGGACATGTCCGGACCGGGAATGCAGTACGGGGATTCCTACGACTCGCTAAGAGACTCACCTCACAGTGACAGGTAGGAAAGGTGGTAATGTGTGTCTGTGTGTGTGTGGTGATGCTGATGGTTTTGAGAGTTAACTCTCTGTCTTTATTCTTGACTCTACAACACTTTTGCTTTTTTTGTGTTTTTTGATGTTCTCTTTGGCGACCCCAAGTGGCAGAAAAAGTTTACTGTTACAAATTTTCTGAATGTTTGAAGGACTTCATTACCCAGATACCGTATATTATAATGTGACGTTATACAGTAAATCAGTGTTATCTAGGTACCTAAACTTATTCTTCACGTTTAGTGGTAGTGCAGGTAATAAAAAGATTTAAACATGATTTTTCTCTGTCTGAACAGTGCTCACTCATTTATATTGATATTTTGGATCTTGTTAGCAAAAGAAAATTCCACTCTTTGATACATATTTTGATAAAAATCAATCTGTGAAGGTCAGTAAGTAAACAAGAGAGTCTACAGCCATGCTAGGGGCTCTTTGAGGCTGACGCAGCTGTGCTTTGAGCTAATGGCTAATGAGATCTTAGCATGCTCACAATGACAAAACTAACATGCTGCTATTAAGCAGGTATAATGTTGAGCATCTTTGTTTAGCATGTTAACATTCTTACACTTTCTAATTAGCACAAAACACAAAGCACAG
The DNA here is from genome assembly GCF_910596095.1 of Thunnus maccoyii. NCBI lineage: Eukaryota > Metazoa > Chordata > Actinopteri > Scombriformes > Scombridae > Thunnus > Thunnus maccoyii. Next base: position 8,531,193 of record NC_056540.1, on the reverse strand, counting down.
CTGAGGCTGATGGGCACATTAGTTTTGCAGGAATTTGGTCATAAATTAACATATTGGACAAATTGAAATTTTGACCTGAGGGTGGTACTAGGTAAAAAGTTGAGGGATCACCAACAGACGACAGACTTACATTGCCATCCCCTGAGCAATGCTGCTAGCATGGCTAAACAGTCATCTTTGAGTGTTGTAGATAGACCATTTTATTTAGAAAATGGACTAGAGTGGTCAGCTGCTTTGTGTCTCCCCACTCTGCTATTTACCTAGTTTCAAACAAATTTAGTTGCTAAAAGTAAGATAATTTGCCAAAAAAAAAAAAAAAAAGGTTTCGATAGAAAAGATTTTAATGCATCCAAGATGTAATTCATGATAAGCTACAAATATTTTGGTGCTAAGTAAATTCTATCAGGATTAGAATCTGGGATCTCTGCTGTGGCGAACCTGTGTTTTACCAACTTAGCTGGAGTGTGGTGCAGCAGTCGGACTCATACACTCTTCGTAGCAGTGGTGGCACATGTGCAGTGATGTGTTTTTGAAATTCTTGGGACCGACTGAGTGGGTGGTCGAGGTCGCTCAGCAGTTAGCCCTGTCAGCTCTTTTCAAAAAGGTCCTGCATGCCAACTCGAGACAACAGGCTTCAGTGTCTCTGTTTGGAGTTTGTTCTCTCTGTGGGGGCGGCTGTGGCTCAGGAGGTGGAGCGGGTCGTCCACTAATCAGAAGATCGGCGGGTTGATTCTGGGCTCCTCCAGTCCACATGTGGAAGAGTCCTTGGGAAGATACTGAACCCCAAATTACTCCCGATGGCTTTGCCATCGGTGTGTGAGTGTGTGTGTGAATGATTAGATCCTCCTGATGAGCAGGTTGGCACCTTGCATGGCAGCCTCTGCCATCAGCATATGAATGTGTGTGAATGGGTGAATGTGGCTTGTAGTGTAAAAGCGCTTTGAGTGGTCGGAAGACTAGAGAGGCACTATGCAAGTGCAGTCCATTTATCATTTACCATTCTCTGTGTTTGTGTGGTTTTCATTTGGGTGCCCTGGTTTCCTCCCACAGCTCATGCAGGTTTACCTTGCGAGGCAGCTGGATTCACATGATCACGACATCACAAGATCACACCAGACTCCATCTTGTCAGGCTTCAAGTTATGTGCTTGTGTCCGAACCACTGGTGGTTCAGACCAATCAGCATCCTATGAGGATTCTCGCGTGATCTCATGAATCCAGCTGCCTGGTAAGATGGTGATAGACGGTGATAGACAGATGGTTCATCCAATCACCTGCCAAGTATTTTTTGAAAGTGCCTGCCTTTTTCAGTTTCCAAGCATGACTTCTCAGATGGTTCTGTGTAACAAACCATCAGGTTACATGCAGGTCAGATGGACTGGAAACACTTAACTGACTGCAGATGTAAGTGTGGTTGTTAATGTGTATGTGTTACTCCTGTGATTGAATGGCGACCTGTCCAGGGTGTACCCTTCCTCTTTCCCAGTGCATGCTGGGATAGGCTTACGTAAGAGGATAGGTTGCTTAGAAAATGGATTGATGGGATTGATACTGACCAGCTACTGCTATCAGTCCAAATCACAAAGCATCAGAGAGGTGTGTCTCCACTTTTCTACCCCGCTGATTCATCTTGTCTACGTTTGATGATGTGTATCGTAAGGTCACTGGCAATAAAACTACTGTACCTTAGTGCCAAATCAAAATACATATGAAATGTAGTTGTCATTAAACAGTGACAAGTGAAATTTTCATCCAGAGAGCTTGTTGCTGCACTTGTAAAGTTAGTGTATTCTATCAACCAGATGTGATTCTCTGTTACATATGTGGGATAGCGTTGGTGGACTTTCTTACTTCAGTACATTTGTATGTCTTAAGTTTTGATTCATACAGTGTGATAATCTACTGTTATTTTTTCCATCCAGATATGTGTCTGCGCTGACCACGCCAGCGCGCCTGTCTCCGGTGGAGTTCCACTACCCCCCGCTGCCACCCCAGGTGCCCACCTTCCAGATCACTTCGCCCAACACAAGCCACGCCCTCTCCCTGCCCCCCGCCGCTGCCGCCTACCACAGAGATGACGACCAGCCACTGCTACGTTGCCCTGATGTACGTACACAAATTTAGTACATACATACCAGGAACTGTCATGTGATTAGAGCAGCATTGGGACAACATGACAACAGTTAAAGGATAAGGCTGGTGATGTTCTGTATTTTTTTTCACTGTCAACAAATCCCACCAAGGACATAAATCTTTCAAAGCTGGTTGTGAATATATACCAGTAAATAGTATATTTTTGGGAACTAATTTCAGCTGTGGATTTGGTGCTTTAGTAAATATTTTCTGAAGGGTGTGGGATTGAATCAAAATAAACTACAGTACCCATGTTCATGGTAATGAAGGAACATGTCACCCAGTGCAACAACATGGCACATTTTTGATTTGTTTTTGGACAACAGTGGAGGTCAATGGCACAGAGGAATAAGCTGTGTATATTTGGCTACACAGACAATACTATTAAGAAGGATCAGTTGATTGTTTGTTTTGGTCTTTTCATGGGATTTGTCACAATAAGAAAAGTATAGAATGTCACCAGACATATCCTTTAAACCTGATGGTCTACGTCCATGTATTGGCATCCACCCTGCTGACGAAACCCACTGACAAACACACACTTTCATCCAGTTTAGTGGAGTGATGTAGATTCTAAAAAATCCTGCTCTCTGTTTTACGTTTTTAGGATGGAAGTTTATACAGGCAGCCCCGGCGTCCGCGGCGACCCTACCTGACAGAGAGCACAGGAAGTCTACCATCCAGCCCCTACCGTCTCCCTGATGACGAGGCCTACGAGACCACCCAGGAGTACGCCTCTTCACGGGAACCCATCCGGAGTCGGCGCCGCCCGCGACGCAACCGCCTCAACGGACACATCTCTCAGCGGTCAGTGGGCCTACGGGACTACAGCTCGCAGAGCTTCAGCCAGTCAGAGGAGGAAGAGGAAGAGGAGGAGGAAGAGGACACTCACGGGGAGAGCACACCTTTCCTTAGTATGCAGAACATGAACGTGGACCTGCCCTTAACCGTCCCGGGTTTCCGTTCGTCATCGGGTGCGGACACACGGACTCACCGCGGGCTGAGTCGGCCGGGGACGCGCAGCAACGGGCAGAGTCGCGGCTCCCAGTCGCAACGCTCCAAGGCTGACAACATGCCCCTTTAAGACTTAAGACCTCCCCCCTACACCCACCCATACACCCCTGCCACCCCCCACCCCCTCCACCTCACATACTCCCCTTCCTCCTACACACAACCAGTGGACTAGAGACCTGCACCTAGGAGAAATATTTTTATTTTGTATAACAGACAGATATTCTAAACAAATGAAATATTTATTTTCATTTCAGCAAAAATTGTCTACTAGCTAACAGCAAAGACTTTTTTTATAACGGGGGGGAAATATTTATATGTAAAGTTTTTTGATTTACAGCATTATGAGAGATGAAAAAATAAGAGAATTACGTGCCAATTTTTTCACGAGTTAGATAAATAGAATAATATTGTGGTGCCTTTTGCTGTATGCTGAAGTCGGAGGTCCCATTGAGTTTTTGTAGCCTTTCTTATAAAGACTCCTCGTTTTTATAGAGACCAACCCTCTTCCTTCCTTTTGCTTTGGTTTTTTCTCTGATTTGGGATCTTCCTCTTTTTGAACTGTGATCTGATTATGTCATCATGCAATATTGATTCCTCCTGTGTAAAAGGTGTCTGTTTACATGAGTATGATCCACGCGATGCGCTCGTTTCACAGGGACATTTAGTCACTGACGCAACCGGATGTGTAGGGTAGTTTTCTTGGATGATTTTTGGATGAATCTTTCCAGATGAACACACATCGTTCATTTATGTCCTCGTACGCTGCCTGTCAGTCATTTGTTGTTATTTCTGTGAAGACAAGAGTGTTAGGGAGCTGTTGAGGGAAAGTGACCTCAGATTCCTGTGTAGGTGTTCAGGGTGCTGCCATGTGACTGGTGGTGTTTGCAATGTGTGTGTGTGTGTGTGTGTGTGTGTGTGTATGTATGTGTGTGCCTGTATGCAGTCTGTACACCTCATGAAGCCTCATTTGGTTGGCGCCTCCGTTCACCTTCGAGGGTGTGGTCTCTTGTTTGACTGACATGCTCCTCCCACCAATCCTCACGCTGCCAGAAGCTCCATTGCACTGTAAGAACCTCCCTCCGTGAGCAGTCATTGGCCAGGGAGCTGCCGATCCAAACCGACCTAACCAATCCAGTTGTAATCCAGCCTGACTCTGGCCTCCCGTGGACTGCCCAGCCCGCCCGTTTCCTATGCCAGCAGCTTAGAGCCGCACTGTGTCTCAGGACTTCCCCATCACATCACAGCCAAAAGACTCAAGCAGAGAGAGCACGTCATCTCAGTCACAGTTCAGTCCGCAGGCCAGATCCACATCCCCTCACTCTCCTTCCTGTCCGTCCGTCAGCTTTGTTGCGTTCACTCGTGGCCATGATTAAGGGAGTGTTGGTAAAAACTCTTGAAATCAGAAGGGAGATTCAGTTACTTTCTTTTTTTTACTTCAAAAGGTTGTGTGTACGTGTGTAAGTGGGCATGTGTGTAGTGTGTGGGTCACAATGATGACGATGATGATGATGATGATGATGATGATGACGAAAAAATGATGTTGAGACCACATCTGTTCGCTCTGATGCAGGGGCGTAGCTAGGAAATCTGGGCCCCCTGAGAGGAAAATGATCTGGGTTCCCCCCTTTCTTTTTTGTACTAATATAATCCTACTGGAAACTTTACGGGCCCTCTCCAGCTGTGGGGCCCTAGAATTGTCACCACCTTTCACCCCACTAGCGACGGCACTGCTCTGATGGGGGGGAAAAAAGTGCTTGCATTGAGGGTGCAGGTTCCCACTGCTAGAGAGTGAGTTGTTGAGTCTGATTCTACTTTTTATTTAGCTCACAGCCAAACAGTGGTATATGATAATACTGATTACTGCATCCTTGATTTGCATTCCTATACTTTTATTGATTGAACTTACTTTGCTTGGTCATATTGACTGAATGATCTGTTACATGTCTGTCTCTGTCTGCCCCCTTCACCTCGCATCGCCTCGTCCCCTCACCTTCATGTCTTTCTTACCCCCTTACCGACCTTCAGAAGCAACTAGCGTTGGATGAATCGAGGCCCCATCTCCTGACGAGTACATATTACTGAACAGCACACTAACAGTAGGCTGATCATGTCAGAAACTCTTCCACTTCAGATATATACATCGGGTTTAGAGACCCTTTCAAGTTCACTGAGGAAAATGTGTCAGATACAATATATGTCCCTGTTAGAGTTAATTTTCAATACGTAGAGTTGTTTTCGGTTTGTTTCCTTTTGTTCACACAGGAGATGCATGGATCACAGATGTAGAGAGTATCTTAAAAATGACGAGGAACCCCTCAGATTCAGGGGAATCATACTAGAATTATATAAAAACATTATTTGGGTTCATGGCCCAAAGGTCTGGTTAGTTTTGTCTTACTATCACTGTAATCAATCTGGGATTTGCAATGTGGAAATACTGCAAGTGAGGGTAGTGTGCTTCTAGAGCTAGTTGAATTGTTAACACCCCCCGCCCTCTTTCTCCTCACCCTGCACTCCCCCCTGCCCTGTACATACACATACATACTTATATTATACACACCCCATACATAATGAAGCACACACACATACACACACACACACACGCACACACACACACACACACACACACCAAGCCCTTCCATGTTTGTGTTTGTCAAGCAGTTTGCCTTTGTCTTTTTTACCTCCCGACTCCCTCTCTCCTCTTTCCCTCCCCCTCCCTTCCTTCCCCCCTTTTCCTCTTCCTCGTCCTCGTCCTCCTCCTCCTCCTCCTCCTCCTCCTCCTCCTCCTCCTCCTCCTCTCCTCTCCTCTCACTCCCAAACCCCCACCCCCTGCATGTCCTAGTGGTACTGGTAGTTGGGTGCATGGAAAAAGCAGCAAGCAAATCGTTTTTCCACTCGGTGAAAAAAATAAAAATGTGTCTTCATTTTAACATTCAGCAATAAATCCCCTTCTCTTCATGTCCATCATTCTTGGAATATGCTAGAAGATTTTTTGCAAGTTTTATCAAAAACATACTACTTGTAAAAGAAGAAAAATCCCAAACCACCCCTTCATATGAAAAATAAAACTTTATTCCTACCATTTTGAAACAGTCCTGTCATCTTTGTAGCAAATAAAACAGTTGTTTCTTGTTTTGTTTTTTGTTTTTTTCTGAGAGCTCCGACTCATTATCGGTGCCTTTTTTTTGGAAAGAAGTCGTGAAAATCAAGAAGGAAGTGCACCAGCTATACGGTAGGAGTCAGAGTTGCACAGATAGGAACACTAGATGGCAGCATTGACTTTATCTATAGTTTGATGTGTCTATAATTTGAATGATGGTAACTTGTGTGTGTGTGTTAGTTATGGAAAAGAAATTATGTTACACATAGAATATTACTTTTAATATTTCATGCTGCTTCAAAATGTTTTTTTTTATTTTATTATTATATGTTTTACAAAATGTTAAATAATGGCTAATTGTAGAGTATGATACCTTTGTTCAAACAGACCTATTTCACAACAGACATTTTGTCATAGCAGGAACAGCACAGGTGTGAATGATAATGTTAATTAAGGCTGCATTTTATTCAGCTTTACCACTTCCAGGGCACATCTGTGCTTTTCCTGCCCTGACAAGTCAAAATGTCTATACCTTTAATCAGTCTGTAGTCTGTGATAGTTTGTTTAAATCAATATTTTATAGATGTAAACGGAAAATGTTCAATCTAATGGATTATGTTGTGGGTTATTTTTCTTAAAAAGATACAAAGTGGTATGTGACGAAGTACATTTTTAAAGCTACTTTCACACACTAGCTGATGACAAACTTGGATGAGAACAACTGAGGAGTGTTTTAGTTCTCCACTGCTCTTTACCTCTCAACACCTCCTCCCCCCCACACACTATAATGCATTACCCCTTCAGACTGTAACGGCATCTGATATATCATACTCAAGTCACAGTTCGACATTTTTCAAGCATTTTTGCCTTTATTAGGTGGTAGACAGCTGGCTGGAAATGACTTGAAGAGAGACATGTAGGATGACATGCAACAAAAGTCTCTGGCCAGACTCAAACCAGGGATGTTACAATAATGTGGTCAACGTCTTAAACCGTTAGGCCACCAGGATTTTTCATTGTAATGTCCCCATCAGACCACTCAGAATCATTTTGAATGAAAAACACTGTAGCAGTATTGAGATGCATCATCCCTTTGGTTGGTCAAAACAAGAACAAAGATGTCTGAAACGAGTTTTTCTAAAAAGCACTTTTAAAGACACTGGAATTATTATGTCCACAGGAAGACATATTTGTTTACTTTTGTCCATCTTCACATAATCAAAGTGACCAAATCACAGTAATATAGCTAATCCACCATGTAAACGATATAAACCCAAATAGCTACAACCTGAGTTCAAATTATTTATAAAGTCTGCATATAGGTACAGACTTTCCCCCTCATATTTAATATACAGTACTGTGCAAAAGTTTTAGGCACCAAAATTAAAGTGAGGATGCTTTAAAAAATAATGCTATGTATAGTTTTTATTTATCACTTAGCTTCGAACAAAGTTCAGTAAAGAGAAAATAACTAAATCAAATCAGTATTTGGTGTGATCACACTTTGCCTTTAAAAATGGCACCAGTTCTCCTCGGTACGCTTGTGCACAATATTTCAAGTTTCTTGGCAGGTTGGTTGTTCCAAGCATCTTGGAGAACAAGTTTCTGTTCCTCTGTGGATTTAGGTTATTCAGTTGGTTCTATCTTTATGTAATCCCAGACTGACTCCATGATGTTGAGATCATGCCTCTGTAGGGGGGGGGACCCTAAAACTTTTGCACAGTGTATATATCATAGATGAGATTCAAAACAGTAGATATATGGAGCGAATTACACACTCATGATGAAAAAAAGGAACAAGAACACACACACACACACACACACACACACACACACACACACACACTATAGCTGTAACACAAATACCAAAGAAACTTGTACGACCAGTTGTCACCTCAAAGCCTGCTCATTTCTACAGTGGATTCCAAATAAAACGTCACCAACCTTTGTGCATGCACAGTTCACTATTGTGACTCACAGACTGGGACCTCCAACAAACTATACTATATATGATTATATATACTATATACAATAATTATATATAACTATACTATAGATGAGGTGGGATTGATGATTTGTGTGTGTGTGTTCTTGTGTGAGAGAGAATTTCACAATGGAATGAAACCAAATGGATTTAATAATGCATCCACCTGGTAGTTATGAAGAAATAATCAATAAAAACAGATCATATTTGTGTCACACTAACTCAACTACATGGCAAAGGTTATTGTTTGAAGAGTTCCTAAATGAAGAGTTGAATTTGAAAGTTTGCTCTTTGAATTCTGGGTTTACAGCTCTTTCCAGGTTTTTAACTGCATCAACCAGTTTAAAGCTTTGAACAGGCTTAAACCTCTAGAAAAAGCTAGTAACTGGACCTTGAGTTAAGGTTATTTTTCAGTATAAACATCAATAACCCTGGTTTAACATCAAGCTTTTTCAGGCACTTAACCCTCAGAGTGTTATGTGTCAGTATAATAACCCCCTGTCCAAAACTAACTATTCTAGCAATCAACAACTGATTTGTAATGTTTAGCAGTTCAGATACCCAGCACCAAAGACATTAATTAGTCACTCTATATTGCTGATTTTATTTGACTGTTTTTCTTTGTTCTGTCAAAAGTGAGCAGGAGGACAGAAAACACGCAGCGACACTAGAAGCTGCTGCTGCTGTTACTTTTCTTGCTGATCGTTTGCAGCAGATTGGACTGAAACTGCTGGCATCAAATGACAACTGGATGGTATAGATCACCAACGTCAGAAGTCTTACAACATCAAGGTTTCATGCACCAGACACACCCCAGGAATTTCATGCAGCCCCTCCTCACAAATCCAGTTTAACCTGACGACTGGAGGGCTTTGGGGTGACGAGTCTCTGTGATAACGTCACTTTGAATGTCTCTGGGGAGAGATCTATGCTCATCACCTCGGGCACCTCTTTATGTTTTAAAATGTGAGAGTAAACTTGGAAAGATACATAATTGGCAGGGAGATCTGGGGGGTAATTTAAGTAATTTTAAACAAATTTCCTACATTTCTACACAATCTAACCTCTTGGATTAAGTCAAGAAACAGCTACCTGCACTAGTCTAGATTAGTTAGATTGAGGATGCTATGAAAACCAGGAATGCATCTAGAACAGTTTATAATTGGGTGGATCAGGACATTAAATGATAATAAGAAGAACGGCTATTTCATATTTGAAATTATATTTATGAAAACATTATGTAGCCTAAAATGGTGGCAGGTTGCAGGCTACTAGGCCATCTTCAAGGTCAAACAAGGACAAACAATTTATATAAATGAAATAGTCTTACAACTCATCACAATATGATTTGGACAATTAAACCTGGTTAAACAATGTTAAATCTGAGGGTTGCTATTCTCAATACTTCTTTGGCCATCCTCAAAGTTTAACAATTGCAATTTGGATGAATGAAATGACCTTACAACTAACCTAAAAACCATTTATTGGGAATCATAAGACAGTTTCAGAGCGACAGAGACACACAGCGTCCCTGCAACCATAGTAACTCACTCTCTCTCCTGCCTGCCTGTGTGTGGCGTGAGAGGAGGGGGAGAAATGCTGACTGAAATTACTCTGAGCGGCATTCATGGGAATAAATTACAATATAATAGATTTGTAATAATACCACTTTGTACAGGAGGAAGCTGCTCACCTGCAGTTAATCTGTGTTTGAAAGATACAGGTGTTCATCAGCTGCTAGACCTCTTCTGTAGGGGTTTCACACAACTATTGTGTATAAGATGGGAGATGGATGTAATACAATAGGTTGACACTATAGAGTAACAGATGTATGACGAGAGAATCCTATTTCACTAAATGTGCAGCCACTAAGCTCACATTCATTGCAGAAAAAGCAGCGAGACTATCAAGAGTCGGTAACATATAGTTAAAGGTTGAGTGATAGGATCAGTTTGCTTTAGATTAGATCTCCCATTTGTGGCTGATTCTGCAGCCACTGATTACTAATGAAACGGCAACATATCCTTCCTATTTGCTCTCTTTCTGCAGTGGGAGTATCCCTTGTGCACACACACGCCTGTCTGAGTCTTCTATGTAAAGCTTCTCTGATGAACCTTTGTCGTTGTACGAGCAAATCCCCAGGAGCATCAACAGCCCAAGTAGTTTAAGCTCGGAAAAAAAAGAGCAGTGACTGACTTTCTGGACTATGTTTGGTTCTTGTTGAGGAGAGAACTTTCTTTTCTTTAATTCTTACTGAGAAATGAGGCAATAATGGAGATTACTAGCATGGGCCACCAACCTTGCTTTTCAATGCGTTTGAGTATTCAGTGAATGAAGAAACCTTCAATTAAACCAGGTGAGTCACGAAAATTGCTGAGTGTTTTTATATTTCATTTATATTTCAGCTCATAAAAAGAGGAGGATGTCATCTCGTTAAATGACTAAGCTGTAATAAACTGTATAATGACTATAATTATCAATATGATACAGTGAGGTTATTATTAACCTATGGTTACATCTGCTGATATAACTGTATTTGACTCATAGGCCAAACTCTCTGAAACTCTCTTCTCATCCTTTTAGACGTAGTTCTGGACCTTTTAGTTGTATTTCATGATATGTCTAAACCCAGTTGTCACTGAAGTCCTTAAAGTGCTCAGAAAACTTGAAATTTCAATATTTACAATTCCATTACAACTCAATCTGCTGATGAAGAATATGTGATACAATTGAAAGCTCCAGAACAGCTACTAAATGGATGTTTTGGTGACATTTTGTTATCTAGCCTTTTTCTCTGTCATTGCTTTCTTTTACCCTCTCGTCTCTTCCTCCCTCTCTGTCATGGCTTCTCTTGACTGTTTTTTCTGTCCGCATACAAACCAACGGAGCTTTCAGAAGATATGATAGATTTGATGTTTATATTACATATTTTATGTTTTGATATTCAAAAAACATCTCTGTTTAGACAGATTTAAGGTTTGTCAAAACTAACATAGTGTTTGTGCTTTTGCAGTTGAATGGCGCGGTGTTACTGTCGCTGGCGTAACCTGTTAATCTGTGTATGCGGTCCATGCATCTGCCTGGCCCTGCTGTTCATCTATGTCGCTGTCATGTTGTGTTTGAGCTTGAACAGCACAGGAATGCCAACAGTCTTGAATCCTCTTCACTTTGTGGCCTCAGGAACTTTTAGTAATGGGAGCTTTGCCCCACTGCCTAAAACTTTCTGGGAGTTCCACCTGCATGGAAATGCCTTTTGGAACCGACTACAGCTGGCCATCGACCGCCATTTCAACCCCATCCTGCGTTCCAAAAACACCAAAAAGGGATTTGAAAGCAGCATCGTTAATGATTCCCTACTGAGGCAAAGTTTCTCTGAAGTTACTAACTTGGACAGCACGAGGAGAGACTTTTACAAGCTGCCAGAGCTGATGCGAGACTTTGTGGTACACATGAACAGGAGGGACTACCCAGTCCTCCTTCACCCAGATGCAGTATGTGGAGCTGGGGCAAAAGATGAGAGGGAGCCCCCACTGCTTCTTCTAGCCATCAAGACAACAGAGCTGAACTTCAAGAACCGACAAGCCATCCGAAGGACCTGGGGTCAGGAGGGTTGGGTGGCAGGACAGAGGAGGAACAGCAGCAGAGGAAAAGCAGACGGAGGATACGTCCGCAGGGTGTTCCTGCTAGGAAAAGAGAACCCTCAGGAGCTGGGCGTGGATGTGTCTCATCTACTGCAGTTGGAGAGTAAGCGTTATGGAGACATTCTGCAGTGGGATTTCAGTGACACATTTTTCAACCTCACCTTGAAGGATGTGCTCTTCTGGAGCTGGTTCTCAGATGTTTGCGACCAGACTCGCTTCGTCTTTAAGGGGGATGACGACGTCTTCGTCAACACACCGAGAATGATATCCTTCCTCCAGGACCAGCTGAGGAAACCACAAGCTGACAAGGCTATGAACGACTTCATGGTCGGAGATGTCATAGGAGCGGCATTACCCAATCGAGTCGACAAGTCCAAGTACTTCGTCCCAGACAGCTTCTACAAGGGCATCTATCCTACATATGCAGGCGGGGGAGGGGTGGTGTACTCAGGCCTGCTGGCCAAACGCCTACACAACGTATCTAAAAGAATTCACCTGTTCCCCATTGACGATGTTTTTGTAGGGATGTGTATGGTTCGGCTTAACACACACCCCATCCACCACCCTGCCTTCCTTACGTTTGACTTTCCTGACAAGGATGAGGAGAAGCTGTGTGCGTACCACAGAATCTTACTGGTCCACAAACGAAGCCCCACCCAGATGGTTAAACTGTGGGCAGACATGAAAAAGAGACAGATACGGTGTTGGGGTGTGCCCCTGAGGGCGGCAAACAAGAAGGAAAACAAAAAAAAACTGTAGGAATATCTAACGTGATAGAAAAGTTTTTCTATTGTAGATTTATTGCCACGATAATGTGATGAACATCTCAATGAGCTTCTGTCAGATGTGAAAAGGTGTCAACTCGTGTATGTATTTATTTACTTAAGGTATCCATGTTCTGGGGTTCAATAAAAGAGCCTCAGCAATATTTAATTTTTTAAAGGATTACAGTGTAATTTTGCTTGTCCATTAATTACAAAGTCACACAATGATAACATCAGTAGCTATGACTATGATTTATTGTTTATTGTTTCTTTATTCTTATTTGTTATTTAGTTTTATATTAATTTATTTTGCTATTTTAAGTCTGTTCAGCACTTTGGTCAACTAGGGTTGTTTAAATGTGCTAAACAAATAAATATTGACTTGACTTGGCTTAACTTGACTATGACATGCTGCAGTGTATTCCCAAACTCATTAAGTTTCAAATCTGCAAGTTCCTTGTCATATAGGACTGAAATGAATGGAAATATGTGGAGGGAGAACAATATATTTAAAAAAATCTAAATTTGCTGTGTAACTGAAAAAGGTCAGCCGGAAAGTAAAATATACAGGATTGTAATTAAAACATCACTGTGTAACTTTTGCTTAACAACATGAGATAATGCTAAATGCTAACTACTGTTTAGTTAAACTGCCATTTAACATTTAGCTATTGTAATAGTAGCACAAGTGGAGAAGAGTCATAAAGTCAGCGAACTGACTCAGTAACGTGCGTTTTACAATATTTTTTTTTACCTAAAGTAGAGTGAGAATTGTTAAAGTGGGACACTTTCTGAAAATTTGCACTCTGGAACAATTTACTGAAACATCCCAAAGCCTTAACTCCCAACTTGATACAGTTCTATAAACATTAAACCGTTTATTACAATATACAGAAGAAAAAATAAAGAATAATCAAACACATAATCAATGACTCCATCTAGAGCACAATATGTCCTGAGACCACTTTTTTACAGGCACTACTGGCAAAGTGGGCCACCTTATATTACATGATATAAAGAAAAAACAACAGAGAAATTAAAGAAGTAATTTCAACATTTTAACGTCTTCAAATAACTGACTCTATGTACAGAAAGTATAGCTATATGATCAATGAAACTGCTAAACAAAGTCATTGTTGAGATGAGTTTGAATCTACACTGGTTGAACCAGTTTACAGTGTTGAAACTGGAAAGGTCACTGCTCCATATGTTTACATCATCTTGGTTAGATGAGCTGCTGTTTTCCAGCCAATCAGCTTCCAGTGTTTTTTTTTAAAGTGAGAAGTCTGGCTCCACTCCAGTTACGTTTGTTATGTAAAACTGTGAAAACCAGTTGTAAAATCTATGATTGTACATTGCTGTCAAGTATTCCTGGTTCTTTCATATGGCATTAAGATATCAGTATATCAGTACACTGTTTTATTTCTGTGAAAATAACTTTGTAATGACCTGCCTTTCCCTGACATGAGCCCGTTGGACTTTTCTGCATCCTGCTTTGCTTAAGCAACTATTAAAGACTCCCCAGTGACATGCTAGTGTGAAAACAAATGCAGAACCTTTAAACACATTTGTTTCTTCATAACTAATTTGTCATCACGAGGAAAAAATACTATGGGAATATGTTTCCTACATCCTTTCTGTTCCGTACATACTGTTTTTGTGGCAGACAAACAGCAAAAGAGAAACCTGCTCCACAAAGGCGTGTGGTCGGGAAGGGTGATGTGGTCTTCAGTATGTATTGACAGACAGAGGGTAGGATATTCAGCTTTAATGTGCGTCAGAAATGATGACTTCATAACTTGATAATTCAAACACTGGCTGGTGCCAAGCAGCAGCAGATGGAGTTTGCAGCTTTCTGAATCTCTGACAGATACTGATGTGGTTTCACCTGAGCCAGGAGAAAATGCCCTCTGGGAAGCAGAATGGGCTGTTGTTGTTCAAGAGCTTTTAACTACGAACAGTCTATTAACTCCATGAGCTGACTTAACTGTAAATGTTTTGCAAATGTTATTTTATATGAATATTTTTATGTAGAGCTTCTTGTTTTGAGTGTTTTAACTAAAATGTCCTACAGGTAGACTTTTTAAATATTAAAATACATCAATACAACCTCTATGTGCAATAGTTATGTTTTAAAGGAAGAATCTAATGTTATATACTGTATATGTTGGCTAAAAATATTAGTATGGAGAAATGAAAATATTTTCAAGACAGAACATCCCGTTCACATTGATATTCTTGGAAGACAGGAGGATTTAATGTCCAAATGATGACTTCACAGTTCAAAAATGTGCATAAGCATCAGCAACTGAGTATGGAATGTCACTAAATTATGAGGCATTTGAGAAATTTGAAAAGACCTTCACTTACTTATGACAAACTAAATCATCAATGGTGTCGGCAGCATTCATTTGAAAATAAAATCAATACAATCAGCAATACAAGGCATTGTGTGAAAGGGTGGTGCCAACTCACCAATTTGCAGCTCTGTTTATCAGAAGACTGGTAAAACTGGTACGGTGTTTAAATTCCAGCCACTCCCTGGACTACTATCTCAATACCAGAAACAACAATCAGATACAAACCTGTATTTTGTCAGTGTTGATAACAATTATTTAGTGATATATTTTATCTGACTTTAAAACATTTAGTTTGTTTTATAAAGGAGGAGGAATTGATCAATATTACCCAGCAAATGTTCTCTACTCTGTGATGTATATGCAAGGAAAATTGAGAGTTTGATTGTTATCAACTATGTTACATAGATAAGAAATGTTTGGTTATATAGTCATGGCTCCACTGAAGGTCAATATATAAACATGCTTTAGTTTGTCGTAGAAAATGGGGGAAAAAAAGTGGAAATTTTGCAGCAGAATTTAAATTTGACATGAAAATCACTAGTTACTTCTTCAATGTCAGTCAACATTACAGATTTTTGGAATCACTTTTACAAGAACGACTTATTTATTTCCATTAAGTTCAAGTCTGGTGTGGGAGTCACACACGCCCCCCTCCTTTTTAAAAAAACATCAAGAATGAGCTCGTTCAATGAGCCCAGTCGTTTCATGTCCCCGACTGGCTGCCATATAAGAACTTCAGAGGAAGCTGTTACATCACAGTGAACGTCTGTGAACATCATCACATCAGTCAGTGATAACAGCAGCTCAGACGAGCAAACTGTCAGATGATTTTCACAACTCTCTCTCTCTCTCTCTCTCTCTCTCTCTCTCTCTCTCGATTGTCTGTGCCTTCACAATCCCTCTATGAACCATTTTCTGTCCTTTCCTCTTCGTCCTCATCTTCACTGTCCTCCTCCTCGCTCTCGCTGTACTGGTAGTTACAGCGGTTGGTGTTCACAAACAGATCACTCTCATCGTCCTCAGAGTCGCTAACGTCCTCTGCCTCGTCTTTCTCCTCGTCTTGCTGTTTGTTTGTTTTGTCTTGCGCTGGCGGCTCCTCATTAAAACCTTCTGGCCTGAAGGGAGACAAGAGACAAAATCACAACAGGCTCAGTTACACTTCTCAAAAAAGATGCTGGCTGTATCATGTATTTTGGGTCCCTACTCACCAGAGCTGCTGTTTTTGCAGGTACTGAATGTGATCTTTATAGAGAATGAAGTTGATCTCTGCCTTCACCTTCTCACCTTCTTCAATAGGATCCACAATCACATAGTCACCTTGAGATGAGACAACAAATAATTTAAATGTGAATCAAAGAGAAGCTGGCTGAAGAGAAGCCTCACCAAATTTATCATCACACCACTGACTGATCTTGACCTCTCATACGGATATCATAATGATGTCTTACCTGCACCAAATGCTAAACTCTCAAAACAGCATTTTTTTTTAACAGATTAGTTTAACACTGAGTCAAAATCCCACATGTATATAAAACTGGCAAATGTTTTGTGCCCATGCTTGTAGTAGCGTACTGTACGTAAGCACATTGAATTTGGGGAAATACTTTTCTGGAGAAGATATCAGTAGGTCCATTAAAAAATATCCAACTAATTATACTTTTGCAGTGCATTTTAGCGCCTGTGTGAAATAAAAGAGCGCAACCTCAAGCTTCACACATCACTACAGAGAATGTTTCAGGGTTATATCATGATAAATATTGACTAAGTTTCTAATTGTAACAAAAACTAATATTGCAAATTCACATGGCATTTCTCTGAGTGAAATGCTGCCACTTGTTTCCTAATTCTCAGTCAGTTTTTAAGTCCTGTCTGCAGTATCTAAATGGTGCCATCTTGTGTGCAGCATAAATGTTGCAATTCCCCTGTGAAATCAAAGCAGTTCTCACTGCAACACCATACTGAGGCCATTGCTACTACAACCAGCTTGAGAAACAGGATTAGAACAAAAAACAGCGATTTATGCAAATGTTTAGACATACGAATTTCCATTTAATCAAGTCACCATCTATATTATTGTGCCATAAACAACTTTAATTAAGGTAAAAGTTATGAATTGTAGTTCTACACCTTATTACCATCATTCAGATCATGGTAGGAGTGATGGAAAGACACTGATAACTATGATGAAATGACTTGTTCTATGTATATGCAGTGTTTAAATTTTTAAGATGGTTGATTGATTCTGACTGCTCTCTGTAATGTTAACATCCACCACTTACCTCTCTTGATCCAGATGTTCTTGCGAAACTTGGTGGGCATGCTCACAAGGAAGGTCTCACCCTGAGCCGTGACAGTCTCATGGAGGTTGTTACCACGGCTACTGATAACCTACAAGCGCAGTGTTAGAGGATGGAGAGTAAGAAAAATATCTTGCTGGGTATTGCGATGTCACTAAGTAAGTAAGTAAGTGTGAGTAGCTGTTTGCTGTAAATATGTTAAATCCAGTGCAGTGTATTCATGGCTAACCTTCACAATCTGCTGGTTCTCTGTGGGCGTGACAAAGTCTCCAAGAACCTCCTTGACAACATGTTTGCGTTTGGTGGCCTGTGACATTATAAATGGTGAGCTTCAGTTTCCCTCGCCAGCTGAGGAAAGAAGAGGAGAGAAGAGGGGAGAAGGGGAATAGAGAAGAGGACAAGAGGACAAGAGGACAAGAGGAGGATAGATGATGTGTGAGGTGCTGTTGAACTGAAAATGTCAGGCTGTGGTCAACAAACGATACAACGAGGAGATAATAAAACAAAACAAGAGATTCATCAAACTACAAAAGTCGTGACAAACATGTTGAACTCATATAAGTTTTCAGATATGGCAACTTTTACAAAACCTTTGCTACTTGGCTGATTTCAGTCGTGGTAATTCACAACCGCTTCGCTTAGTTAGCTAGAAATGTTAGCAAATAGCAGTTTTCCTTCTATTTAACGCTAACACAGTAGTCCAATAATTTAGCTGACTTAGCTAACGTTAGCTATCTAAAAACGTATCTCTACGATCAGCCAGATTAGTAACGTATATAACTACCTTGAAGTAAAGAAGATAATTATTGTCTCTTCGATGTTTTAGTTTAAAGAAGCGTTGAGTTATATTATCAGTGAAGTGGAACCACATGCGCTCCTGTTTTCTGACAACAGCAACTGCTAGGTTACACTTCCTGTGTGACGTCATTTACCTTTTCTTTTTAAATCTGAGGGTTTAATAGACGGTGCGAGGGTTTAGCATCACACTTAACAATTCATATCATCCGCTACTTCAACATCTATTGCTATTTGTTGTCTGACAATATCAGTATCTCAATACTGTATAAAACAGATTTTTGTTGGTCTAGTTCTTCCGCTACAGCGCCTTGCATTATGGGATATAGAGTTTCTTTTCACTCAATCTGAGCGGCATTCAAGATCACTAGCATGACATGCAGTGCCTTTTCTGACGTACTACACCAGGTTACACAGATATATGAGGTAAATATGCTTCTTTATTCATGACAGTTTTAAATTTTCATTATTTATTTCTGAATTTCTGACTTATCAGGAAACTACCAATTGAAGGCCCAACCACCATAATAATGCATGTTCATTAAGTTAAATTTTTCAACTCACCTTTCATATAGGTCACTATGGAATTGTAGTTGTCCGCAGTGGTGGAAGGTAACTAAGTGCATTCACTGAAGTACTGGACTTAAGTGGTGGTGAGGTACTTGTACTTTACCTCAGTGTTTCCATTTGATGCTACTTTATACTTCCACACAACCACATTTCAGAGGGAAATATCGTACCTTCTACTCCACATTTATCTGTAGATGCAGAGTGAGGGTCTCTGGCACAACTTCACCTACTTCCAAGGTGCACGGAGAAGGTAAATAAGTCTAGAAAGATGAGAACTCCCGGAACACTTGAAGTATGAGGAACAACTTTATTAGTTGACCGATGCATTTCGGCTTGTGACCAGGATGACCCTGATGAAGGCCACAAGCCGAGATGACCCTGATGAAGGCCACAAGCCGAGATGAACCTGATGAAGGCCACAAGCTGAAACATGTGGGTCAACTAATAAAGTTTATGTATGTTGGCATTTAGTTACCTTGTTTACTTTTGCCACTACCAGCTGGCGGCTGCTTTGTAACATTATCCCGTACATACATAGGCTGTAGATGTTAACTTACCCATATCACACAAACGCAGCAAAAAAAAGCTGAAGTTAAACTGTTTTCACAGGGTCCAAAAGCTGAAGACACAACCTCAAAACCAAGGTCCAGCAAAAATAGCTGACAATACACGCTTGTTTTATACAAAACACAGCTGTTAATTGATAGCATCGTTTTCTACAGACAGAGAGCAGAAAATGAGTCAGCACGAGCAGCCAGTTACTCTCCAGGCTCTAAGTGCTGACAACGCAGCCTTGCTCAGAGACAACAGGGACCTCTGGAGAAGGAACAAGGTTCTCCAAAGAGAAAATGATTCCTTCCTTACATACATCAACAGCCAATCAAATTGGCACTCTAGGAACAAGAAAAAAAGGCCCTCCAAATAGAGAATGAGGTGTTTTATGCAGAGAACGAGGCTCTCCACAACAACATTGACACCCTGGGCAGTGAAAATGAGGCCATGTGCAAAGAAATTGAGGGTCTTAAAAAACAGAACAGTGAGGTGCAGATTAAATTAAATGACTTTGAAATTGAGAGGACGACCTTGCACCAAAAAATTGAGGAGCTGAACATAAATGTGGCAGAGAAAGAGACCATGAGGCAGCAAAATGACACTCTGCAAAAAGAAGTTCTGCAGCTAAAAGACTCACTATGGAACTATAATGTATTGAAACAAGAAAACTTGCTTTTGAGACAAGGACATGACATGCAGCACACCCTTCGGAAACTGAACACAACGTTCCAAACTGAAAAAAACAGCATGATACGGCAAATTTTCAGCCTACAAGAGGAAACGCAACAGCAGAAGAAAAAGTTTCTAAATGAGAATGATGCCATGAAAAAAAAAAAGTTTCTGCAACAACAGGTTCTGAAGGCAAACAAAATCCTGCAAGAGTTTAAAGTATTTGAGCATAATTATTACATAATGAAGCAGGAAAGTGAGTCTATGAGCGAACAAAACAAGGCCCTGGAACAGGAACTTCAAGAGGTCAAGACAAGGTTGTGTAATGGAGACCAAGCAATGAGACAAAAAAATGAGGCTCTTCGAGAAAAAGCTCAGGAGCTGAAAAATGTTCTGGTGGAAGAGCTCAGAGGCTTCGAACACAACTACAATGAAATGAGTCAAAAAAACACGTCTATGCGACAAAAAAATACAACCCTGGAACAAGAACTTCAGGAGGTCAAAAAAACTCTGCAAAAACTAAAAGTCTTTGAAGATCACTGTGATATAGTGAAGACAGAAAATGAGTCCCTGCAGCAACAAGTCCAGGAACTCACCAAAAACTTGCGTGATGCCCAAGAGGCCATGAGACAAAAAGACGGGGCCTTGCAACAACAAGTTCAGGAACTCACCAAAAACTTGCGTGATGCCCAAGAGGCCATGTGACAAAAAGCCGAGTTCTTGCAACAACAAGTCCAGGAACTCAAAAGTATTCTGCAACAACTCAAAGCCTTTGAATGCAACTGTAATGCAATGAAGCAAGAGAATGAGTCATTGAGTCAGGTAAATAAGGCCCGACAAGAAGAAGTTGATAACAGAAAAGGGCCCGTTTGCAGATGATCAGCCTAAAGCTGATCTACAGGAGGAAGAGCTCCAGCATAAAGTGAATGTACTCACCATTCAAGTGCGTCACGGGATGAAGATAATCAAGCTTTTCACCAAAGATATCAATGAACTCGATCCTGTGGCCAACCAGGTCACTCCAGCGCAGGACAACACCAACATGGGATACATGTGGGTGACACGTTGGCTTCGTCGCTGGTTTTCTTAACTGGACCCCTGCTGACTTCCGCCAGAGACCATGATGCTCTGCTCTTCATGAATATACCATGCTCTCCATAATCCTCCCCCCTGCTGTTTTTGATGGCCCAGAATGGGATACCTTTACCTTAAAAGACAAAAACATCAATACCACAGGAGTGTGATTCACACTATAGTCGACTGCCATGTTTACTTCAGATATGATATATATAGCCCAAACCCCATAACAAAGCTATGTAATTATTACAAAAATTGAATTAAACTATTAACTATCATGACAATTAAATATTTCAAACATGAATATATAGTACTGTGTAAAAGTCTTAGGCACTTTAGATGTTTAGATTCATATCCATAACACAATACCAGAGGTGTCTGAACAGTTCCAAATTTATTCTGCAGCATGAAAATGACCCCAAACATACAGCCAGAGACATAAAGAACTATTTTCAGTGATTCGAAGAACAAGGAATCCTGCAACAGATGGCTTGGCCCTCACAGAGCCCTGATCTCAACATCATGGAGTCAGTCTGGGATCACATTGAGAGAAAGAAGAAATGAGACAGCTTAAATTCACAGAAGAACTGTGGCAAATTCTCCAGAATGCTTGGAACAACCCACCTGCCAAAAAGCTTGGTCACAGCAAATATTGATTTAATTAAGGTTTTTTTTTTCTGTACTGAACTTTGTATGAATTTAATTGATAAAGAAAAACAATTTACAGCATTATTTTTGTGAGCATATTCACTTTACTTTTAGTGCCTAAAACTTTTGCACAGTACTGTAGATAATGACATTTTTTCATTTTCAAGTAAATTCCCCACAATGTGAGGTGGCAACCAAGTCTCACGGCAGTTTGTGAAATAGTCACAAAATGTAATCTATAGACTTGTGTACATGGACACGAAATTTACATTTTTTTCGTGACACTCAGCACGACTTTCGAACTAATGTATTTCATCTGGAAGTATCTTTCATGCCTACACCACATTTTTTTTCTGTCAGTAAGGACTCGGGAACACAGAAACTGTATTGTTTTTTCTCATTTGATATTCATTTTTTAATCATAATCACTAAATTACTCAACATTTATTCACAAGATTTTGTCCTTATTTTTATTTCTTTATTTTAATTTTATCAGTACAGTCAATGGTATGTGTTACTCTGGTGGGTGGACAGGAAGACCCGCTAACTTCTTGTGTGCAGAATCCAATTCTTGAAAAAAATGCTGAGATTTAATACTGCTGTCCTTTTCTGAAAGTGGACTGCTCACATAAAACACAATAAAACCTGACAGTTTGACTGACCCACTGAATGTGACAGTTTTTATGAACTGTTGAGTGTTGAGTGAATCGGGCTAGCTAACGTTAACAGCTTTATTTCCAGCCTGTCTACCATGATGCATCAGCAGGTTTTGTTCCATTTCTTAGAGAAGATCCATGATTAACTTTCACACAGCTCCATAGATACAGATTTAATAAGCTTATGAGCTTTTTTATGTATTTTTCATTGGCGTTAGCAGGTGCTAACAGGCTATGCTAACAGTGTGTTAGTGGTTTGCGTTAGCAGCATTCTGGACGCGAATTTACGCCCTACTCTTCCTCTAAATGGCTTGGCCTGACTTTTCTCACATAGCCCTCGCCTTGTGAAAGAACAGGAAGTTTTTGCTGTTCTGCTGTCTCCGGCAAATTCACTTGAAATTGTTAAGCTTTAATAATTTCTTCTAAATGCAGTCCAGTTGTTCACAGTATAGGTAACAACCTAGTTGCAAAGGATGAGAAAAAACAGTGATGTTAAGTTTTTTATTTGCTCAAAATTGTTAACCGTAACAAGATCTAGTGAAAGTGCCGGCCACTGAGATGTGCCAGCCACATTGGTGGATGAAAGAGATGCTAGCGCAGCTAGCAATAGTAGCTAGAAATAGTAGTAAGCCATGACTCCACATAACAATTACACCAGATCTCCTCCGTCAATGATCAATAGGGAGACTGTCATTGATTCATCAGACCTGTTCAGTCAAATGATGGATGCTGATGGTTATAAACACACAAAAATATTTATTCATGAATGAATGAGTGAGTGCACAGCATGAGCCATAGACCCTACAATAATGCATATAAGTTAAAAATATACAAAATGTACATTGGACCGTTGGGCCCTGGCACTTTCGTGCTCGGACCCTCATCAGGAAATCAATAGGACTGTACATTAGTGAGCTAGACAGCTTTTTCAAGTCACTCAGGTGAGGATTCATGATATCACGATAATGGAAATTTATCACGATTAAATTATCATGAGGGTTTTCATTTCCATACACAATAAAATCGTATATCTCCCATCCCTAATATACAAACACAGTATAATCTAATTACAGTATAATCAATCCAATATTGTGTTTGAGTTAAATTTTTACGTGATACTCCAGTGCCTGGAAAAAAGGACACAAAAAACAAAGAATGGGATTCCACACTTTTTTATTGAACCTTGATTTATTTCTCACTGTCTCACTGCTGTTATTACAGTTGCATTGTAGTTATGTAGTAATGTGCAGACCAATAAGGTAAAACCCCCATCTGTCAAAAGCCCCATCTCAAATACTACATAACATAACCACAAACACTGGTAACTAAACATTCAAGAGAACTAACAAGACAGCAGTTAAACTACTATTAGTGCATCCTTTTTATCAGACATGGGCTCAGTTACTGTGAGGAAAGATGAGCAAACTTAAAACCAATACCATCTAAAAAAAAAGGAATTCATTATGACCTGCAGGACTAACGGAATGAAATGCAAACACAAAATCTTTAAAATGACTAAAATTTCAGTAGTTTAGCAAAACTAGCTTTATAAGAGCTGGCAAGTTTTTGGTAAATTGTCATGAGGTGTGAGGTATGGAAGGTGAAACACTAGTCTGGCTGAATGGGAAAGTCAAGAGGACCTATGTTTGTGTCTGACTTTGATCTTCATGCATTCTGGATCAAATGTGTATGTAAGTAGTGTAAAAGTGTGGTCAGCTGTTGCATGTTGTGTGTGTGTGTGTGTGTGTGTGTGTGTGTGTGTGTGTGTGTGTGTGTGTGTGTGTGTGTGTGTAAATATGTGGTGTTAGTGGTTTAGTTGACTACAGCAGATGAGCACATCTTGTTGATCCCACATGCATTGGACCCCCTGTATAGGTAGTAGTAACCCTGCATGAGAAAGAGAGAGAGATAGTCAAAACACATACAGTGGCTTCACACTGTGGAACATTACAAATAAGTCTAGGACACACCTGAAGCTTTGAAGGGCTGTGATAGTGGATTAATTTAGACTGTATGGGTGTTATTTTCCAAACTCTCAAGGCATTGTTTCATCTTTCTCTAATCCACAAACTTTGAAGGATTTTTACACTCTGTGCGAAGTTAGTAGGTGGGGCTCTCTTACCTGCTCTCCATAATCCTCCCCCCAGCTGTTTTTGATGGCCCAGAATGGGATACCTTTACCTGAAAAGACAGAAACATCAATACCACAGCAGTGTGACTCACACTATAGTCTACTGCCATATTTATGTAAAATATGACATTCATATACAGTGAGAGATTCACAGTAAATAACTTTAATAAGCACTGCATCATATCACATGATGCATCTAGGCAATAGCCATCTGCAGTGAAGTACTCTTCTCAACACTTTGGTTTCTATATTTGTATGATCACACTGTACAAAGAAAATCACATTTTCCTGAGGTGCAGAGCGTTTTTTTCTCTCTTGCTTGCAACTGTTTAGTATTTTAGAGAAATGCTGGTATGGTGCACTAGGAGGATGGGCACTGTGAGGGCTGGTAATGATGCATGTAAGATGGATATTATGTATAAGAATGTATTCTTACTAATTCCACCCAATTTCAATACATAAAAGATGATTGTTTTTGTGAATCGAGAAGGACTTCTTGATTCACATAAACAATAATCTTTTATGTTGATATGCTACATATTTTGACGCATGACCACAAACAGGATAAACAAATCTATCTTTCTGTTGGCTTTGGTTCTCAGGTGTAAAAAAAGAACTCCAACAAGGGATAAAAATCACTTACGTTCTCCATATCCCACCATCAGCACAGCGTGGTCGATCATCCAGGGGTTGCAGAAGATCTTCATAGGATGAGACACACCCTTCCTGTAAAACTACAGAGAGGCAAAGCAAAATTAATTGAATGTGGTAATTAATATATGGTTATTTGCTAATAATTAAATTATAGTGAAAAATGAGTTGCACTGTGACAAAAAACTGTTATTTCTTGATGTATAAAGATGATGACAGGGATCAACTACTTACCTGCATGGCAAAGGCATTCAGAGCAACAGAGATTGGTCCGTTCTCAGCCAGCCAAGCTGCAATTTCTGAGGGAAAGGAAATTAAAATCAGTCACAGCCACTAGTTTCAAACTGACACACACAAAATTGGATTTTCTAATAGAAGTCCAAATGCTAGGAACACCAAGTGGATGCATGCATATGAGTAAGTGCATGTTCAGTATGTATACATCTCTAAAATTGAAACAAATATACTCATGACATCAACACCTATTAGCGTACTTATTTGTCTTTGAAATGGAAAAAGACACTTTGTTGGAGTTGTGTCATTGCTCTTTGTTCACAGGATCTAATTAGTGTCATGTCATTTTCAGATTTAAAAAAAACCTTGTATTTATTTTTGACATATTTATCAGCATTTTGTCTTTCTTTCTTCTTCATCTCCTCCTTGTTCACTGGGTCCACTCACCTCTCTCATCTTTAGAAAGCTCCACAGAGCTGTTGATGTAGGCGGCCACCTTCCCGCTGGTGAAGTCACACCTCTGCTTGTGCCCGGTGTACGAGTAGTCACTCTCTGACTCCAGACCACCTTAACCACACACGGAGGATGAAGATTAAAAGGTTACAACTTGCACTAAGCGCCATTTCCACCCCTTTTCTCAGCATAAATCACTGTAATAAATGCACATATATCATCCTCTCAGCACAGAGAAGCAAAACGGTTGCACACATCACTTGTCCTCCATCCATTTCTTTCTTACCCAGCTTCTCAATGGCTTCGTAAGCATTTGATGGCAGCCCGCCTCTGCACGCCTGGTCCAGCCCATCACAGTCAACCAGCTCTGCGAGGGACAAATCAATGGACCAATCACATCACTGCTTTTATCTTTAACTATCAACAATACAATTTCTTCTGAAGGAGAAAGTTACTGAATTATTGTATTACATGTGATAGTGTGTATGTTACCTTGTTCAGACAATGACAGTAATGTTCCATTTTTCAGAAACCACTGGCCTTCAATGTTGCCTGTGACAGAAAATGCCCAGCAAGATCCACACATACCCTGAAAGAAAGACACACACACACACACACACACACACACACACAGTGTAATCAGCATGAAGTAGGCAGAAGGTATCACTTATTCATTAGTGGCATGCTATTTAGGGTGACTGCCCTAAAATTAACTCTGCTTGTTGGCACCTGGTTCTTAACAGAACTGACAGCTCCATGTTCTCGCCAATCCCAGCTGTCAGGGGCGGGGCCTCGTGCAGGAGAGGCCGGTTTCATTGGCTGGTGAAGAGTCCACTGGCTCAGTAGTTGGTTCAGGTAAGTAGAGCGAAACTCTTCCTCTGGAGAAAAGCAGAAGGAGAAAGCAGTCATGCTGTTTGTGTTACTCAAGAAGATCTTTTTTGAAGAAACGCTGATGAAACACATGGAAAGCACAAGATGCATTTCCTCATGGGGGAAATATATACACACCGGTTAGGTCGCTGAACTTGGTGACACCATACTCTGCTGAGCCCTGATCCAAAGACTGGATCTTCTCTGCAGTCTTCAGGTTCTCATGGAAGATACGCAAACGACGGTCTGCCTCTACAGAGTCAAATCAACACATTTTTAAAAATTTAAAAATCGACACTTCACAATCAAAGACAAATTTAATTGCTCTGTTTATATTTTTTTACATTTTAGGTGACAGAACAAATTACAGTGAGTAAGTTGCTATTTCTTGTAGTTTTTTGCTCAAAAAGCTGAATGTAAACTAACCAGTGACGACCTCTCTTGTAGTGATATTTGGAATATATTAAACTCATTTTCTCTGTGATAAGAACAATGTTTTATTCCAATAGGCAATAAATCACTCAATTATTAAAGCTAGAAAGTCAGTATCACTCCAGCCTTCTGTTAATTAACCAGTCAGTCCTTATCTGATATTTTACTGATGATATATTCTTTCTGGCTGAAACATGAACAGTTTCTCTGTCTATGTCTGTTTATCTTTTAATTTTGATCTCTCAAATTGCATTCATTGCCGTGCTGAGATGTAGCGTAAACTGATTGCATTTTTATCAACAAATACTGGAGAAAACTAGTTAGACACTGAACCTAGTTTATTTATTGATTGATTTAAAAACAATCATGTCTATTTTCACGCATGTTTCTAATTAGTTCAAATATTTAAATGTAATTTTGCACAAACAAGCAAAGCTTTAAGAAACAAAATACTCTCCGGCTACATTGACAATGAACTTGAAAGAAAGAGAGAAGTCTTTTAGATTTGATGTTTAGTTGATGGGCATTGCCTGTTTTCCATCTGTTATGTCCCCAGTTTAGGGGAAACGTGGACACAACATGCTTAGAGCCCCCACTCTTCCCAATCCCAAGAATAGTCAGCCCAACAACCACCAAAGTTCACACTGTAGCAGTTAATTTTCAGAAGCTTCAGAGTTGAGCAATGCCCAAAACAACAAACAAAAATTAACAAGCCCCACCCTAAACTTCCCTAACGAAACATTGAGTAGAAACAGACAGATTAGAGGACTCTTGTTTCTTTAGTTGTTCCCAAATAAATCAGATTTATAGACTTTTTTTCAGTAGATATTTTGACTAATATCAGGAAAGGCACAGGTGCAGCTGGTAACATTAATTACGGCTTGCCTCCACTAATTATATCAATGCAATGCAGCAATTAGTGATGTAATTAGTTGCACCTGTGTTTGACAAGTAAAAATGCAGTGAAAATGTTGGTTTCTCTACACCCCCCCTCCCCTCCAGACAGCAGTATTTTGACATTAAACCACTAAACTAATCTAGAGTTAGTCATTTTCAGAATAACACAATGATTAGCTTTGAAGGCTACTTAGTCTTGTGTTTAGGATTTCATTTAGGATGAAGGGCTTTTATTGTTGCTGTGAGTAGTAGGTTTGACGGAAGCAGGCAGGAATGTGACACACAATGTAACTGCTATGTTTGGTATGTGCTGTATATACTGTACGTGTCAGACACTCACCCTCCTGGCTGCTGTAGACCTTATTGTATTTTACCATGAACTCTTTGAACTGGCCCAGCAGCTTGACAGACTCCTAACAGATAAAGAGCAGACAGACACACAGAATCAACAACACGAGCCTCATCCTCGGTTGATTATTGATGTTTGCTGTTTACTTAACAAATGGACTGTTGGAGTAAGAAAGAGGCAGTAAGATGAAAGTTAACATCAACATGTTTGTTGTCTGTACTGTTATTGATTTGAACATGACATTATTTTCACCTCCAGAGGCTCGCTGGTGGATGGATCCTCGACCTTGTTGGTCTCTTCGACTTGAGGTTCGGCTGATAAGAAAGAAATCCAGGAAAGTGTGTACTGTAAGCGTCAATGTAAAGAGGACTTATATTTATTTGTTCAAATGACCAGTGATGCCTCTCATATTAGAGAGAAATAAATAGAAACGTGTGTATATCACAAAGCAGGGCTACAACAGAGAGGTGCCTCAAATAAGCTGTCAGTTTTGGCAAAATTTACATGCATAGAGAGCAAAAAATATATATTTTTAGGATTTTCAGGTTAAACAGTGGACTGGGAGAGCTCTGTCCAGAGAAAGTTGAACTCACCAGTATTCAACCTTTCAACTTTTTTTTCCTTTTTGGTATAAAGCATCACTTATTGACCAGGTCGGTAAACATTAGCATTACATAATAACTGGGTAATGAAGGTCAAATCAAGCTGTTTTTTTTTCTGGAAACATGTAAATTTACTTGGTGTAACGTGATTCAAACCAAGGTTAAAACTGAAGGGAACATGAGCATCAAGTATGTTTTTACCTCCTGAGCTGTGTGTTCTCACGCTGCTTGGATGGATCAGTGCCAATGACTACTAACAAATCAATTATTCATTTTATTATCTGTGTGTTCGTCTTTATAATAATGATGTAAAATAGCATTTTAAAGACTATTTTCTGTATGGTCATTGTTTCAACTAGTTTTATAGGGCCAACGTGATCATGTAAGATAGTGCCACCGTTACAGAGAAAGCAAAGCATCATAGGATAACAATGAAAACACACAAACACTAAATTGAATACATTGAATACAATTATCCAATGGTCTATATTTTGACCAGAGGAAAAGCCGTGAACCTTAGATGTTGAATGATTGATCTATTTGTCTGCTGACAAGCTGCTGACTGACCTTTAGGTTGGCACTTTTGTTTAAGCAGAGTTGAAGTGCCCTGCCAGGGAACGTCCCACACTTCGAACAGACACACCTCCGTCTAACAAACAAACACACAGAGATCAGAGATATTTTATATCATTAACAGTGTATTACAATACATATTCAGTGTTGGAAATTGATTTAAAAGGAGGAATCATGTGTTTTAACACACTGCAGCCAGAGCAAACAACATCAGACACAAGTTATTTCTGTCTAAATGGAGCTGTAGGGGTCAAGCAGCTCCATTTAGAGCTTTTCCTTCTAGGATTAGGGTTAAGATGTTTTTAAAACCAGGAATAGGTTTCCACTATAAAGACTAAAAACAGGAAGACAACGAAACACAAAAAACACTCGTGCATGTGTCAGTACTGTGTATGCGTGACTGTGTTTGTGAGTGTGCTTAGGGTTGCTACAAGTCAGACTCAAGTCACAAGATCAGATGACTGGTGACATCCTGCTGAACAAACAGAACTATTTTGC
Source organism: Thunnus maccoyii (assembly GCF_910596095.1). NCBI lineage: Eukaryota > Metazoa > Chordata > Actinopteri > Scombriformes > Scombridae > Thunnus > Thunnus maccoyii. Next base: position 8,501,244 of record NC_056540.1, on the reverse strand, counting down.
TGCGATAATAAATCAATACAGTTAGATGCACACGCACGCACATTCCCATTTTGGTACATTGCATACTTCTTAGTGAACTCTGCAAACCATGACAATGACCTACTTTCTCTCTTTTACTTAATCTCTCTCTCTCTCTCTTACACACACACACACACAACCTACCTTGAGTTTGTGTGCTTCGGGATAGAAGTCACATGTCCTGAGCATGGTGCTTTTCTTACATTGAGTGTTACTCAGTTCCACTGTTATAGTGTAGCGGATCCCTTTAACCAGCTGCAAAACAGACAAACACACACACATGCATTGGTGAATTTCAATTGACAAACCAGAAATCTTGCTTTTACAAAGCATTCATTGTCTGCTGTTCTGCTGCAGTCTAGTACACAAGTGGCTATTTAATACGACTAAGAGTGTATTTGAATGACATTCAGCCAATCTAAGCTTTCAGAGAGTGTATATTGTCTGTGCTGTAGTATCTGGATGCTTCTTTTTGCTAGTGGCAGCAGGCCATATTGCACAGAAGGATGCGCTGATAAATGACAACAATGCAGTACAACTCTGACGAGGCCAGCTGGAAGCGGTGTCAAGTCAGTTAGAGTCAGTGAATTGACTTCCGTTCAGGATGAAACTATGAACATATCGAGAAAAATTTTACTGTGTAGGCTTTTTTCCACGTACCAAAAATAAATCACGTATTTAATAATGGATATGTGAAGAGTTTCATTTTATGCGCACGCGTGGATAATTACTGCAGAGAGCAATTTGTGCTATTAATCTGAAGGTAAATCGCTGTGTTTCCGGTGTGTGAGGCTAACTGTCGTGAACTTGACGCACTGTTTACAAAGAACTGAGCGCCTACTGCTCTATAACAACGTATTAAATCTACTAACCAGTGCTAACCATCACAAACCGTGTGTTACGACAACATAGTAAATAAATGAACATGACGTACGAAGCCACCGTCTTCATTAACTGTACCTGTTTGCTGGCGGAGACGATCCGGCTCACTCTGCGGAGGTGCATGGCGTTGGAGCCCCGGTTGTAGCGCTCCTCGGCGAACTGCAGAGCCTTCTGCAGGCCTGGGTCGGACTCTTGCAGTCGGATAGGAGAGCCGGGAGGCCCGAACAGAGGCCGGTCCAGGTCCTCACCTAGCCCCAGCACAGAGCTCAGACAGGCGGCCAAGGCCAGCAGCCCCAGGATTACCGGACGATATCTGAGCACCATGTTGTGCTTCACAAAGAAAAAGGGACCGGTGTCCTGTCTGCGCTCAGTTAAAAAGAGGGATGTTTGTTTTTCTCCCAGAAAAATCGATATCAAGTTACCTCTGCAATGGTTATACAAGAGGTAAACAGTGTTGTTGCCAAACAAAACTGGGATGAGCCTGTGGGAGGAGACTAATAATAAAGAGGGGTGTGTTCAAGAAGCATAGACAACACCCACACACTGTTGCACACACCCACATTCCCCATATTTAAACAATGCCCGTAATAACTGGTTAATAGATCATTATAATTATCAATATCAAGTTGGTGGCTGCTGAGCAACAACTAGAAAACCAAATATTTTTTTAAAAACTTTATTTGTATTGGTTGTACTGAGCAAAACAGAGGATATAATGTGTTTTACAGAAAGAAGACGGGAATAAGGGAGAGATACACTATAAACTACCCACACATTCAAGATGATCAGAGGCTTGATGGAACTTCTTGAGCTAAATAATTGAGACCCTATTCCTAGTGTGACACTGTCCCCCTGGCTATTCTGTTTTCTGAAGAGATATGGGAACCCTCTCATAGATGGCTGATAGGGAGAGAATAATCCCCAGATCAATATAATGCAATATATTAAAACTGTTTGTGGTTGTCACACCAGCAAGAACAAAATATAGACCACCGCACACAATAATAATGTATATTCCTCTGTAGGTATGCATTTGAAATACTGTAATACAGGCGTGTAGACAGTAGTCATTTTTAGCCTACTGTTTCACAAGACATGGGATCAACAAACTATTGAGTAACAAGCCAGAAGTTACTCTGGTTGGTGAGTTGATCAGTCAGTTCTCACAGGAACTGTAAATGACCAGTTTAGTGTGGGAGACGAGTATGTAGTTGTTATTAATTCTGCCATACAAAAGAATGTCTGATCACTAATCAATTTTCAAATACTAAATAGTTTTTTTAAAACTGTATTTCAACACTTATAAATCAATTGTCCCCTCTAAAGCTACACAGAAGTGTAATTAAAGCCAGTAACTGTATAATGTGGGTTGTTCTTGCTGACAAATGTCGATTGATGCAATGAACTGATGTGCGAGTGTCAATAGTATATTTATACTATGTATATAATCATTGCGTCATGGATAATAACAAGTTTTTATTATATAATATTTATATAATTACTGCACAATGTATAATAACAAACTTTTCTATTTTTCTATTTAACTATTTATTTTATTCTACTGCTGTGTGTGTATATCTTACTCTTAATTATAACCATATGAGGGAGACACATACTGTCTGTCCTGTGATCTTATATTTTGTACACACAGCTGAGTTTGACCTTCTGAGAGTCTGAATTATCTTTATTGGCCAAGTGTGTTTACACATACAAGGAATTTGACTGTGGTTTAGTGGCTCTCAGTGTAATTACACAAATATACCAACACAGCAGTCTACAGAAATATACACAAGGAATGACTATATACAGGTTAAACTGTTTCTGTGAACTGTAAACAGGATACAAATAGTGCAAAGAAGTGAAGAGTGCTGAAATAAATATTAAACGGCAAAAAAGTGACACGTTACTTTATATACACAGTCTCTAGTCAAAAATTCACTTACATGTTTCGACACAGAGTCTTCTTCAGAGCATTTGAAATATACAGGATCAATTCAGTCATATATACAAGGGCAGAGTTAATACACAGCTGGGAGTTGGACCCAATTATTCAGGAACTAATCACTTTTCATATTCCATGGTTCTAGATACAGGGACCAATCTCAAGCATATAGTTAAATCTGATTTAAACCTCATTACATACAATATGAAACTTCACAAAACACTGTTTCTGGCCATCATTGATTCACTGTTAAGAACCTACACTAGATGGCAATAAAGGGACACATAGATTACAAACAGTCCTAACTTACAAAGCATTTTAAACTGAAATCATCATTAAGTCCATTTGGTGTGATGGTGTTGAATGTGTATATCCAAAACATTTCTGTCTCTAGTGGGCATCACGACTTTCTCAGTCCCACAGAATTTTAATGAAGAAGGTGAACCGTGATTTGCCTCAGCATAATGTTTTGCAATTGCGTAATCCATATCGCCTGTATGGATTGCAGTTTTGTGCTCCGATATTCGTTGTTTAAGAGGTCATTTGGCTTGTCCAATGTAAGCTAGACCACAGGGACATAATAACATGTAAATCACATGAGTTGACTTACAGTTTATAAATTCCTGAACAGGAATTTTCGTCCCAGTATGGGGATGATTGAACCATTTTATATTTCTTGTATTGCTGAACCAGTGGTTTCCAACCTTTTTGGCTTTTGATGGCTTACAAAAAGCAGTATGTAGTCAGGGTCACATTTTTGTTTGGGTCACAACTTTGTTTTTTCTTCTTCCCTCTCCCATTAATCAGCTAATGACTCCTCAGATTTCGGAGGAACCTGGCCCCTAGGTTGGGAACCACTAGACTAAACTAGTTAACTGTATCTTAAGTAGTTGAAACTAGCTCCACCTCCAGCAGCTACAACAGTAACATGCTGCTCTAACACTGATGCTTCAGTATTAATAATCTAATGATGTCATATATAATAATATATCAGTCAGAAGGACCAAACCACTACTTTTACCGCAATACTTTAACTACATCAAGCTCACAGTACTTATGTACTTTTACAGTAGTAAGATTTTTCATGCAGGACTTTTGCTTGTAATTAAGCATTTTTACATTGCTGTATTAGTACTTTTACTTAAGTAAAGGATCTGAGTACTTCCTCCACCACTGCAGTATTATATAGTTTTCAGGGAGGAGGAAACTGTGCCTGTGCCTGGTGGTTTTGGTGTACAGTGTTCAGATGACAAAGAAAGCATGAGGATAGCGCACAGGTTATGGTCTGTATTCAGACTTGCAGCGTGAGCATGTTGAGCAGAGTTCAGCTCAGCTTCCAGTCAGTGAAGACTTTGTAGAGGTGTCAGTTTTAATCTGAAAGATCGGGTCCGGAAGTGTTGTTGCCCCTAGCAGCTCTAGCAGAACGGAACATTGTCCGCCAGCAAAACCAAAGAAGAAGAAAAAAAGAAGAAGAACGGAACATTTGTTGACAACTGCTAAGCTAACATTGTGAACTTGCTGCTAGATTGTCGAAACCGGCTTTTTTTGTCAATCTTGCCAGCTCCTCGGGGAAACAGTAACCTAACGCTAACCTTAGCTGCCAGTTTACCCACCGAATGACACAATTGTCGTCGTGAAACGTTATGACTAGTTTATTTTTAGGGAGTAGGTTGTTGTTGCAGTCATAGCACCGGCTGGCGGACATGGAGACTCGGGGGGTTGAAGACATGTTTGACTTTCGTCGGTAAGTCAGCTAACGGTGGCTAGATAATGTAAGCTACCCAGTTAACCTTTAGCCAACGCTCAGTAGCCACAGTTTTGTCCTGCAACGTTAGTTAGGTTCAGTAAACACAGTGAATAATATCAGTAGCATTTAACGTTAGCTAACCTCGCTAACAGGTTTCCGGACGAATAAGTGTTATTGGCTAAACGGCTTTAACGTTTCTGCTAACGTTCATTATGCAACCTTATGTAATGCTAATTTCAATGGACACGTCGCACTGTTATCAGATTTTAAAAAATGCTTCAACAGGCTCACCTGAGGTGGCTTTTGAACTTGACATCATACAATTTCAACATTGAAGTTTTCTAAAAGACTTTAGCTTCTGAAAACCATGCCTCCATTACTGCATCAATCACTTTCACAACAGTCAAATGTCTTGTGGCAGAAACTCATTGCTCTACCTCATGTTTAACTTTGCCGATATTACAAGACTTTTATACTTGTGTGTTTTTATATAATTCCTTTATGTTTCTGAAACGTTCTTACAATGTATTTTTTAGCAATCTTATACTTTTAGTAGTTAAGTTTGTTTAAGTCGTTTATTCTGCAAGTGCACAGATTTTGGTCTTTGATTTCAATGTAAGCGAGTTCTGAGAAATGATAATGAAGTGATCTTGAATCTTCTGCAATGTAGATACACTAGGCTGATATAGGGTAACATATGCACCTCTGTGTATGTGGTGTGAATAACTTCATCAAATAACGTCAGAAATAAATACGTGTCAGTACAGGTGGGACATAAAGCCTGTAGGTGCAGCAGTATTGATTATGTTGTTGGATTTTTGGACACAACACACACACACACAAAAAATCCCGAGTATCTCTAGCATGTAATTGCCGAGTTAATCACGTAGAGACACGTGTAATAAAGTGTCGAAAATGAAAGGAGGACACAGTGGTTGAATGTGAAACCTAAAATCACAGTAATGCTCAATCTATAATGAAGTAGATAGGTGATGTTTTCTTCATCAGCAGTGATGAATTATGATACTCATACTAATATATATTACATATTACACTAATGCATAGTGGCCAAGTGTGGAGATTTTATTGAATAAAAATAAATTGAATCCTGAGCTCTTGAGTGTGACAGATTTCATCTTATATCACTGGTCTTTTAAAAAGATAATCATTACTGTGGCATACTGTAGATTTTTTTTTTTTTTTTTGGCTAGCTAAGTTTGCAAAGTCTCAGTGTGATTCATGTGATTTGTCAAAATCTCACTAGCAATGAATTTGTCGTTTTCTTGCTGGATCCACTTCTATAATTTCCATGTGTATAACTTTTGACCCTTTTTATTGGCACAGGTTTCCCAAAGATGCACTTGTTCTCCTGCTGTTGCTGATTTACTTTCCAGTTGGCATTTGTTTGATGTTAATACGGATTTTTATCGGTGTTCACGTGTTCCTGGTCAGCTGTGCACTTCCAGAAAGTTTTGTTAGAAGGTAAGTTTATGCAGTATACTTTTTTTAATCTTTTACTTATCACATGAATCAAAAATCACTCTTTTAATCTACCCTGTGGAGCGATACAGTCCAACAGCACCACAAACTACAGCCTCCATAATAACCATAAAGTTGAATGGACACCTGTCTAAAACAGTTTCAACAGAAACTGAACTCCATTATTAAGATAGAGTTTGTTGCAGGACTGGTTAAGTGTTCCTAATAAACTGAGTGCATATGTTTTAGTAACAATTAGCCAAAACAGTATATTCATTTATGTCCAATGATGTAAAAATATACTCATTCTTCTACAAAGAAGAGTAAGGATAATCAAAGAAGTAAAAAGAAGGGAAATGGAGAGCATATTTATGTTTTAACACTTTCCTATCTGTAGGAAAAATAGAGACTGAAGGCTGCTTTTAAACACAGATCAGAGAGAAGGTTGAATATCTTCAATACTGAATTATAAACGATTACACATTTTATAAATTGTTCACTGATGTTAGCTTGAACAGCATTGACGACACTTTTTACATTAGCTGCAGTAAAAATAATTGCAGCATGGCTGCCTTTCAAAACTATAATGACTGCATTAAATCCAGCCACCCCATTAACTACCATAAAGGCAAATGGGTGCTCAATATGTTTGATATGGTATGTGTCTGTTACACTGTGGCCTCCTGTAAATAAGACCTTGTTCACAGTAATCTCCATGTTCAAATAAAGGGAATGACTGTTGCTGTAGTGCAGTGAGAGTATAAAGTCACTGTGGTCATCCTTCAAAGCTGTAAATCATTGAAAAGTCACTTGTCACTTCTCTTTCTCTCTTCTTCTGTTAGATTTATTGTGAGGGTGATGTGCTCAGTCCTGGGGATGCATGTGAGACAGAAAAACCCTCGCTCCAGAGACAAAAACACCAAGCTGTACATATGCAATCATGTGACAGAGTTTGATCACAACATAATCAACCTCCTGACCCCCTGCAATACAGTGAGTGTCCTACATTATTTTTTTCCTTGGTTAAAACATGTTATGCAGTGTATTTTGAACATTTTGAGCATTTGTCTATTGTAAGTCCTACATGCTTTCTGCACCAGTTAGCACTTGTCAGCATGCACCAACTATCATGTCTTCAATGATGTTACTGTGAACGTTGTATGTACATCTAAAACATTTAAACATATTTGCTGAAAACTGCAAATAAACTGTATTCATTTATTACGGTTTTCTTATTCATCGTTTAGCCCTACAAAAAACTTAGTTAATTTCTGTAGTTTTCTTTTTGCTTATAACCTGTGTTAATAAATGCACTCTCACACATAAATGCACCAACATTAAAAGAAAGGATCCTCATACCTTCATGTCAGTGTTACTTTTAAAGGAACTGTGACTGATCTCCCTCTGAAACAGCAGGGATGAAAGTGCATCTAGTTTTGTAGTTAAGCATCAAAGGCTGCAGATGGCACATGGACGTTTGCAGAGGAGACGGTGTGCACTGGTGCATGAAAGCATGTCAAAGTTTTACCTGCTCACTGTCTAGGCCATCTTGCTATCTCTCAGAGGTGAAAAGTGTTCTCATGTATGTCAGTTACTTTTGCCTTTTTTCTTCTTTCGTCAGTTCAACATGCAACTTCCTCTTAAATATGGTAAATGCAGTGTTCGGTGAACTTGCTCTGTCTTTCTGCTCATTAGCCTCAGTTAGAGGGCTCCACAGGCTTTGTGTGTTGGGCCAGAGGTTTCATGGAAATCCATTCAGCGTCTGGCCAGGGAGCGATAGGAGAGTCTCTTCAGAGGTACTGCTCCACTGAAGGCACCCCACCTTTGCTCCTGTTTCCTGAAGAGGACACCACAAACGGCCGTGCTGGCCTGCTCAAGTTCAGGTATGTCCAAACATGTGTTGTTGCAGGTTGTAACCAATCACTGTAAGAACTCTTTTTTGATCCCCGTCACTGAGGACAGCACAGTTATTATTTTTGAGCAGAGATGATCCATGCAACACTGGCAGAAAGTGTAACCCATTGAAGTCCACATTGAAAACATCAGATGAATACAAATGCCAATTTTCTTTAGCTTGTTTCTGGTTTTAGTCATCCACATGCACTTCCAATCATCATACCAGTCCTCCAGCACAGTTGTAACTAATTGGGATCAATTTATCTATCTTAGGACAAAGAAATGGTATTTTGGCTTTATACTCATGACTTAAGTTGTAAAAAGAAACAGTGATTTAATCAAGCCAGCCATAGATAATGATCCATCTTCCACAGCACTTTGAGATAGAGATGAATTATGTTGCCAGTTGATTCCCTTTACTAATTTCCCTCCAGAATTCTACGGGGAAATCAGTGTAGGCAAGTGAAAACAGCTGCAAAATGGAGTCATTTTTATTGTTAATTTGAGTATCTCAGAACCAAGAGCAGGTTATCTTCAGCTCAATTCTCCCGGAGATGCACTGAAACCTAAAAGACTGGAAGGTCTTCACAGATCTCCATAATGAGATCAAGAATACTGCAATGCTTTTGTTTGCAGAGTTTTGATATTCTGTTTATAATAGTTTTCACTGCACACTAAACATGACTAAATCATACCAAAACATCACAGAATGTTTTCTTCATGACTTGCAGTGTTTAATTAATAAATGTTTTCAAAGGACAGAAACCTGGCATGTGCACAGAATTTTATTTGTCTTCAGGAAACAAAGTTTTGAATGTCCAACATTATTTCTTCACAGCACACAGACTCACTAACTAATGAACTATATATATTTTTTTTCCCTCTCAGTTCCTGGCCTTTCTCTCTGACAGAGTCCATTCAACCTGTGGCCTTACGGGTGACCAGACCATTGATTGCTTTGGTAATGTCATTTGAATTTGCTTTTTAAGACAAAACAGAGTTTATTCTGTATTTACATCATTCTCTGTTTGCATCTTGTATTCTGTTTGGAATATTTGAGTGTTATGCAAGGAGAAGAGATTTCTAGGTACAAGAATTTCATCGTATACCTTCCTGTGGTTCCATTACAGATGACAATAAACAACTTGCTTAGTAATGACATTCAAACCATGTAACTATTGATCCCCAGCTATGAAAAATCATTACAAAATGAGTGAAGTTTCCTGGAAGCAGCAGGAAGCAGATTAGTGTTGGCTGCGTAAATCTGATTCAGCCATTTCAGTACTCGGATCAAAGAATAATGCAGTCTTGTGTTTGTGTGCAGCAGTGGATAATGTTGGGCTTTTACAATCAGAGAGGATATTTTTTAATTGTTGTGTGATTGTTTGGGTGACCAGGACAACCCACCAAAGCTAATATTGTCCATATCCCTGAGTACATACATGTAATATAACACTATCTTTGACTGTAATTGTGTTTTTGACATCCACAGAGCACACCAGATTCCAGTTGGCTGATGGAGCTTTTGTGGACATTTTTTGCTCCATGTACAGTGTATCATGTAAGGTACTAAATAATTTGTATCATTATTTCTATCAGCAACAGTTTTGTAAAGTCGAATCATGATATTCCACAGAGCTTCTCTTGTGAACTGAGGTGGTTTTGTGGGGATGACAGTTACATAAACTAGATTCTCAAAACTACCGAATGCTCCTGGAGCAGAAGAAAGAAAGCAAAGGCTGATAAAAATACTTTGCTTTTGAATCCCAAACAACGTCTGGCTCATCTTCTATATCTCTATCCAGTAATATTGATTTATCAGCATGACTTTGACCTCTTTCACTCATAAATAAGTAATTTTTTAATACTCTTGAGGCACAAATTCAGTCTCTGAAAAGTCTCCTGGTGATTTTAAACATTTCTCCTGCCATAATTGCTGTCAGAATTATTTCCTAACATCGCTTTTTTGTTTTTCCGTTTCACCCCAGTTGGCTCCCAACAGTATCCAGACAAGATGGAGAGTCCACGCAGGAGTTTGCCAACAAAGTCCAGGAGGTAAAATAATGTTTGCCAGTAGAGTAAAAGAGTATAAAGGCCAAATGCTTAAAGGTTAAACAAATATGAAGGAGTACATGTCATACAGTATTCACAATTCATGCAATTATCTGAGCTTGAAAACTGTATCTGTTTAGTAAACTTAAAAGATCTGACTGTAATTCCCAAAAAGCACATAATTAGATGTATAATCTCCCCCTATATTAAATCCACCCGTATCTCTTTTACTCCATTTGTGCTGCAGATTGTGATTATTGTGTGTTCTTGTTTTCAGCTGCTAGCCTGTGAACTTGGCTTGGTGTCTACAAAGATCACTAAAGCTGATAAAGCAGAGCACATCAAAAGGAAAAGACACATCGTACCACAAACAGCTACAAGTAAGAAAATCATATAATCACCCAACACATCTGATTCTGTGCCTGTAGAAGATTCAGCAGATTGTATTTGAGTTTTGTTCAGATTTCAGCTGTTGTATTTTTCACCTTAGGTGTCAGACCGGGCTCTATTGGCCTTGGCTTCATGGTCCAGAGTCTGGGAGCAGATGACCACAGGATTGCTAAGATGGCCCAACAGGTGAAGGACGTGCTGCCTCATGTCCCACTCAATGTCATCACAAAGGACTTAGGTAAGGCACAATGTCAGTGCAAGTTTACATGTCAGTGCAGCCTACTGAAGTATACTGTCGTCGTTGTTGTTTACTCTGCTCCACCATCTGTCCTGTTCATTCTTCCTGAAACGGGTCACTCCCTCCTTATTTGTAACACATCCATAACAACTTGAATATGGTCTTAATTGCTGTGCACTTAAGAGTTTCGTCTTGATTTTGTACAGCAAAAACCAATTGTGTTGACACCACCATAACAAATCTGCTGGAGAACAAGGAGGAAACACCAATGGAAGCAACTGGGACGTCAACATTTGGGCCTTCGAAGAACAGCTCCTATTCCTCTGGTTCTGCTCCTACCATAAAGGTTTCACTCTTTGATTATACAGTCTGAGCTCTCCAATTGGAGAATTTATGATTTAGGAGCCATTTGAGCATCCGTGAACACATGAGATTCATATTCTCTATTTGACTGCTGGGGAATTAAAAGTTGTATATAAGCATTTAAATGTTGGGAATTTTAGTACAGCTGCTGCATGAAGTCACACATTGACTGTTCATTCGTGTCCAAATGCTGAATCTATCAAGCTTTTTGTTTTTTATGAAATTTATGATTCCCTTTTCTGTCATCCACAGCCTGCTGCCAAATCTTTTGGGAGATCACCAGCTGACAGACATTTGTCTCTCCAAGAGAGAAAAGAAGCGCTGTATAATTTTGCAAGACGGTGAGATTTTCTTACCATTAGCAATATTGTGTCACAAAGAGATTGCTTGATCATTTATGTAGAAATAGCAAAAGGTTCAGCTACAGAATGGTGAAATTAACTTTTCCGTAAGTCTCTGCAATTTTTTTTTTATCAAATATTTCTGCACTAATTGAAAAGACTCCATGTCTGTTCAGTTCATGTTAATAAGACACCTCAAAGAAAAGCCAACTTTTACTTCATTTTGCACATTTTAGAATTGTGCAATATTCATTTGGATTGAGATTTACTTTGAATTCATTCCTAGTGTCGTGTCTGTCACTCAGTACTGATTCTACATACTGTTAAAGCTGCAGAAGGCACAAGTCTCATGAAAAATACACCTGTCTTCACTAATTTAGACCCTACAGATTTGTTCTGAAATCCAGGCTGTCTCTAAAACAGCAGTGAAAGAACAGTTCACTCAAAGAAAAGGGGGTTGACGAACATGAGATTTTTTAACTGTCTCAACTTGACTTTGGCAGAAAGCGTTGTGAACCAGGAAGACCGATGTCATCTGACAATACTGCACAGACGGGTGACAGATCTGAGTGACAGGTCTGAATGCTTGACCCCTACAGTGAGGGGATCTGGTGGCTCTGTTATGCTTTGGGGGGCATTTTGCTGGTATGGTTTGGGTCCACTTGTCCCCTTAGAGGGAAGGGTCTAAGTGTCTAAGAATGGTGTTAATCCCTCCAGTAGAGTTCAGAGACATGTAGAATCAATGCCAAGTCTGAGGAACACCATTCTTCCAAAAGATATTCCCTCATTTGGTGTTTTGATGATGGTGGTGGAGAGCGATGTCTAACACGTTAGTCCAAAATCTCCCATAGGTGTTCAGTTGGGTTGAGATCTGGTGACTGTGAAGGTCATAGCATATCATTCACATCATTTTCATACTCAACAAACCATTCAGTGACCCCTCGTGTCCTGTGAATTGGGGCATTGTCATCCTGGAAGAGACCACTCCCATCAGGATAGAAATATTTCATCATGGGATAAAGGTGATCACTCAGAACAACTTTGTATTGATTTGCAGTGACCCTTCCCTCTAAGGGGACAAGTGGACCCAAACCATGCCAGCAAAATGCCCCACAAAACATAACAGAGTCACCAGATCCCCTCACTGTAGGGGTCAAGCATTCAGACCTGGACCAGTTTTTCCTTTAAGTTGTCACCCGTCTGTCGTTCATGAAGGTTTTTGATCAGATACCTCATCACATCGGAGGCGACACAGCACACAAATACCCAGTGTAACTTTAAAGTTACACTGATCCAAATTTTTATACTAACAATGGTTTAACTGTTTAATGTGAAAGGACTTGTTTGTAGTGATAAAGAAAGGCACTGACATGACCATGTGGATTTCAACCACAATGAGGCCAGAAGCAGTTAGAAAGTTGTTACATACCCAGTCTGTAATGAAGTAGTGTTTGTCTCACATTAACCATCTATACAAGGTCAGTCTTTATAGATTAAAATAAATACTAAACTCTTCTTAAAATCTAGTTAACACTTGACTGTTGGTTTTATCTTTTTTTCTCTTCCAGGCGCTACATTGAAAAACACGGATTGGATCAAGAAGACAGTCAGTGAACATACTTTGGGTCAAGCCATCATCGAACACTTGTCAGAAAGAAGCATATTCAACTTGCATAGCTGTCTAATTTGAATGGTGATTTTATATTCTGTCAACAGGTTCTGTTGGAAAAACAGATTTTGTTAATTGCAAATAATGGAGACAAGTACTCTGAAAATGTACAGGTTGATGGAATGGTGATTATGCATGTGTTTAATTCTTCATTCTGGCTGATACATCATTTTGATAACAATTTGTATTACGATCCACTGACTGTGAATCATCTATTTATTTTTATAATGTCCAGAGTCGTTGATGAAAATAAAGTTCAGCTTGACCTTGCTTTCAGGAAATTATTCCAAATAAGAAATGTGTTGTCATTTTTGCTCTTTTGTTATTAAACTTTGATTTAGATATCCCAAGGATAACATATTAAGTCAGAATGTAAATTTTATATGATGTGTTTTTATATGTCATTTCATACTGTTACATTTCCAGTTTCTATTCTGGATAGATAGCACCAATAACCAAGATAGCAAAATCATGCCATAAGAGGGAGCCAAAGAGTAAATCTACTAGTGCTGCTGAACCTCTGTGGTCCCACAGCGGTGCTCAAGACAAGTATTGTGGAAGATTCCTGAGATTGTCCCCTCCAATTTGTGGAGAGATGTACACAAACACACAAAAAGAACCTAAAAGTGTGCGATATTGGTGAGAAATGCTTATTCGTGCACTGTTGGTGTATTAAATGGTGTGAATGTGAGATTACACAGTTGGTTCTTGAAACTCATAGGCAAGCTAAAAATCAAATGGATTTTGATTTTCATCTGGATGGATCAGATCCTATTGAAACCGATCGAAGTGTCAAGAAGCTGAGATCGGATTGAATTAGAATTAATATTTATATTTGCGGAGAAACCCTGAAAGAAAGCCCTCTCAATTATGGATGTCACTGTAAAAATGATTTGAAAAAGTTTAATAGTGACGTGTGTACTGTATATATAAGTCATGTCTCAAGGTACAGCTCGGCAGCTGCCGCGTTCACGTCATACGGGATAAACGGTAGAGGAAGATTAACATGTCGTGTGATGATTATAATACTGTGTATTCAAGATGTAACACAATATCCATTAAATTTAGTTACACCGAACAGTCTTTGGTTGGTGTGAGACATCCACATTCGTCTTTTGATTTCAGTACAATTAGGTGAAAAATTACGGTGACACTCATAATTACGATAACTTCGATATCACATGAACGTGGCGTCAGGTTTCAGCGAAAACGTCACTAGGAGGTGTCGGAAACCCTCGAAATGTAGACAAATGTGTTAAACACGGACACCTGTCGAGCCTCTGCGGATCTGTTCTGCGACCAGATTATATTTTTAATGATTCTCAAATACTGCTGTAGGTTGTAAGTGCAAAACTTCCCGCCGTACGTAAAGGAAACCTTTTCCGCCTCACCGGAAGTGACGTTCCCTTCTTTCCTCACGAAACACAGACGCGATTAAGCAGCTAGCAAGTTAGAGCAATGTCAGGTGTCGAGGATATTTCAAATCAATATGTAGACGTCAAAGAGGACACAGAATTTAATGTAGAGGCAGAGGACCACCTCGAGGATGACTTTGTTGTGGACCCGACTCGATATAAGTTTTACAGGTAACTTAGGGTTTGTTAACGTTTCTAGAAAGGTTTGGGTGGCTAGCTCGGATAGCTGCTTCCTAACGGTAACTTAACTACTATTTCTTTTATTAACACGTTAACGGAAGGTTTTTAAGTTTAATGTCAAAGATTAATTAACGTCTGCCATAATTACATTACCACATGTGTCACTGGAAGTAATAGAAAACGTCAAACAGACATTTATGGAAATAGTCTTGTGCTAATTGAATGGCTGAGTTTTGCAAGTCCGTCCCCACCCCTGCCAAGAATAATAATATCAGACATTAACTAAGATTTAAAATAAAATGTGTCAATGTAACGTCCTCAACAACGTTTATTCATTATTTTACTATCAATTGTCTTATTACATTTGATAAACTAAAGCAGCTGGAAGCGTAAAGAGCAGTAGCTACTACCTACATTAGCTGCCTTCAGGCGGTACTGTAGGTCAGCAGCCAGTAATCCGCCCCCGTGTTTGTGTGTTTCAGAGACAGAAAGGAGTGGGCAGACCTGGAGCCTGTTCCTCAGGATGATGGACCAAATCCTGTAGTGAAGATCGCCTACTCTGAAAAGTGTAAGATTGTTACAAAGAGACACATACAGTACTATGAGTCTCAGAGGGTGAAAGTGGGAAGCCGCTTGCAGATTCAATCAACATACTGTAGCTTGCAACATGACAAAAGAAATAACTGACATGTTTCAGCATGTTTTTCTGAGCATTACAGTGCTTCTTTTCAGATGGGGCAATTCAAACGAGTCAATACTATTTTTACTTTCACTCTCATTCTATGAAACTACAAGTAGAATATGCAGCACTGCATTACAATGTAGTATAAATAATGCAGGCTGTTCCTGATCTTTCTGAATTGATAGATGCAAACTTTTTTCTGCAAGCTGCACATCTAAACAACCAACCACTAGAAGCTAGAAGCCGCAGACAGTAGACAAAACAAATAATTAGTAGTAAAACCCTGTCAGTGACATTCACAGTTTAAAACTAATGTATATTCACTTCTTCCAACAGTCTCTGATGTTTATGACTATTTCCGTGCACTCCTGAAGAATGATGAAAGAAGCGAGCGAGCTTTCGCCTTGACAGCAGATGCCATTGAGCTAAATGCGGCAAATTACACAGTGTGGTGAGCATGCTGCATGTTTGGAATATGGAAAAAAAAAAGTTTACTTTTTAGCAATGTCTCATTTCACCTCAACATGGTGGGGAACAGAAACAACCAAAGAGATGATTTTCTTTTAAAAGTCTTAGTTTATAGATTTCTTTTCAAAAGATTTTGAGAATATTTGAACAAATTGGAAAGAGCCATTTCTCCTTTAGATGCTGGGCTGTGACTCATAAAAGCTGCACCTCCACAGCTAAGGTGTTTATTTTATCTTTGGCTCTCTGAGTATGTGATGCGTAGGGCTGTTAATGAACAACTTTTCAAATAGTTACTTCATTTACATATGATTTACTGTGTTTCAAAAAGACAATGGCGTCTGTGTGGCATAAATATAAACAGATCTTTCATTTGTGAAAATGTGCAGGCACTACAGGCGAGTATTACTGCAAGCGCTGACAAAAGACCTGAGGGAGGAGATGAGGTACATTACTGCCATCATTGAGGAGCAACCGAAAAACTACCAAGTCTGGTAAGTGCCGGCAGAGTAATCAGGTGTTGAATTATGTGACATTATTGGACAAAACATTTGTACTCATAAAGTGTTTGTTTGCAAAAGCTTATATGAGGAAATAGGTTTGAAAATAACTGGAGTTTTTCCTCAAAAATATTATTTCTAAAATTATTCGGTTGAATGAAAACATTTGAAAATAAGTTATCTGGACTCCTCTTCCAGGCATCACAGACGTATGGTAGTAGAGTGGTTGAACGACCCCTCAGAGGAGCTGGAGTTCATTGCGGACATTCTCAGCCAAGATGCAAAGAACTACCACGCCTGGCAGCACAGACAATGGGTCATCCAGGTAGGTGTTGGGAGCTCTGAGCAGAATTTGGCTTTATATCTGAGGGCTGAGATCCAGTTTTCTGCCCACAGCCAGCGTACTCTGCCAGACTAAATCCTCTACATATTTGTTTGTTTTTTGGTGTGTTGTTTGAGTCCTTCTTTGGTCAGTAATTGTTTCAGGCATTGCAGGGCCACCACTAAAAGCACTACATGATTACACAAACAAGTGCGCTGCCAACATTTGTCCTGTTCAATCCTCAGGAGTACAAACTGTGGGACAATGAGCTAGAGTTTGTGGAGAACCTCTTGGAAGAAGACGTGAGGAATAACTCCTCGTGGAACCAGAGGCATTTTGTAATTTCTCACACTACAGGCTTCTCTGATCCAGCCATACTGGAGAGGGAGATTCAGTAAGCACTTTTCTTAAAAATCTACAAGATTTGGTCACATGGTTAATTTGCACCTTTGAAGTTGGATGAAAGTTGATTATTTTTTCTGCATACAATTGACTAATTCCTTTTCCCCTTCTGTATTCCAGGTATTGTCTGACCCAGATCAAGAAAGCTCCCCACAATGAAAGCGCATGGAACTATTTGAAAGGGTAAGATGTAAAACGCATTTTGTATACCATATATCAAATTACCGAGGAAATCTGCATGGAGAAAAACATTGGTATATTTGTTTTATTATGAATTTATGCATCTGTTTCACCAGCTGAAATATTTCTTCAAATTAAACCTCAGATATATCAGAGAGCCATCCCCATTCAGACATTGACAATATATACACGCTACAGGGGTAAAAATCAAGTGGAGAATCAGTTATTAAAAACAGAAAAGCTCACTGACAGTATCCCCCTTTTTTTCATTTTTTTTTTTTTAAGGATGCTGCCAGACAGAGGTCTGTCGTCCCAGCCAGGCCTGCTGGAGAAAGTCCTAGAGCTGAAGGAGACGCATTGTTCACCTTACCTTCTAGCGTTTCTCTTCGATTGCTATGAGGACGCCTTGGAGAACGGCGATCAAAAAGAAAATGCGGAGGAACGAAAGGAAACCTTAAGAAGGGCTCTAGAAGTAAGAGATTTGTTAACAAAAAGATTTTTTTTATCACAGATAATCTCTGAGGCTGTTTTTGTAATCAGAATTTATAAAAACAGCCTTAGAAACTATTGCAACTTGGTAATTATGACTGTTGATTTCTGACATCTAGCACGTGTTTAATCTTTGCCATAAAGACTCCTGTTGCTTGCTGATAACTGTCTGTGGGAGATCAGCATTTTCTTGTTTTAGAAATAAAATTGAGCCCTAAAATGATGCCGTTCTTGTTGTTTTCTGACCCTTCCTGTGTTTGTTCTATCTATTCAAGATTTGTGAACTCCTGGCGCAGGAGAAGGACACGGTCCGTAAGGAGTACTGGCTGTTTTTGGGACGTTCATTAAAGAGCAAATATGGAACCCGTGAGCCTCTGGCAGATGACCCTGAACCTTCAGCCCCGACATCTGGGCAGTAGGACATGAACTAGACCCCTGGGAGACTTAACACCATTTCCACTCCTGTCATGCTTCGTTAATACCCTCAGCAGAGCCAACTGGCAGAGTCTTATATTACTGTAAATTGCTATAATGTACATCGCTGAAGAAGTTTCTTCAAGTAACCACTAACAAAAGGTCATTTAGGGAAGACAAGGAGACTGACATCAAACAGTTACAATGCAAATCATACATGGAAGTCCTTCTCTCACTAAAATCTTATTTACAAATGTTGCATAGAAAACTCAGTGTTGTCGATTATTTTTTACCTTTGCACACCCTAATCTAAAGTAAGAACAGGAACCATGAAACTACACATTAAGCTGTCGTACATCATGAATTGGAAATGATTCAGCCAGTTTATCATCACCTTTTGCATTTTTGTTTAATCTGGATATACCAGTCTGTCTTCTGAAGTTATGGGTCTGTTTGACAGCAGCCTCTGTGAGTGTGTTTGCATGCACACTTCATTCAATTTATAGTCTTTGTGAGTGATTGTAGGTTCACATCTGAAGTTATATATCTGATTAGAGAAAGAAATTCTATCAGTAGGAGAATATGACATGTATCTTATTCCGCAGTGGTATTTTTAAATGTAATTTATTAGTTGTTTGGTAACCTAAGACAGTTATACAGCAATATTTTGGAACAGACACACAGTAGTGACTAAACTCCAAATAAGACTTTAAATGGAGTATTGTGTGCATGTAAACCCACTCTTCACATCTGCTACATTTTTTGTTTGTTCAATGGTGTTGGTTGGAGAATACATGTAACTGTGTTTTAACGGAGGGAAAAAAGTATCATGAAACACAAGAATAAAACTGTTTGTAGTAATACTGAGAGTGGTTTGTGTTAGTATTTATCGGTAATGATAAAGCAGCTGAGAGATGAGATGCAGTGGTACGCTGCTGCATTCTGATCAATGACTCACATAACGTCACAGCTCTTCCTTTGTCCAAATCCATATCTTTAAATGAGCCACTTTCTTGCTCTTGGGCAGAGTTTAGTCCTCTGAGCTGTGCTGCCAGGAGAAAACTGAGCTAACCAAGGACACATACAGCACATGTATTGACACACAACCTCATGTCCTGGACTCCCTCGGAGCCAGGAAATGGATTAACTCCACTACATGCAGCTGTTTCTACTTCTGCTGACACTACAACACAATCCATCCCCTCCAGTTTCTAACCAAGCAGCCAGAGCGCCAGCAGTGTGTAATTACAGCTTCTCTAGATTCTTGATATTAGAGTTGCACTGCTTGCTTTTCTCTGCTTTTCCTCAGTGTGAGCGACACTGTGATGTGTTGTTCACAAGATCTTAAGCGAGTACACGTCATCAGCAGTTGTAACATGACAGAACATAAAGCTAGACGACATGGTGTCATCACAGAGTAAAAACTATATAGGTTATCTGCTGACATGCAATAAAACTACAGGTTAATGAATATGAGATTTCATAAATATTATATTCCAGCCAACCTGACAGATTTCTCCCCTTGTCCTTGGATAAAAATGTTGTAGTTATATGTGTTATTTGTGTCAGTCTAAATGAGTGTGAGGCAGCCACTTTGTTTAATAAGAGCTCATTAAACAAAACAGATCAGGTACCCTCTGCATCACTTCAAAAGCATTGTTTGGAGGACAGTGCTCCCTAGTGGTTAAAGCCAGAAAGAGAAAACAAAAAGGGGCCCAGACAGTCTGTAATTAAAATACTAATTAAACCCAGCACAAGTCAAAACAAACCACTCAGCTTTCCTTGCATCTGCAGGCTACGGAAGTTATTAGATACAGGTGAAGATGAGAGACTGCAGCCAAAAATCTGTCTCCTGTTCTGGTGTCCGTATGCGATGCCCGCTACAGCAGTTATTATGAGAGCTTGTGGTGCCACTGGCTACTTTTTTTTATAAAATGCATGCACAAACACAGTGGATCAACAGGAGACCAGTACAGACCTGGATGAGATCCGGCTTGCCTCTGAGGAATCTGTTTCTTATAAACGGTAGAAAAGGCTGCTTATCCTGTGTGGGATTCTGCAGCCTCCTGACAGCACATGTATGATTTTTGAGGGGGCACATATTTGCATAAATACTGTATTTCCACATTGTGATTCAATAAAGAAAACAGACAGTAGAAGCTCAGATGAAAGGAACCTGCTACCTCGGCAAAAACTTGTGACTCCATGTGACATGCCCATCACCTGTCTCGCTGTTTAATACCTTCAGACACTTGGAGGAGATGAGAGGATTCAGTGGGCTGATTATCTTCTCTGGCTGTTTCATCATCTAAAAGCTGTGTAAGATTAAAATCCTTTAATGTGACCAAACAATAACCAAATACACAAGACCCGAAAACAAAGGTTTTATTTATAATGAATTGAAATTTTAATAAATCCTCTTGGGAACACCAAAAAAAATGCTCAGTGGAAACACTGAAATTCAGGCCAAAAAATGGGTGCAGTAAACAATTACAATGAATAGGTGAATAAATTAATAACAGGAGGCAAGTTAATCAATGCAAATACACAAATTTAAAAGATCCTATTAAATTAAACGACCATTTCACACCTCAGCTGCTGTCTGTCAGGTGTCTTACAATACAGGAAGAAGGTCCAGGTGGGTTCAGCTTTTATAGACAGTTTTTATAGACTCTGCACTCTGTCTAAATGGGTCATAGACTCCCCACTACCTTCTCCTCCACTTTCTGGCAAATACTTAAACCAGATCACCAAGTTTTACCTGATCACCACATATTTAACTCCCTTGAAGGTGTGTCCAGGTGGGCAGGTGGTTTAGCCACATATCAACGCCCCATGTTTGATTCTGGGGATGTTTGTTGTTTGTCGTACCCCTCTCTGACTCCTCATGTTCTCTCCACTGTCACTATCTAATAAAAAGAAAAAATATTACTCAGAAAACTCCTTTGTAGACTGTTGGGATCATGCGATCATCATCATTAACCACCACGCTATTCTCTCTGATCTTCACCTCTTCTTTCTTACTAATGAACTGCTGTAATAGTCTGATCATCATCATTACCATCATCATCATCATCCCAGCACTGCTCTGGAGTGGAGAAGGGGGGAAAAAAATCTCATAATAAAAACTACATGGATATTCATTAAACAAATACTGCTATTAATCTTCTTTAAGGCGTAGCGGAGCAGCCACAGCGAGCTGAATGTGAAAAAAAAGGACTTTTAGGTATTACATAATCTAGTTTCATCTGTATCTGCTGCCTCCAGTCCAACCAGTGAGTGTCTGATTTATTGAAGATGATTTATTTTTTTTAAGCATAACAAAATGAAATGAGTGGGATGTTGAATGATCAGACTTTGCTCCAGCAGCATCTTTATGATTTAAACTGATTTCTTCAATTGAGTTAGTTGTAGAAACTGTCACTCTCCATTGATTGTTTGTTCCCTTTACTCTTACTTCCTTAAAAAAAATACCCACAAGTTCTTTTATTAAAAGTCGCTCCATGGAAACCAATTAAACATATTTATAGTTGGGTGATGTGAGTCTATTATTACATCAAGTAGTGCAAATTTAAATGAACAAGAACATAAGTATTAAATTGACTGATTTTGATTATGTGAAGGATTCATTTACTTTTAGACAATGGCTGATAATAGTGATGATAACACTTGTAAAAGTATTGATAATACAATAATGGTGGTTAGCTTCAGACTATTTAAGTGGCCACTATTGTTTTTTTTAAACCCAATACTATATTCCAGTATTCTGTCTTTTTTTCTGCTCTAAAGCTAGAAAGATTTAGTGTTTCATAGAGATTGTTATTCTCCTCAGGGTGGGACAGCTTTCAAAAAGGCTTTAAATATTAGTACACAAACAGTCCATCCAACTGAGTCTAATGAGCTTCTTTTCATTTTTTTTAAAGGCAGTTGTTTACAAGGAACTTCCATATGAAGCCATTAAATGAAGAAGTAGCCTAAAAAAACAATGTTATACCGCAATATTATCACCATGTCCCAATTAAAGCTGCATTAATTGATTTTTCAGATTCCACTTAGGTCAAGCAGATGAAAAGTTAATATGGCTAATGGGCTGGCAAACAGTTGTGTCTGTTTACACATCCAACAGACACAGAAGCATTCAGTTTGAGTTGTGTTTCTGGTGAATGTGAGTCCAATATTCATTCTTGTTTTAACTCTGTTTTGGTCTCCACCAACTCCTGGCAAAACTATCTGGCTAAATGTTCCATCGTGTTCACCAGCTAGTTTCTAACTTTGTTTGCCTGCTGTTTGGTGCTGGCAGGTAGTGTGCAGGTGATTTATTGGCGCTTTTTCGCTGACACAGCTCCCGGCTGTAGCTGAAAATGAGGTTGATGATAGTGGAGTTCGTGGTCCATAAAACCAAAATAACAAGCTAAAAGAGCCGTAAAATCTCTCTTGAGCTGAGGGGAACTGACGCTGGGTGATAATTCTCTGTGAGTCTTTCATTACCAGCAACACCTTTCACCTTACACATAACCATTTGATTCATTGTTGATATAAAAATATTGATTAGTGCAGCTTTAAATAATAGTGTATATAGTCATTTGACAGGCCCTGCTCCTTGTCTTAACCTGGCCAGGTGTAATCCTCTTCCTCCTCCATATCCACTCTACAATGTTTTGAGTGACTTCCTCTTTGGGGCAAACACTGTTTGAGTCCCTCCCACTTCCAGGCATCAACAGTGGAGACACTGCTTTAGACTCATTAATATTTATAGGCTAACACAGGATTTTACAGGCTGACCTGTCACTGCTCTTGTAACTGCTGCTGTAAAACTGCATCTCAGATGCCGAAGCGGTCCCCTCACAGCTGACTCTTGGCACAGCTGAAGGGGCACACAAACACACACTCACACACTGATTTAAGCTAAAAAGCTGCAGTGGTGGACAGTAACTAAGCACATTTACTCAGGTACTGTACTTAAGTACAATTTTTAGGTACATGGTACAGGACATGATGAGGTCTTTGAAATGATCCAATATTTCACCAAAAATCAGATCAATCAGATTTGTGTATCAGAACTTTGTTTTTTCTTCTTTCCCCTCCCATTAATCACCTCAGGACCCCTCAGATTTATCTGGTGACCCATTGGAGGGGCCTGACCCCTAGGTTGGGAACCACTGGACTAAACTATCTAACTGTATATAAAGCAGTACAAATATATGAACAGTTAAAAGCTGCTTAGACTTATTATTATTAAGTACTTATTTATTATTACTTAATAAGATTATTTCATGCAGGACTTTTACTTGTTATGGAGTATTTTTACATTGCTGCATTAGTGCTTTTACTTAAGTAAAGGATCTGAATACTTCTTCCACCACTGAAACACTGCTCTTTTAGGGGAAAGATGATTTTACCACAATGTGAATGATCTATCTGCTTTGTTCTGTGTTGCTAAATGACACTGAAGTCCATGTTTCAACTGGTCCTAATACTGCTGGGGTAAAGACAATGTAGTGTTAATGTTCTGATCCAAAGAATCTTCTCCACTTTGACATTAAAGCAAGATTTTAGTTCATTCTACAGAAGTATGCAGCCTTCTGCCTCATGCAGCCTTGTGTGCAGGCTGATCTCACTGATTAGGACGAGAATTACTTTTTCTCTTCAGTAACAGCATCTTCCAGGTTTGTGACCATGACTGGGAAATTATCTGTGTGATGGAGGTGAGCAGGACTCTTCTTGTGCCCTGAAGAAAGACATGCTGTTAACAACTTCTGCTTCATCAAATTTGTCGGACAATTGAATTCAGTAGCTTTCCCTGACATTAAAATGCGTGCTGCGTACCTGTGACTGCTCCTACTGTGAGTTAACTGAAGCCATTTTCTAAGCTGGCCTGGTCCAAGTTTATTTGTATAGCTCTTAATCACAGTTACAGTCTCTAAAGGTTTCACAACGCCCACATTATGGAACAACAAATGTGAAAATTGGTTTGAATCTGCTGATCAGCAGAGCGTGGACATTATACAATACTGGAACTGAAGGGTTGTGGATTTTCTTGCTGAAGCCTCGTCTACTCAGGTTAGAGATTGTGTGGTGATGTGTCCAGTCAGTCTCACTGTTGCTGTTGATGGTGTTGACATCCACAGCACTGCCAACAGACTGACCCACACTGGCAGAGACACCCACTGCCAGCAAGCAGGAATGCCAATCAATCAACCAATCAGCAGATCATCAACTCATCATTCACAGCACTCAAAGCACCTTCTCTTATCTGCAGATCTATGCAAAGTAATAATGACCTAATTAGACTCACACTCACACACACACTTACTGGCAGCTGTACTGGTACAGTCAATGAGGTGGCTCATTGTGATGAATGGATGGGCGAGGGTTTCCCCCAGTGTAATTCTCTCACCTGCACCCATCAAACGTTTGGTTCATTAAGTCAAAAACTCATGCTTGTCCTCTGAAAGTTTTCATATTCAGGGTAAATGAATTGGAAACAAATCCAACAATCTGCAACAGTCTGCCAGCAGGTCACATCACAGGATCATTTCACATATCCTTGAACTTCTCTCAGATGGTTGACTCTTAAGTTTGGGAACTAATTTTGTCATTTTTCTAATGTTTTTAGCTCTGGATTCCATGACATGTCTTTGTTTTTTGCCATGTTAGTTAGGTTCTGTAGGGATGACAGTATCAGTCTGTTGGTGTGGAGGTTCACATTTGTGGTTTTGAGTGACACAACTAGCCTTTTGAATGTTATGATATTTGGTGCAGACATTAATGTCACCCTCAGGATAAGTTGTAATCACTTTGGTTTAGACTAACTCATAATGTCATCACCAGGTCAAAATGATCATTTGTCCAATAGTCTGATAAATTTCCATCAGCCCACTTTGTGTCTAACGCTAATTAGCACTAAACTTCCACATGAAGTCAAAGCTGAAGACCAAATATGAACTTTGTAACAATATAAAATCTCTGTATGTCTGAAATGTTTTTTAAGAGGCTCTAATTACAGTGATTTATGGAATATCCCCTTCATCTGCCTGTATTTGTCTTTTAACAGGGAACATATTGGACTTCACACTCAAACATTTACTTTTAGACTGTGGGCTGTATGAGCTTCTGTTAGGCATTACAGCATTTTGATGACTCACTCGGCATGTCCTACATTGATTTTGGAACTAAAAAGAATTTCTCTGAACAATAATGAGCCTTTTGTGATACTTTTATTTCTTTTGTTTTCTCTCTAATTGCCTGTTGCCCCCAGAATCTTCATCATATCAAGGTCATTTTAATATTGAGCAAAAAAAAACGAAACCCCAAACAAAAACAAACAGACACCACTTATGTCTCCACCTACACAACAGGTTATTGATTCTGTGCTAAATAAAACGTGAGAAGTATAGTTTCTCCTGCAGTCATAAACACTCGATGTATTTTGGGGGGTTTTACTGAAAGGGAAGATGTTGAGGAGTCCAATCAGCTGCCATCTGGCCCGGGCTGGAGGTTTCAGCACCACGGACAGCGCACAGCCTCCACACACTCAACGCTACTGTTTCCTCCTCTATTATATGCTTTTGTTTATGGTTTCCAGAAAGATCCACCTGACAAACAACAACCCTTATGAGAAAATTATGCAAGGATGACGCAGACATATCATGGCAACTCATATCATATCTTCGTGTTATCGAAATTTGATTCCACCAAAACACAGGTTATCCACCTTTTTTATTGGCAGGAATGTTTACCACCAGTACAAATGACATGAGCTGCCTCACAGTCACTGGTACCAAAGTCACTGGTACCTGGGACGGCTAATGTCTTTAAGGGTGTGTGAAGAAATGAATGTTCCTGAAAGCCAATGAATTCTGTTTCTGTTGGCGGCTCTTTTCTTGATCACCAACCAGAAGTCGTTTCCCCACCTTTCCGTTTAACATAACATAAAGTTACAGCGGGGCGCATTAGAGACATTTAAAGTCCCTGTAGGAGTGCAGCAGTGATTTGAAGGCCTGTGGGTCATTGGTCATTGGTCCACAGGACCCTCAAGAATCTCGGGCTCTAGCAGCCGCCTCCTTCCCCTGCCACAAAACGCCACACACTATTCAATCTGGCGACTTGGCGGACTGCAAACGAGACTCTCTCTTCAGGAGGAGAGAGAGAGAAAAAAGGGGGAAAAAAAAAACTTTTGGTGCTTTTTGAGAGTGCTTCACGAGTCTGATGCTGCTGATGGGCAGTTAGGTGATCTGGGGGTAAAGTGATCATTGGTTGTGTATGGATTATCGATAAGTGCAAACAGGAACGCGTTCCAGGCATTAATTATTTATATATTCCTGGTAAAGCGGCGGGGATGCGAGAGAGACGCCACAGCGGCGCGGATCGCCCGCTCTGAACCGGAGGAGTCACCGGCAGATGATGTCCCAATGTGAGAGTGCTTCCAGAGGAGACGGAGGAGAGGACGAAGGAGGATGAAGAAGGGGGGAGAGGGATCGAGAGCGGCAGAGGTGGAATATAATGAAGTTGAGTGGGAAAGGACTGTGCACCGTCTTCTCCAGCACCCTCCTCTTCGTGTGCGCCCTGAGCGAAGTTGTCGTTGGATTAAGATGCGTCTCGCTGGGATCTACGGTGAAAGCGCATTTCCACCTCGGCGCCGCGGCCGGGGCTTTCTACTCCGGGCTATTTGTGGGAATCGGGCAGGTCCTGCTGGGCACCGCGCTGCTCTGTTGCATGGAGAAACCCGGCTGCAGGAATTTCTTTCTCCTCGGTGTTGTGGTCTTCTTGTTGGGAGTCCTCACCGCCTTCTCCGGCGCGGTAGTGGACGGGGACACGGCTTCTCTGGTGGAGAGGAAATATTCCCATTACTGCTTCCACTCTGTGGTTGTGAACCCTGCCTGCGAGCAGCTGAGGGATTACCAGCGGAGTCTGGTCATCTCCACTGTTCTCAGCACCTTGGAGTGCCTCCTCGGGCTCATCAACCTGGTGATCATCAAAAGGTACAAAACAGCGCAGTTTTCTAGGAGCAGACAGTCTCAGAGGCAGAGCACCGGGGCGATCATCTTCAGAGAGGAGCGGGACTGCTCCTTGGCGGATTTCCAGCCGGTGTCTTACATCAATTTGGGTGTTTTTAATATGTTTGACGAGACAGGTGCAGAAGTGCAGTGCGGGGGACACCCGTCAATCGAGCTGCCGGGATACTCGCCCACGGACCCGGAGCTCAATCATTGCTTCCCTTTCTCCTACCCGCTCCCCAGTGAACTGCCGCCTGCATACGAAGACATTTTCCCCGCTGAGGCATGCAACACATAGCCGCTCTGGAGCCCCAGCAGCGCTTTCCTCTGCTGTGACAATCAATGACTTTGTGCTTAAACAGTCCCCCCCTCCTCTTCTTCCTCCAACACCCCCAACAGAAACCAGTAAGTTACACAGGAGGACAGCAGCAGTGGATTTTAATTGACCTGATTGCTTTTCATTCTGATATTTTCTTACATCTGCCCGGTAGCTTATATATTGTACATCACCAGTCAGACTGATGTAGATGATCAACAGGCCCAGACAGCGCAGGCCCATAAACGCAACAGCTTGCTAGTATAACAAATGCAGAGTTTGTGTTTTGAATGTTTGCTGTTAATATTTTTACTTGTGAATAAAAAGTGTATTTAACCTCATCTGAAGTCATGAAGCTGCTGCCAGTATAGCTTTTGGAAATCCTGGTCATCGTGTGTTCAGTCTAAACTTAATTTCCACGGGTTCAACCAGCTTCTCCTGATTACTGAGTGTGATTGGTGCTGTGCATTTCACCAATTTACCATTTTTATTTTTTACAATATTCAAGAGCCATCCCTAGTCTGCTATATAAGCACTTATTCTCTAATCTATACCTGGAGCACATCACCGTCATGCCAGAATGTTGACTGCGTGTGGTGTCCACTTTAAAGGGGTACTCATTTCCCATGATGCAACTTAATAGCATCTTTCATTAGACCCTCTTCGCCTGGTAAACACCCATGTCTTTTAA
Organism: Thunnus maccoyii; assembly: GCF_910596095.1. Taxonomy (NCBI): domain Eukaryota; kingdom Metazoa; phylum Chordata; class Actinopteri; order Scombriformes; family Scombridae; genus Thunnus; species Thunnus maccoyii. Next base: position 8,473,175 of record NC_056540.1, on the reverse strand, counting down.
ACTCCACACCCTCAGTTTGTTATGCATGCTTTCTGTTATAGAATTTTATTTTTTTGTTGTAAGATTTTAAAAATCTCCAAACCAAAGCTGAGATAACCCCGATGACATCACCGGGGTTGTTTTCTCACACTTTGGAGCACTCAGTCCAGGGACACAGAAGACATTATACATCTGTTTTCCCAGGCTGTGCCCAGTACTTCTTGTGATGAATAAACTGAACTCAATGTGAAAAATTGGTGAAGTGCCCCTTTAAAGTTAGTTGGGTAATATCTTACAAAAGATCAAGCTGGTACAACCGGTCCTTTAAATTGGCATTTGCCTCTATTAATCATAATGGATGTTGGGGGTACTGGAGGAGCAGAGGGACAGTCTGAGCCTGTCTGAACATGTAACTTATTTGCTGTAAAGAAGTAGGTGGGGGATGATCCAAAACCCCCAATTTACGAGATCCTTTAATGCACCCCCAGATGGGCCAGGCTGTTCGGATATGATACTGACTGAAGGTGGTCCTGCACTGTTTCCAATTTAAAAGATTCAAACTGTGCGGCGCTGCTTCCCATATTGTTCCATTTGATGTGACCTGAAATAATTTATTAATGTCACCACACACTACTAACCACATTATCTCCCAGCCAGGATCCTCCTTATGTTTCCCCGGACTATCAAAATCTTGTCAACATCACTGTTACTAATTTCACTGAACAGTTAGAACAGTGACAGAAAAAAATATAGGTTTGGCTTCATCATTATCTGCCCACCTTAAGACATCACTGCTCTGCAGTAAATTAATTGAAATGGTCCTTTTCCCTCAAATTAAAGCCCTCAAATGAGCATCCGTGGCCAAATGTCTCTCTAAGGGCACTTTGACAGAAAAACTTTAAGAAGTGCTTTACTGGCTCAATGTAATAATCCTCCTTTTATCCTTTCCAAACCGTGTGATGATGCTTTCCACTTGCTCACTCTACTTAGGTAGAGGTTGGGCTTTGCGTGCCAGAGCTGAATACAGGATAAGGCAAAAAAAAAGACAAGAAAAAAACCCCTGTTCTCTTCCTCTAAAGGTTTGCTGCTTGTAAAAACACACAGCTACAACCTAAGATTAACTCAGCAGCCGACCAGAGAACAAAAGCGGTCTTTGGGGAGCTGCCGTCCTAAAAGTTTCACGGAGGGGTGTCCAAAGACACGTGCAAACAAAGCTAATAGTAAGAGCTCTGTAAAAGTCACCTGCTGAGGTGGTGCACCAGCAGTGTCCACTGAAAGAAACCAGAGCAGAAAACGTCAGGTTCAGACCCTTTCGGGAATGAAAGACCAAGATCCAAGAGCACAAATAAGGTGTGTGCACACGCCAGCAGCAACTCTTTAACCTGGAGCACAGACGCCTGGTCAGCAGTATCACATCGGGCTTAATGAGTTAGCTGGACTGGATATGTTTCAGGTGGTCTGTTGTGTCTGTTTTTATTTTTAATCTGCTTAAAAAGCCAATGTTTTTTTTTTTAGATTTTAAAGACCCCCTAGATTTATCCTGTGACCCACTGGAGGGGCCCTCCTGTATATAAAGTAAATAAATTAGCTCCACATTGACTGTCTACAACAGTAAAATGCTGCTTATACATGGATGCATAAGTGTTAAAAGCCTAATAATATGTGACAATATATCAGTTAGAGGGGCAATTTTGCTGCAGAACGAGTGCTTTTACTTTTGATACTTTAAGTATATGTTGCTGATAATACTTCTGTACTTGATATACTTAAGTAGGGATCTGAATGAAGGACGTCTACATGTAATGGAGTATTGCATTGTTTCACCAGTACTTTTACTTAAGTAAAGGATCTGAATACTTCTTTCACCACTGCTCCCTTTAGACCAAGCTCCTTGCACAAATGCTTGTGGCTCTACTTGGCCTCAGCAGACATCATGTACATGATTTTAAGGTCTATGATGGTCCAACTTTAAACTGTTGGGTAAAACCAAATGGGGCCAATTTGCCTTTAGAGAAAGTAGCTGAGAGTGTTTTCTGCCTTCTCGGTAAATGTCATGTTTTCAAAGATCAGTGCTCAGGGAGCTGGTCCAATGAAGCAATGCTGCTTTTATTAAATATTTTTATTATGCATGGTGCTTGTTACTTAGGGAGAAGTGGTCTGACATTCAATAACTGAAGTCAAAATGAGATCAAAATGGCTCAGGTGAATCAACATCATTCACTTTTACTTGACTGCTTTTAAATGGGATCTATACAAGACTTAATGTAATATAAATAAACCCATAACCCAGACGGTGAAATAGATGAAACTCCAATAAGGGGATGGTGCTATGATCCCTCCAATTAAACCACTGGAACTTCAGCACTGGCTTTGTTTGCACTGGGAGTTATTGGACTGAAGATATTCTCAAATTCCATTTTCCAGTTGGGTGTCTGGTTAAGCTCAGCATGGAGTTTTATATATTTTCAGGAAAGTCTCCTTACATATGAAATATTTGAAAAATCATCAAATACCCTCAGAATATTTTTTAGCTGCAAGTCAAACTCTGCATAAACATCAGCAAATGTAAAACGTCGATAAATTGCTGATTATATCTTCAAACTTAGGAGGCCTGTAGAGAAGACACAAACATGCAGATTCCTAGAATAACATTTTCTGACATCTACGGCAAAAAATCTATTACATTGATAACTTGGGAGTGTTATTCATTTATTTATGTATTTATTTAGCTGAATTGCCTCCAGAAGGCATGATTGTGAGGTGAAGCTTAAGAAAGTATTTTAGTTGGAATACTGAGTGACTCGGTGAAGGCTGAGCAGTGTTCATGCTGTTAGGATCACTGCTCACAGCACTATAAAATCAGCTCGTTGTATCAGCCCCAATTATAGATCTTTGCAACAACATACTGCAGTTATTGCCACGCGGATGTTATCTTGATAGTCTGTATCATGACAGACTGGGTCACACTGTCTGGAATTTGTCAATCTAAAAATAATCAAGCTTTCTATTGCGTTATATTTGTGCCTCAATCCTGAGTGTGCAATGGAGAAATGATTATCACAGTTTAATTTGAGCAAACAAAAATCTATTGTCTATTGTGCTCAACAATAATATCTTATTTTGTTGACATTTTGACAGTGTGTCCTAAAGCTTATTTTAAAAGGCAGTTAATAGTAATTAGTGGTGGAAAGTAACCAAGTACATTTACTTACATATCCAAGTAAAATTACTTTACTTGAGTATTTCTATTATATGTCACTTTATCCACTACAATTCAGAGGGAAATACTTGACTTTTTACTCCACTACATTGATTTAAATTAAATTCAATTTATTTATGTGGCGCCAAATCACAACAGAAGTCATCTCAGGGCACCTTTCACATAGAGCAGGTCTAAACTGTACTCTTTAATTTACAGAGACCAAACATTCCCCCCATGAGCAAGCATATGGCGACAGCGGTTAGAAAAAACTCCCCTTTAACAGGAAGAAACCTCAAGTAGAACCGGGTTCTAGGTGGGCGGCCATCTGCCTTGACCGGTTGGGTTGAGAGAGAAAGAAGCACAATAAGAACAATAAGAACAATAATAATAAGAAGGACAATAATGATGATTTGACAACTATAGTATCTGCTCCGTGGTGGTTAACAAATGTCACCTGTCTGTTCACTGGAAAGAAGATTATACAATAAATCTGATCTGTATTTATCCTGGGAGGTTGACTGAGCCTGGGTGCTGTTTTGTAGCAGCATCCTGCTTCACATTCATAACATTCACACTGAACCGTCCAGCGCAGCAATTGATCGAGTCGCTACATGGTAGGAGATGGGGGTTAAGTGCCTTGCTTAGTGGCACCTTTTCATAGGATTTGACCTGCTTCTATAAACCAAAATCTAACTTCAAACATCACAATTCTTCACAAGTGGATTCTAACAGAGCTGGGATTGCTGTTAAAAAAAAAGAAGACATTTCTAGTCTTAATCACTAATGCAATCCCAAAACTGCTGCAAAATGTAATCGACAAAGTGTATCTGCAAGTGATTCCTTTCCATTAATGTATGAACTGCGCCTTTGAAGATAGCTCATGATATCCTCTCCACCACATAAAAAAAAAAATCTGCTGTTTCAGGGGTATAATGATGAGTAATTGCATATTTTAAAAAAAGCAAATGCATGTCAGGTTGTAATGTAGGGCAGTCTATTATCCTAAGTTCTGTGTTCTTTGTGGTCTGGAGGATTTTTTTTTCCTGGTGGCAGATCCTTTGTTGGATAGCAGTGCTGCATTAGTGTAATGACAGCCTCCGGCTCTGGTCACACAAAATAAAAACCGCTGACTTGCACCTCAAAGTTCCTCACTCTGTGGAATATAAGGGAGGGTTTCTGCACAAGTGATTACACTGCAGATATTTGGATGAATGATGTACATGGACAGCTGCGTACAGCCGGGGCGAGCCCTGAGGCGAGGAAGTGAGATCAAAAGTCTTTGGCGTTACTTGAGACATGGTTAGACAAATAGCTCATTTACATGTGTAATAACTTTTTAAATGTTGTAATGCCACTTTTGTAAATTTTGAAAATAATAGCTGTGCCGCTGAGAGAAAGGCAGCACAAAGAATTCACATACATATATCTCACATTACATATTTCCTCCACCTACATACTTTTCTGAATGTATGTCAAGGACAAAACTTCCGGCCATACTTAAAGAAAAAAAAACAAAAAAACAATACCCCCTAAAAGCCTTTCATTAGACACATATCCATTTGTCTGTGTGCAGCTGCCAGAGAAAGTTTTGTTTGGAAAAGCTCCAGTGGCTTTTAAAAGCCAAGCTGGTCCGTTCCTGACAAAAATGTGGTTCATTACGTATGTGTGAGCTTCCAAGACATTAGACTCGCTTGTGCCAATTTCTCAAATGCTTGATACTTCTTTATAATCTCTTTGACGAATTTTGAAGTTTCATTTTCCCTCTCCAGGAGCAACGGTATTAGAGCTCTCATTATGACTGAATGCACAATGAGCAAAACAGCAAACACAGAAAGGCATTGCAGGGGCTTCAAAACATTTTATCAGCAGAACTACTGTATGTGTGTTCACATTATTTACAGATAATAATCTATTTATAGCTTAGAGCTTAATGTGCTGTAATCAAATTAAAGTGGCATCTATTGATCACACTGATCAATGTATTCGCAGAAGCTGGCCATTAGCATTTGTTATATTATTCCCTGCAATGCTGCATATGACAAATATTTAAACCGAATGATTGATGGAAATCAGCAGCATTAGAAAACTGACAACTGAAAATACAAACATTTATATTAAAATGTCAGAGATGTTAAAAACGTTTGACAAAACAATTCCAACTCAAGGTTCACTTACTTGCTTTGTTTGGAGCTTTCAGTCCTCATCAATGGAGATGGGATTGTTGACATCTGAGCTCAGTAGCTGATAGGATTTCAACCACAGCACTTTTAGAGCTTCTCATTCTTGTTCACTTAATGTGAAGCATAAATTATCACTCTTGCCCTTGGTAATAGTTTGACAAAAGAAGCTTGAATCTACAAAACCTGCTGCTTTTTTACATTTTGGGATGAGTGGAAAGCAGTTGTAAATACAACACTGACATTATTATCACCAATTAAGTTGATATGGCAACTTGTTTGCAAACTGCTAAAAAAAAAAAAAAAAAAAAAAATATATATATATATATATATATATATATATATATATATATATATATATATACACATATACATATGGCCAGCAGACACTATTATTGATCTGGGGTCGTGTTTCTGTCCAACTGGAAACCTAAGTTCAATATTCACTCTCCTTTTAGCTCTATTTTGGTCTCCATCAACTCCTGAGGGAAGTCTAGTTAGAGTTTTGGTTTGCTGTTTTGTGCTGGACAAGTAGCATAAAGTGGATTTTCAGTTTTTTCATTGAAAACAGCTGCATGCTATGAATGAAATTCGACTGTGAACCAAAACAGTAAAGTTGTGGGCCATACAACCAAAACAACAATTTTAAAGACATTAAAAAGCTCCATAAAACTGAGGGGAACTGCAGATAATAGCTGTTGTTGGGTGATGATTCTCTGTGGCTTCCTCACTATGAGCGACCCACTTTAGATGAAAGCTCCAGAAAAAGCTAATAAGGACATTGAGTGGGACTGTTTCAAATGATTATCTCCGAGGTCAAGAATGAACATGCCTCATGCTTATGTCAAAGATGGTTTCCCAGACTTGGACTTAGAGTTAAAGGGGCAGTTAGTGCAGTTTTACAACTTCAGTGTATAAATTGATACTGCAGGAGTTTGATCAGGTGATTAAATGTTAGCTTTGCCAGGTGCTGAGATTTCTGGCTATTTTGAATCCGGTAGTTTGTGTTGGAACAAAATCTCCCCATCTACAGAAATATCCTCTGTTTTAAAAATCGTGACTTCATGTTTTTTGTCAGTTACAGGCTGCTATAATTCAAGAGGATGGAAAGTCTTTGTTCAGTAGGAGAAACTGTTTTATTGACTTCATGCTGTAGCCCTAAAGAGGTCGATAAAGGTCATGGATGACTTAACAACTCTTTAATGGCCAGCGCCAACCTGCAACTGGATTTTGTGGATTCAAATTGACTCATCTCACATGGCGGCCTGCTGAACTAATACTTAGTGAATGCTTTTCCTCCTCATCTTTTGTACTCAATATAAACCAAACTTTTTGCACCAGATGTCTGTTTGTTCCATTTGTCTGCCAACTAATCAGCCCCATTTGCCGGCAAGGTATTTTATATTATAGCTAACTCCTGGCTGGTTTGTTCATCTGCGTTGTCATACTGACAAGATTATGCTGTTATTAGATTTGCGGAGTGCCACATTTCTCACCTAAAACTTTTCCAGGAGTGCCACTGTTATATTATTCAGAATATGGAGTTATTATACAAGCCCCAGAGAATATTCTCAACACATCTTGACATTTAAGGAGGAGGAAAAACACTTTAACTTTTCAGTTTTCAGTCAGAGTCGCTTCCATATTTTTTACTTGACTTCTGCACATGGTGAAAAAAACTGATTTCTTGTATTTATCAATGAAAAGATCTCAAAGGTTCATGAGAGGTTAGCAAGCAGCTTTTCCACTGCTATGTTAGAGAAGCCAGTAGTAATTTTATGCAAACAGCAAGTGTTTCCCTCCAGGCGTCTTTAACAACCGAGCAGAGTTTTAGTGAGCTGGATTCCTCTCAGTTGCTTGGAATGGAAAGTGTGGCAGAGATGCAGTGAAGGGAGAAGGGGAATCCTGGCAGAGTCAGCAGCCACAGAGTGAGTCGTGTGTCAATCAATAGCTCCTGCAGTGGCTGTGTTTTCAGAGGGAGCCAGCTCTAAAGTTCCAATAACCTCTTTGGCTCACTGCCATCTGCCACTTAGCAGACAACTCCTGGAGCATCAAAAGAGCGGTGCGGTACAGCTGAGGTAAGGTCGGTTTCACAGGGAAAGCTCAAACTCAAAGGCACAACTTCAATTTAGTTCTCCAGCTGCGCTGTTCCTGTAATTAGCTCTGTATTTTCTTCTGGACGGCCAGACATGCTTAGTAGTCCTTACTTCACATAAAAGAAAGATGAGGACCACACACAAATCAACATGCTAACAACTCCTATTCCAACAATATACATGCTGAAAAGGTGCTTACTGATTTATGACACGATTTACACCCTTTCACATGCACACAAACACAGGCACCAACTATAAGAAACAGTCATTTCAAAGTTTTTTTTCACAAGAACAAAAATTTATCACTTTTATATATTTTAATATTGTTAAAGATTTATATCAATTGCTTAGCTATTACTGAAACTCGCATAAACTGATTTTTAGGCAGCTAGCTGGTAGCTGAAAAACCAAAACAATGAGCTGAAGGATGCTAAAATGCTCCATAGGGCTGAAGCAGCTTTAAACCAAGTTTACCTGTAGATACTGTAATATTAACAAAGCAGTTTTAACATAGGGATCTGGAAACTTTAAAGTGGAGTAAGCAGTGGAGATTTGACAACAATTTACTATTTAAGGAGAGAGTGGATTTGATGGATAACACTGTAAGAGCTCTGTTGTGAAACCAACCAAAACATCTGCTAGCCTTTGTTTGTCTCACATCAGCTCTTCCAAATGTAATGGGATGTTAAGAAAAGACAGAATCTAAGAAACAGTTTTATAGACAAAGGGGCACAATGATTATTTACCATTAACCAACTGCCAAAAACACACAGCACCAAACCAAACCAGATAGGGACTAGACATTTTCCTTTCCAGAGTTGCCTGGGGAAGTCAGATGTGGGGATACTCATGAGCTTGTGTGTTGGAGTTTGTCCCAGAAAACAAGAGGGTAACCTCAATATGACTGAAGGACTCACAGAGGAAGGATCTGAATGCTGTTAGCAGATCAGAGTATCAGGCCTTCTTGGGGTCCAGGAGAGGGCACTGCCTGGGGACTCCATATTCTGTTCGGGGACTTCTGTTGTGACTTCTGCAGCTGTGAGCAGCTGTATTGGACCTCTGTGACAGCCTTGGACTGTGCATAACAAACAGTATGTTTCAGCAGCAAGTGATTCATTGGTATTCCTGGACCAGATCACCTTAGGCCAAAAAGAATCAGAGTGGGCCATGTTTAAAGCTTCCATTGCTGAGGCAGCTGCTAAGAGCTGTGGCCAAAAGGTCATCTGTGCCAGTTGTAATGGAAACCCAAAACCCCTCTGGTGTAGGAGGCTGTCAAGCTGAAGGAATAGGTCTTTTGGACATAGTTAGTCCATTAAACTCCCTTATTTGCTGACAGGTATTGGCAGGCCAAAAGGACTGCAGCCTAAACAGAAGCATAAACTCTAGAAGATTTTGGTGTGTACACGGAGACAGTTCTGGCATGTTTATACAAATTCATACTCTTTACGTTTATTTTTTACAATATTAGTTGTACTTGTTGTGAATAATGTTGGACAATGGTGACATATGACTATGAGAACTACAAGACTACAGGAAAAAAGTGGAACTACAATTCCAAGAGGGCAATCTCAGAAGTATGTGGCAAGGTCTAAGAACTAGGGGTGTGCCCGAATACAAATACGTTATTCAGCAAAGCACAAATAGTGTTTTTTTTTATGAACATTTGTTTCATACAAATAAGAAAAATTATTTGTTTTTCGAGAAATAAAAACCCAAAACAATTACCAGTGCGCATGTCAGTTACATCGCTATTTCAGTCTCTGTCCTCCGCTGTTACGTCTATCAGCAGGTCTCAACGAGGGGAGTCACATCCATCTGCTACATGATGCACATTTCCTAATATGGACATCACCCCTGGAGTTGGGGGTGTTCCCCAGAGATAAAGCTGAGCTACTGACACAAGCAAAGTGCTCCCAAGGGACTCTCCATAACCTGTTATTCCCTTTCTCCTTTCCACAAAGTTAGGTTGTAAAAAATAGGCAATAAATGAAAAGTGCAAAGCAAAAATCGCCTTTGAAGTTCTTCCCTACACATTACACAGTGTGCTGTCTCTGTGTTATGGGTGTATAAATAGGTAGAGGTCTGTCTGCAATGAGTGAAGCTTTAGCTCAGTAGTCAGCGCAGTCATCTATGATCTAGGAGACTCCAGTTTGAGACCTGGTGTGGGGGCCTCCTTCATAAGGTAGTTTATTCATGAACACTTATTGTAACACTTAAATTTTCTAAAATTAAAAGTGTAATAAAAACAAAAACAGGATTTTTAAGCCTCTTTCCACTTTTTATTTGAATACAAATACAAATAATTTTGCTGCCTAAACAAACATACAAATACAAATACTGGGCTCTCCACACATCCCTACTAAGAACTATGACAGAGTATATTATTATTATCTAGCAAATGAGCTAAACAACTTTTATGCTTGCTTTGAGGCCATCGGCAGCCAGCAAGCAAAAACAGCTGAAGCAGAGGTTAATGGATGGGTGGGTGCACCTTTCACACCTATCACCCTTTCTGAGCATGATGTCAGCGGGGCTTTCAAACATGTGAACACCAAGAAAGCAGCAGGACTTGGTGGTATCAGTGGGCAGGTCCTCAAACTATGTGCTGACCAACTAGCGCCAGTGTTCACAATGATATTCAACCTGTCCCTGCCTCAGTCTCTCATACCAACATGCTTCAAGAAGTCCACCATCATTCCTGTGCCCAAGAAAACAAGACCAGCCTGCCCGAATAACTACCACCCAGTGGCACAAACCTCTGTAGCGATGAAGTGATTTGAATGGCTGGTCATGGATTACATCTGCTCCTCACTACCCAGCACACCGGACCCACTACAGTTTGCCTACCGTCCCAACTGATCAACCGAAGACACCATAGCACACATCCTCCACACCACCCTATCTCACCTAGACAAGAAAGGGAGCTATGTGAGATCACTGTTCATTGACTACAGTTCAGTGTTCAACACCATTGATCCCACCAGGCTCGTCATCAAGCTCAAGGATCTGGGATTAAACACCTCACTGTGCATGTGGATCCTTGACTTCCTGACAGGCAGACCCCAGGTGGTGAGGGTAGGTGGATACATCTCTTCTTCCCTCATCCTTAACACTGGAGCACCACAGGGCTGTGTTTTGAGCCCACTGCTGTTCTCTCTGTACACACGACTGTGTAGTCACTTTCAACTCCAACACAATCATCAAGTTTTCTGACGACACAGCTGTGGTGGGCCTGATCACAGATAACAATGAAAAGGCCTACCTGAAGGACGTAGAGGACCTGACCTGCTGGTGTCAGGACAACAATCTACTCCTGAACGTCAGCAAGACTAACTGGGAACCCCTCAAACACCGAGGAATTTCTACTCCTGCAGCATTGAGTACGTCCTGACGGGGAACATCATTGCCTGGTGTGGAAATAGCTCTGAACAGGACTGCAAGGCCCTGCAAAGTGTGGTTTGTTCAGCTGAACATACACCAGGTGCTGCAAGAATAAGGCCAGGAGAATCATTAAGGATCCCAACCACCCGGAGAACAGCCTTTTCTCCCTGCTACGGGAAGAAGGTACCGGATACACCAAGCCAGCATTGAGAGGCTCAGGAAGAGCTTCTACCCTCAGGCCACCAGGGTCCAAACTTTTGACTGGTACTGTAAATGTAGATGTGTGGAACTGAATCAATATGGGAGGTTCATTCATTCATTCAACCTTTATTTATACTTGTGAGAATCATTAGGGGAGACCCTCATTTACAATGAATTCGAGTCAAATTACATAAACAAATAAAAGGAAAACAACAGCAAGGAGATAAAGCAAGAGAGAAAAGGCAATACCACAATTAACTAAAAAGAAGCCATTAAAATGTGCTGATTAGGAAAGATAGATAGATTAAGATAATTAAAATAAAATTAAGTTATGTAAAAAAAAAAAAACAACTCTAAAAAAACATTCAAAATAGATTAAAATAATTTAAAATGTAAAATGAAACACAATTGCAAATAGAGGTTGGGAGGTTTAAGATCAAGTTTCTTAAGTGTCCAGAAGGTATAAGTGTATTGATTTTGAGAAGGTGCTGTTATTTGTTCCAGTAATCAGGAGCACTAAAATTAAAAGCAGTCTTATCAAGTTCAGACGTGACTCGTGGAACATGAAGCAGGAGCCGGTCAGCGGAGCAGGTCTGACAGAGCTCATCTGAATAACAAAGTCATTCTGAAAGGTAAGATGATAGTTTTCCAATAAGGGCTTTATAAATAAAAAGATACCGGTAAGTATCACCTTTCTCCTGAAGAGAAGACCACCCATCCCTATCATAAAAAATACAATGATGTGTGCCATAAGCATCATCAGTAATAAATCTCCAGGCAGAGTGATAGACAGAGTCCAGAGGTTTAAGAGTGGAGGAGGATGTGTGTCTATAAATCACATCTCTGTAGTCCGAGACTGACATAGAAACTGCCTCTAAGTGGAAACATACACACCCCTGTCTGGTTTTGGGTGCTGGCTAATATCTGTCTGACGTTATTGGTTTTGAAAAAACATTTTCCATTAAAACTAATTGAATTCAGCTCTTTGTGCGTTAGCATTTCTGATATCAGGGCAATAATACATCTTCAGTGCATCATCACTTTTCCTGAGTGGGAGTTTTAAGAAAGACTCCCACTCAGAAGTGAGCACAGCATAAAATGTGTGGTTCCTTTAATGATGGCATTGAAGTCCAGCTCCTGAAGGCATAAAATAATCATTTAGTGGGTGGATAGCAGATAGGAGGATGATTACTAAATTATCATCCTCCTACTACTACACTGTATGTGAAGATACGCTAGGTGCACTTTCACAGATGGTTTCTTGTCCAGTTTTACTAAGTCAGTAGGAAACTTTGACAGGAGAAACTCCAGTGAAAGTGCATCATATGTCATCCATCCTCCAGAGCAGACTGGGCCTGTAGACAGATGGCCTCCACCCAGGCTGTAAGGAGCTGAAAGACAATTTAATGGGCAGCTAATCACTAATATTGCAGGGAGGCTGTTCATGAATTCTTATTAAAATGTCTGTTTTAAAGATGTAAATGATCAACCAATTTTTTCCTTAAGTTGTCACAGCCAAAAATAAAAATTAAAAAAAAAATCACAGAGAAACTAAACTAAGTATAGTAAATAATTTATTTCAGTATTAAGAACACAAATAATGAAAGTAGTCTTGATTTAAAAGAGTTTTGTCATCTGTCACTTTTCATCATTTCACATCCGTTTCAACTCCGCAACAAAAACAAAGAAGCCAAAAACCCCAAATCGGTCACAAAATACAGAAATAAGAAGTTGTTAAATTAACTTTTGGGATGTTTTCATCACATTCAACACTTCATAAAACAAAAGGGATCACAAACAAAGAGACACATACACATTAACAGGATGAATTGCATAGTTACCTTTAACTAAATAACCAGAATAAGCTGATATGCAAGTTTTAACCATGAAAAGGAAGCACAAATTTGAGATATTTGTGCTTTTTCTTACGATCCAAATTTTTCAACATGAAGAAATAAAGATAAAAAAAAAAACCCCATTGTCCTAAATGTTACCTTGAGTGAAATATTGAATCTCTCTATTGAAATAACAGGTGGAGTATATGAGCAACACTTGGAAAAGCCTGTAGTCAATGCAAATGTGGAGTATGTAAATTCAACATACATATAAAAGAAATACAAGATTAATTTCTACAAAGATGGAGTTGCAACAGTATACACAAAAAAGAAGTCCACTTTTATGTGAGAGCCCTGTATTGCTGACACGTACTGAAAGGCTTTCAACCATGTGCTTAGTACAATTATTCTGATCCATTTCATGGGTTGGTGGTTATTTGGATACAGGAGAATGCTTTCACACGGAAAATGTTGTCCCATCAGATTCGTGAGAAGCTGCTTTGAGGTCTCTTCTTGCACCGGTGCAGAAATGTTTTACAGAAAAGCCGTGAGGTTTTGGAAAAAAATAACATAAATAAACCTCTAGTATAAACATAACTATGCGACAGGATTTCCTTTTCTCTCTGAGCTGAACACTTTGTGAAGTGATGCTTTTTATCTGTTTGCGTTGTTTAGAATAAACAGACTAAGAAGTAGATGAATGAACAAAGAATAGGGGAAAAAAAAGGGAAGAACGCCCAATAAAGAAACCCAAACTTTATCCACAGAAAATGCAAGAAAAACTAATCACAGCGTTGGCTGCTGGTGGCAGATCTGCTGCCAACATCAAGAAAAACCATCACTTTAATGATATTATCAAACCTGGTGTCCCAAAGTACAACAAGAGTTTCTCATATTCCACAGAGCTGGCCGGAATAATGAAGTAGTCACAGGTTTTCATTTTAGTGCTGATGAGATGCAGAAGGATGCTGCCCAATCAAACATTATTCATCCTCAGCACTGTAGAAACACACACAGCAGTCAGCAACATTCATTTCTATCTCTCAGATAAGTATTATGGAAGTTTCTTCTATGCAACACATAGAAAAAAACATATATAGCACTGACAAAAAAAGCTGGACATAATCAGTCATACATGGTAGACAACTGCAACACTGTCGCTTATATCATGTGTTTTGCATCATCTTATATATCTTCCTACTTTACAGAGACATTAGAACAGCTGCTAGACAAGCACAGTGATGGTAAACATACCAAACACTGAATGAATAATTATGAGTGATAAAGATTATCTGGTTCATAAATTATTTCCATCAGGACTTTGTTTGGAGTCTGAAAAAGAGGAGGGGCACTTGACAGCAGCACACTGTCAATTTAAAAAGGGTCAATTCAGGTTTGAGCCCGACAAGCTCACAGCTAAATGTGTCCTTCTTCTGATGCAAACCACCCAACCCGCAGTGATACATATGCAGCGTGTGTCTGTCAGTGACCCTGTGTATTCAAATGTAAATCCTCTTGTTTGTCTGACTTTTCAATGATGTTCGGGACATTTAAATTCTGTTCTCTGCAGGTGTAGTCGGAGTCGAGGTTGTCCCTGTGAAGGTGAGGCTTAAAAGGAAGTCTCAGGAACAACCACGACGGCAGCAAAACAAAAGAATGAAGCTCGTCTTGCATCAGATATACTCAGACACAGCATTTGCTTTTTTCGCCCCCCTTTCTTGGTTTGGCGGTGCTTGGCATCTGCTTCTCCGACGCCTGTGGCGGCTTGGGGGATGTCAGTGATCTTAGCCTCGGGCGAGGTGCTGTTTCAAGGCAGACAGCTCATCAGGGTGAGTGACAAGTGTTGGGGCGGGAACTTAGGATTCACTTTTCTGCCTGGGGGTGAAAAATTGCACACTGTAGCTTTAACACAAAATCTTTCAACTGGCTTTTTCTGGACAAATCTCAAAGGGTAATGATGTAACAACTGCCAGGTTATAATCAGCAAGGAGCTTTGAAGCAGTCACAGCTGTTCATTGACAACACAGATGTCCATAATTCGACAAAATAACTGCTGGAATAAAACTTTTTGCATTTACTTTGTAATACGCTGTGACAATAAAAGACTCCTGTGTATTGGAAGTGTGAACATTTTTCTATGATACAAACTACATGAACAAAGATGATGAACCGATGGAGTTTATGAAAGACAGACTTCCTGACGAGACTTGGACACCAGAACTCACTGTGACTGCTGCTTAGATATTTACATTTTTCTTATTTTACTTTCAAAATGGAGTCCAAGCAGTCAGCGAGATACTGTAATAAGACAGTGTGCTCCATAAGAAGTTGGACAGCAACACATTGTTTGCTCCTTTGGCTCCATACTATTATTGCTTTGGATGATAGCCAGCCTACTTGCCAGCCTGACTTTGGTGGTATTTTCAGTGAGAGTGGGGGAACAGTTAGACAAGTCTATACAGTAAGTCTGCAGTGCACACACACCGCCAGACTCTGGAAGCTATACGACTTGTAATTTCCAAATGTTAATGTTTATATAGGAGGATTTAACTGGATGAACGAGAACAAGTAAAAGGGGGATTTATGTTTCTGCAATAGAACTTAAAGGTCACCCAGCAGGAATGATTTTAGCCATTTTTCCTTACAGTGTCTCCTATTGAACGATGTGGGAAACAAGAGGAGAGAAAACAGAGGGATGAGTGGTTCAATGGTTCACAACTCTCTTGAAGCTGTGTAGTAGATGAATGATGACGGTTTATGACACTGAGCTGAGCATTTGCATTTTGTGTGTATTTGCATTTTTCACCAATTGCCTCTCATATCCTGCTTCAACAGGATTAAGTAGAAAATGTAATGAGGAGAAATATATCCACGAAATGTATTTTTGGCTATGACCTGGCAAACCGATAACTGATTCTTGTGTATTTTTGCCAATTCGTGTTGCCAAGTGTTTCCTACATGCTGCCTTAGACTAATTTGGTGCCTAATTGAGCTACAGCTAAATCCTCATAGAGATACACTGAAATAAAACAAGTTGAATGTAAAAAATTTATAATATTCTTAATGGGCTGTAGTCCTCTAAACGTTTCTGTGCAGTACAAATGTTTACCTCCACACTAAACTGGCTACTGAATTAATGACTTTGTCTTAATTGGGACAAAATTCAGTAGCACAATAAATTCACCCTAACAATGAAACATCATGATAAAATTTTTTTATAACATAACAGTGTATATGCTATTTAATTTATCCTATTATCTCATTTCCCATATTTTTGTTCTGATTAATTACAGTCTGACCAGTTACAGATTCTGGACGATGGACTGTGTACTGGCTGTTTTTTAATCGCTATTTTTAGTTTAATGACATTGGATTTATACAATTTATTTATTGTAATATGATAAACTGTAATATCATGAAATGTAGGTCTGTGTTTCATAATGTTAGCAATTTTTATTTGAATCTCTAACCTCAGCGTATCTAAATAGGCACCTTAAAATGGGCAGATGATGATGAACATGACCCATACAGTTATTCTGAGTACTCGAGTCTCAAATGAAAGCCTTTAGTCTGCACTTTAAAGGAATAGCACACACAAACATGAAACTACTCATCTTCCTGTCAGCAGAAACACTGGTGAAGCTTAGAAATCCACTGACATAGCCTTTCATCTAGCACAGCTCTGTGTCAACCTTTACCAAAGTGTGAACAGAGGCTTAATTCTTTTGAGAATGAAAAAAGAGACAATATGAAATTTCTCCCAATGACATTGGCTTGTGCAGCATAATGGAAATGTTCTGAAGCCAATTGCACTTACAATTGCACTGAAGAAAAAAAAAACAATCCCCATACAGGTGTTTTCACTTATGTTGCCTGGTTAGATCTGTTTTCAGGACTGTGTGTGTGTGTATGTGTGTGTGTGTGTGTGTGTGTGTGTGTGTGTCCCTCACTGTGTTGGTTATGTTGCACCTTTTAGGCTGAGACAACATAAATGTGTCTGATTAGTCAACAGGCCGTTTTCACAGCAGACATTTTGACTTGTCACACCAGGAAAAGCAGAGGTGTTACTAATAACATTAACGACGGCGCCGCTCTGTTCAAGTGTCACAGTAAACCACAACGGTGTGACAGTGAGCCAGCGTGCGTGATACCACGACCCTGAAACTGAAGCAGCTAAATGGGATTCAGCGATAGTTCATCATTTTATTATTTAACTTCTAATCAGCCAGAATATCTGAAAACTTCTACTGAGCTCAAGTCTTCACTAAAACTACACCACACAGCGAGCATCCGAACATCACACTCTGTAAACACAAATAAAAACACAACGTTCGCCCTCTGTAACACCCAAGTCTTTAAATCATGTATGGAACCAAAACATCACACCGCGTATTGTTACCCTCGTACCTCTGCAGCTCATTGCACAACAGTCCCTGAGATCATTTACAGTATATGCAAAAGTTAAGTAAAAGTTATCCCTTTTCAAAAATCATCTTTACAGCATGTCACTTTTATTTCTCCTCAAACATTTTCCCCTGTGAAAGAATGGGATATTTAAATAGACTGCTCGAAAATACATTATAGGAGCATCCGCAAAGTATTTTTTGCAAACAAAATGTACAGACTTCAGAGGATGTACTTTTTCTGAAGCATCTATTCACATATTGTGAACAAGTAAGTATACTACATGAGACAGGGAGAGCATATTGTAGTGTACATTAGTCTGACAGAGCGTTGTCTGGTCTGATTTAAATAAACACCTTAAGGGAAGATCCTCAGTCTTTGGCTCGTCAAGACAAACTGGAACTGCGGCTCTGCTCCATCGTGTTGAAGAAGAGACAGACTCCAGCAGTCAGCAGCAGGTGCATGGACTCATACAGCAATTTGGGTGAAAAGACGCTCCAAATGAAGAGATGGTAACGCAGAACAGTTACCAGCACAATGTAGGCTGCAGCTGGCACAGACCTCAGCAGGGCCAAACAGTAGCAACCATGGCTGACTGCAACCGGGCTCCTGCAGAGAGGAAAAGGATTCATCAGAGAGGACGAACAACACTGCGGAGAGCAAAGTAGACGATTCTGTGCTGCGGATAATAGGCAAACTTCCTGTGAAGAAAACTTTATATGTGATCCGAGGGCTAATAGAGAGACAATAAAATTAGACAGTAAAAAGACAGCAGATGATAAAATATATAAGTGAAAGTAAAAACAGAGACCAGTAAGAATTATTAAAAATGAGAGAACTGGTAAAAAATTAATAAGAATGACATTAATTAAAAGCCAAATTAAATAAATAGGTTCACAGCTGTCGTTTTAAAAATGTTCACAGAGCCTGCATCTCTCAACATAGTTAAAAAAAGCTGCACTTCTTATTTTCTTGTGCGTATAATTGTGTGTAGTTAAAAACCCAGCAGTAGAAGATCTAAGAGCTTGTGAGGGTTTACTATCATACGTGATGATGTCAAACCAGTAAAGCTGCAGATTGTTTGATTCGTAGCAAAAGGCCACATTCTCACATTTTTACCGTCCGCATGCACCCAGAAGAAGAGTCTGATCCAATTATCTTCTCACAATAATACGGATTGCTGGCAAATTCTGATAAAGAAGTTAATGACTTTAAAACCTGCATGATGGGAGGAGGGATGCGGTGAGGAGATTAGGAGATGATGATGTAAAACTAAACACACACAGACACACAAAGACTTGTGTGTGTAGATTAAGACTTCATCTCCTGCCTTAGTCTCTGACGCATTGAAACACACGTAAATGAGTATAGAGATGTTGTTCATTCAAACAGGCAAAGTCCCAGCTGAGGGGGAGGAACTTCAAGCTTTTTTTCCCAAGAGAAGAGAAGGCACGCTGATGAAGTAGGAGACATGGGAAGTCGTCCAGTTTGGAGGTGGAAATTCAATCAGGGGGCCAGTAAACACACACACACACACACACACACAAGCAGAACAATGTTAATATCTATGGAAGACACACATACGCACAAATGTTGGTGAAGTATGTGTCAAACACTGACCAATAATCAATAATGAGTTTTTTTGAATACAACTATTCAATACTGTAAATGGACTGCATTTAACTGTATGGCGCCTTTCTATTTTCTGACCACTCAAAGCGCTTTACACTGCACGCCAACATTCACCCATTCACACACTCATTCACACACTCATTCACACACTGATGGCACAGCCTTCAGGAGCAATTTGGGGTTCGGTATCTTGCCCAAGGACACTTTGACATGCAGACTGGAGGAGCCGGGGATCGAAGTGCAGATTTTCCGATTAGTGGATGACCTGCTCTACCTCTACTGTGGCTCAAACAGTAGGTAACGGGAAAAATATACATTTGTTGCTATGCTGTCTTCAGTCTGGGAGGCAGAAGTGAGTCAGAGGCTCCCTATTAAAGGAAAATTCCACATTTTATAAACTTGTAGTGGTGGACATCATTCGTGTTGGTTATGATTACATTTTACCCACCGTTTGCATTGCTGAGATGTGGGGCAGTCCGTCAGAATGAGACAAGTGGTGAGATGATCAGACAGATTTAAAGTGACGCTCCAGTGATGAAATATTTCCATATAGTTGGGGGATTCGTAAGAGACAGATTTTTTTTTAAATGCTCAAAATTGACTCAGCAGAGGCCGAGATATCCTGAATTTTAGTCCCTGACCGATTCAAGCTCCACAAACTGTGCCCTACAATTCCCATAATGCATTTCAACAGGGTGTTTCATTGTTAATTCATCTGACTTTGGAGTGCAGCTTCCAGAAGCACAGAAGACATTAAAAACTGTGTTTACAGACTGAGTAGTATTTTCACATGAAGCCCAGACATCTAAACTACCTTTTTTTTCTAAGTGCAAACAATGGTGAACACATTTGAAATGCCCAAATATTTTCACATATGACTAAACTAAGAGCAGTACTGCAGCTCTGCAAGTTCTAATCGATGCTTCCAACACATTATGAATGTTAACATCCACCATTTTTTTTTTTTTTTTTTTTTACATCCAAAAAGGATGTTTAAGACGGGCACTTCTCTGGTCGCTTGTGTTGCTCTAATGGACTCATCTGTAAAATTGCGACAAATAGTGGAAAAGTTACCATGTCCTCAGATTTCACGAAGACAGATGAGTTTATGATGTCATAGTTACTGAGAGAAGAGACAATTTTAACTACATAAAATAATACCAAGCCAGATTGTATATAAACATTTAATCCCACTACATTGAGAATAAACATAAAGACTACTAATAGTTGCTTCCAAAGAATTCCCGGCTTCCAAGAGCTGTTTTTAAAAGAGCTGAAGTTTATTTCTGTGTTCTACCTCAAAGAGCTACTAAAACATTAATGTCCAACCTCTCAGGTCGGTTACCAGAGTAAACACTCAGTCTGTGTAAAATCCTGCCAGCAACTTACTGTCTCAGTGGAGAAAACATGAGACATCTACAACATCTCTAATTCACATTTTTATAAACTAATGAGTTGATAAAGTGTCTCAGCTCAACTTTAACTTGATGTCATTTATCTGAGGTATATTAGTACATCTCTGAGAAAAGTGAAAATCAAAACAAAATGACCGAGCTGAAGAAAAAAAAGAGACGGCCCGCACACATAATTCAAAGAAAAAAAACAAGAAGAGAAAAAAAGAAAATCTCTTTTTTGGTCTTAATAAATCCATGTTCTTCTAATAATGATAAAGAATAAAAAGCGTCACAATGAGTTTGAAGGAAGGCAACTTCTCTTTCAATACCTTTCACAAAGCGGCAGGCTGCACAAAAGATCAACTGTCTGTCACCATCACCACTTGTGCCCCCCCCACCCTCGTCTCTACAAAAGGTAATTTCAAAGAGCCGATGCAGCTGCTTGGAAATCAACCACACATTGAAAATAGTGCGACCTGAATATGCTTTTTGCTACTTGTATTTATGTCAGAATATCAGACTTAGTAGAGACAGTTCATGATGAAAGTAAAGCCGTGTTAATGCGTCTCTCTCTCTGCTTGAAGGCCTAACAGTGATTAAATGGACTAAAACAATGAAAACATTTCTCTTCAAATTATGGTGTTGCTTTCAGGAGAGTTTGACCGTGTCAGGGGAGACCTGATGAATAGCTATTGATCACAGTCCATTTCCAGTATTTGCCTTGTGGTTGAGCTGCTGATGGTGCAGAGTCAATACTAAATGAGCGACGCTGTATGAGACTATTTTAAAGTTTAATTTGTCGTAATGTCTCTGAGTGAATATTACAGTTCGGGTTTCTGTGGAAAGTTTAGTGGGGAAATCACTGCGTTATGAGTAATGACAACAAGGACAGATGGTCATGTGTTCTGCACTGCTGGACTTAATTGGATATTAGCTGAAAGGGGGTATTAAAACAAGACTAAAGTAACAGCAGTGGCCTCTAGAGGCTGCAGTGTTCATCACAATCAACAATATGAAGCTACATTAGACTACAAAGACCAAACAGCATTCTGGTGATTTGGCTATTCAGACCGTAAAACCACAGGGAATGTGGCGAGGCTGCCGGGCTCTGCCAACATCATAATCAGCTGTTTATGGGCAGATCAATTGTGCTGTCAGACTAAATGCAGTTTAATTTCTGCTTGCATTGTTGTTGCAGTTCAGGCTAACAAGTGAAAAAGACCAATGCAGGAGCCGCATCTGAATTTAGATTTTTCAGGAGTAACATTTAAGGCAGCAATTTGAATTTATATACATTAAATAATGCGGCGTATCCCCTTCTAGTTCACTTGAACTTTGCCCTCTGTGCTGTGTGAGAAAGTGTTTCTCACTAGTAATGTGTTAACTTCTTGTAGAAAATAAATGCTACGCTGCAGCGAGGTAGTAGCTTTAATCTCTGCGTGACTGCTTTTCATGTTTAACCCCTCTGCTCTCTAGTGGGGTTAAAAATTAAACGTTTTCCCTGAGTGAGATGCAACACCAAAAGATGGTGGGTTTTGCTAAAATCAAGAAGGACGTATCACCTTGGAAGCATGAATGCTAATTAAATTTTGATGTGGTCAGTGGAAACGTGGAAAATTTCATGATGGTGTTGAATATTTCATAGAAATCTGACCAGTGGTTTTTGTGATATCTTGTCATGGATCAAAGTTTTGGTCACAGGGGCATTTTTACCTGATGGGAGCGCTAAATGAAAGGTCATCATGATCATCACAGATCAGTCTCTGAGGACCTTTAATGTCCACATCAAATTTCATAGCATGCAGCCGCTCTGGACCAAAGTGGATAGAAGGGCGGACAAACTTCGTCATCCTTAGACTGGTTACACTGCTAGCAGCACAAAAATTTTAAGATGAGTAGAACTGTTTTAATCGGAGACCGTCTGGACTACTGAAATGTTAAACACATCATATTCAAGTGCGGGATCAAAGATGATAGAGGATATAAATCATGCATGAGCATATACACTCTCTGCAGTCTAATTTCTGTGGGACCTTTGTGCTAACAAAATCAAAACTTTTTCCACACGTAGAAGTGACTTTTTTATCACAGGACTGCAGCTTTAGAGGTTATCCTCACATTTCTGTTACTGGCTTTATGCGCATTTAAACAACAAAGGCAGGTTAAACTAACTGCTTTCGTACAAAAACCATCCTTTACATTGGTCTAAATTAAAAGTACATTTTAGTTTTGGCTCTATCTGCGGGGCAGCTGCTACCAGTCACAGACCTCATCACTCACCTCTGTGGCGAGGCCTCATGCTGAGGCGAAGCTCTAGTTATTGGCTGCATTCTTACACATACAACAACCTAGCTATTGGCCCCTCACCAGTTAAGGTCTTATGCAGGTTAAGCTGTTTACATGCATTTTTGATACCCTGCAAGTGGCTTCTCCCTGTTGCCATGAGTAAACCAATTAACAGAATATTTCTGTGCATCTGTACTGTCCCACCCACAGAGAGGATTCAGAACAAGAAAGTATAACACAGATGGTAAAAACTAAAGTAAAAGAAAGTAGTATATTTGAATGAAACTACACCGCAGAGCAGGTTCACTACCTTTTGTCTGATGTGTCCCCACAGTGCTATTAGATGAGCTCAAGTAATACTTTTAGCCATAGCCAGACAAACAAAAGCACATACAGCCTCTTACAACTTACTGGTTATTGTAAATATAGTAGTAAAGATCAGCATCACACCAATTTGAAACATTTTTTGGCTGCTGACACTTTAAAACTGCCACTTACCTTTCTCTCTCTGAGCTGAGGTAGCAGACGAGGTGACACGCCCAGAGTATGGGCCCTGCATAAGTGCTGAGCGCCGTTAAGAAGATGGCAGGTGCTTCTACGTAACTTTCCAGCCCAACGAAGCCGACTGAAATGTCAATGGTGGCAATGTTGTTGGAATTGCCCTGCGGGAGCACAAAGAGTACTTATTTTAGCACCGCCAAGAGCACAGGAATATCTTACCCTGTGTACAGACAAAAGCGGGAACACAAAGATCTGTGGGTGAAGCTTTGTAAGCATTTCACTGCTTTAAAGAACTGGTTGTTTGCTTTATCATCATTACTCTGAGCTTCTGGCGACTTCCCAGCGGCCTAGTTGTTTGTATTTTCAATCCTCAGACCACACCAGCTTAAACTGCATTCAGTCTGGAGCTGGACTCTGGTTAGAGCCACTCAGGCTTCTGTGTATCTGTGCATGTGCATACTGTATGTGCCTGTACAAACAGTTTGTTTTCTTTAAACACAGGCATACGTCTGGCTTATTCAGCTGTGTAACCAATTTCCAAATATGCCTGCAGTAAACTGAAAATATTAAACTTTTCTAACCTTGTTTTATTTTATTTTTTCTTGCTCTGAAATTTCATCTTCAAGCTTCAGAGGATTTTATCACTGCAATGCAATTAAGATTTATAGCTTCAGTCTAAAATGTTTTTTGGCTGTGTACGTTTTAGACATATTCACACAAGTGTTGAAATGTAATATCTAATACAGTGCAATGCAAAAGAAAGGCTAACAAACTGTACTAAAATCCAAACATTTCACAGCCTAAAATATGTGTGAAACATTTTTTCAGTCATTTCACCACAAGCTCAACAAGCATGTGAGAGAATTGTCATATTTTAAGAAAACAGAATATACATAAAGTTGTCTGCACTTGTGCTTACTTCATTTTTAAGCCAATGCATATCATAATTTTTTGGACCAGATAGGCTCCTTCAGTAAATTCCAACACATTAATGAACCCAAATACAATAGTTGCTTTGTACATGGACAGTATTTTTAACATTCATTTATTATTTAAAACTATTAAAATATATTTACTATTAAAAACTAACTTTGAAAAATAAAAGGAATTGAAAAAAAATCTATTCATCTCATTAAAGGTACCATGTGGAGTTTTTGCCTATTAGTAGCACTCAATGTTCTCATGAAGGTCCCTGTTTTGTCTGTATCATGCTCGCGCAGCAGGAAGCACACACACCCTCACAAGCATGTGGTGATGTCATACATTTTCCTGCCAATGCTTTCAAGCTATTCCACTGATCTTAAGGTGGCAGTAATACATCAAGAAATGCAGCAAAAGCAGTGAAGAAGAATACCGATAGCAAGTAAACATGAATGTAAACAATGCATGTAAACAATTCAAACTTTTAAGAAAAATTGGCTTTCCAAATGTTTGATGAGGAATGAAATGCATTCATCACATTTGTCAGAACTCAAGGATTCACACACTGAGTTCTGCACAGAAACACTGAATGTAAACAGACTTCTTTTGGTTTACAAAAAAACTACACAGGGTACCTTTAAGTTTGAGGGTTAAGTCAAAACACACAGGCAAAGAAATCTGTATTCAGACTTGTGCTGCACAGGTATCTAATCTGATTTCTGGGCAGCACATTTAGATGATTGAAATCATCTGCGTTCTGTTCACATCTCTGAGTCGCCGCCTCCAGAAAAATCAATCAACCTTTCACGTATGCTAACGTATGCTGGGTCATTTACGGTAGTGTGTTTTAGTTAACAAATTTCCTTGTGCATAAGAAGTGATAATTAAATTTGAAATTCATTGTGACTCTTAGGCTGTTGCATGTATCCCCCTATCCGACACACACACGCACACACACGGAAAAGCAGCAGCATAAGCAGCAACACGTCGAGTAAAGGTTTATTTCCCTTCTGCACACACATCTCTGATCACTGAGGGAGAGACATCAACAGCCGACTACAGTTTAAACAGAAGTCTGCATATATGAACATTTTCTACTTGCTTATAAACTACAATCCTGCTGTGATCTTGCAAATGTAGGGAGTGTCACTCTGCAACAACAATTACAGTCACTTAGGAATAAACAGAATTACAAGAAACGTTTTATGAATGAATTTTGGAGAAAACTGATTGTCATAACAACTGTCTAGAGAGTGCTGCTGGTTTAATACAGCTCATTCTTGGAGTGAATACTGTACAAGCAAGAAAGTCTGAATAACATATGACCCCAAACCTGCCTCTAGTTTGGGGAAAATCTGAATACTGATGTCTGCAATTTTGGTATGAACTCCTCATTGCACCCTCTTAGGTAACCCTCACGCTCTGATGGCCCACGAAGTGATGCTTATCAACCAGAATAGTGTTATGAGCCTCAAAGTGTAATACTAAACAGAATTTTTCTACTGTGACTTGCATGCTTATTCTAAGTCACTTTTGTCAAACTGTGCCCACCTTCTACTTCTGAGCTCTAACAACATCAGTGTGATGATTAATATTTTCTACAGAAGGTTGCTAAGTTGCATCTGAATTCATACCCATAGGGTGACTCGTCCCTACTCATGTTGCAACATTTGCACAAACTGGCTCATTTCTGAAGAATAAACACCTCCTTGCTGTCTTACTGACCATCTGGTTTTGGGACAGCGATAAATCCACAGAAAATCCACAGCAAAGTCTAACTCGTCCATCACTGCAAATGATAAAGACGGCTAAACGCAGACAGCCAAATATTCTCCTGTGAGACAGTTAATTCATCATGCAATGCGAATTTAACTTTTTTTGTGACACTAACGGTGTCTGCAGCTGAGGTTACCTGGAATATTTCCCATAACCCTCTTGTATTTTTGTGTGTTTTGGCTGCCAAACACAGAGGATGTTTGAAAAAAACAAGGACACTTTGAAAACCAGAGCTTTCTGCCAATATTTATAATAAAGCCTCTGAAAAAACAACAGACACAACAGCTATGTTTCTCTCTACAGCTTGTACAATTTTCACCCAGAGCTCACTGATCAACTAACTGCACTCGCTGATTAGATTTTAATTTGACATTATTTTGATTGTTCTGTGCAACATCGTTTTTTGTTTCAGAGCAGCAAGTTTGAATCACATATGTTGCTGCTTTACAGATCCATTATGGTTACAGCTTCGTTGAGAACGTTATTACTCAAAGCTCTGTAATTACATGCCTGGGCGACTAGACTGAAAATTGTCTAGTGGCGGTCTATTCCCGAGCCCATCACAGTATTAATGACCCTAGGGTGATGACGGTTATTAAATTGTTAGTGATGTGGAAGATCAGAGTTGTCAACAACACACAGTTGCTAACCAAATATCTGTCCAAGGTGGAGGTTCAATCAAATGCCAGGTATGATTTCTGCCTTTGAGGAACATTCAGAGCTCATAACACCATAACACATCTGAAGGAAACAACTTGTCCAGTTGGCCTTCATGCTGGTGCTGGATGGAAGTAATACAATTTATAACCAAACACTCCCTCTGCCCAGAACTGCACCTATTACAGTACATTCACTTTATCATTGGTGATAGCTTTCCTAAATGTTGCTACACTCTGTGTCAGAGCGTTAAATTAGATGTCTCATACAATCAGACAAGAAAAACATGGTTACTGTTCGGTTGTTCTCTGCACTTCATTCTGTAGATATGAGAGGTGGTGATTCTGGTTCACACAGCTTTATACATCTATCCTTTCGGCATTAGCTTCACTCGGTGTTTGTAAAAAATTGTAAACTGGTATTTGTTTGATAATTGTTTTTTGACTGCAAAACATATTTTCTAGATTTAGTCCAGTTGCAGTTTTTTGAAGTGTCAAAAATATACAGGTTCATTTTTTTTTTTTTTTTTAAAAGGCTGAATCATTTCCATAAAAAGCTGAGCGCTTTGGTTTTTATTGATCCTAACTTAACAGGAATAAATAGTGCATTTGAAGGGGACTATTTTTAGCCGCACATTAGAACACTTAAAGCGCACTAGTGAGTATTTCCGGCAGCAGGACGGTATATATAGAGTTGACTCATAAATAAACCACGGTGCCCATGTTCATGGTAATGAAGGTCACACAGTGCAACAGTAACAGTGAATGTCTACGGCACAAAGGAAGTAGCTATATAAGGCTTTGGCTACACAGGCAATACTTATTAGTAGGATCAGTTAATCACTGGTTGGCATTCATCATTTTCAATGGATTTGTTGATAATAAGAAAAATAGAGAATATTAACAGATTTATCCTTTAATTTGGGGATTTGGGTAGAGGGGTACTACTTTTACGACTGCACTCACAAACAAGCTTTTTGGGACCCACCGACTACGTTCACAGAAACAGGTGTTGTTCAGCCAGTGAACATAACATGAATCATGATGAGCCTGACGTTCCTGCTATAATACATTTTTTACCTTTATTCATTCATGTTTTATTTGTTCAGCCCTCTTTTTCAGGAATGCCTTATTCAATTATGCACATTCACACCTGGAGGTTGCCCAATATAACCACTGTCTCAGCTACTGGCCATTGAGTAGCTCCACCGGAGTAGTTGGGGGTTAAAGGCCTTGGAACCCCTTCCCTCCATTTCTGTTGAACTGACGATTCAACATTCACACCAACTTCACACTGTGTGGAAGTGAGAATGAGGCAAAGTTTGAACTTCTCCCTCTAGCTCTTTTTTATTCTTGACACAACTATTTCTGTCATTTTTCATGTGAACAACTGGGTGCAACACTATGATTGCCTTCCAAGAGAGACAATCTGAAAATATGCGCCATTCTTCCCGTGTTTGAACCAGATCATGTTTCCTCCTCTCTACGATGACTGACTTTTTAACTCTGTCTTTGAGTGCAGCTGTTATGAGCAACTATAAACACTTTTTGATTTCCGATGTGGTGCGACAACACGTTGTACAAACCAGGTCACACCAAAAAGTGGCACAGGAAATTAAATATGAGTATCTTTGTGAAATATGTGGTTTCTAGAAGATTGGTGACATAGGGACCATGTCACAGAGCTAGTAGGTGAACTACTGTAGCTGGAAAGCTAACTGCTAACAGGCTAGCAAGAACACGCTAGCATTAATCAGTCACAATAACTCCCTGAGAATCTTTCTATTTTCTCTGTACTGTGCAATTTACTCCCACCTGGCCTCCGGATCGTTCATCATTTCATTCAAAGTTGACAAACTTTTTGTGCAAACAGTCACAGCTCTTATCAATCAGATTTGTCTTTTTAATATCTTAATCTCTTAGTTACTGTGGAAAAAAGATCTCTGTGCTAACAAGGTTGCTAACTGCAAGTTAACACAATAGATTTCTCCATTTTCGACTCTCCCTCTCAGTTCCTCCAAAGGTGACCCTTGTCAAGACTATTGCTGTTGGTCAATGTCGCAAATTCATGTGTCAAAGTTCACCAAAATTGAACTTGAAAAATTCTATCATATTTACTGTGTCCTCATGGGTGAAACCCCTGGAATTAGTTGATATTTCTTTGAAATTTCAATTAGTTTTAAATGCTGATGGGAGGCGGCTTTTAAATTAGGGAGGGGCAAGCGTAGCTCGATCACGTTCCCCACTGAGGTTTATCCTGCCAGTGCAGGGATCATACTAGAAAACCAGCAACTTTCTGATCACAAGTCCACTTTACTGACATTTAGCTCTCCACTGACCCATATACAATAATTACTTATTCTGAATATATACAATAATTGGTAATATTCATTAGTAACATTTCTGGGAAATGTTACTTTGTGGTTTTGGTGTTTGGCAAATATCAAGAATGAATGAATGAAGATTTTGAGGATGTTATCACAATTCAAATACAGTCCATAAATTACTTAATACAAATTCCAATGCACAACAAGGTGGCTTTTAAAACTTGCCATCATCAACATCATTCTTGTTGCTTACCTGAAAGTAAAAGAAGGCCTGACCAAACCAGTAGTGCATGATAGTGGTTTGGGCTGCGTCGTAGTGGAGTTTCTTCCAGATAAACTGAGCCATGAGTGTCTGGATCAATAGGCAGCAGCAGAGCACTGGCAGGTTGTGAGCTCGAAACAAAAGGGAAACCAACAAAACCAAGCCGCTGTAAATCTCCCATAACCCCCTGCTCTTCAACTTGGCATCTGCTGTGATGATCTGGGATCTCAACAAGTCCTTGGTGCCCGTGAAGAGGATGCCCAAAACAAAGACGTAAACAAAGCGTGCCTCCACTGTGCCCCTGAAACAGAGAAAGATTACAGTCTGTGTCATTTTTGCATTTTGCAGTAAGCCAGTATTGATTTTTGTCCACAAAACGTCTCGGTCAATATTCAAGTAATTGTGGTAACAGACTCTGGGATGTGGATCCTAGCAGTCCTCTTGTACCTTTCCATGCATTGAACAATTAAATATCCAGAGACAGGTTTTGTGACATCAGGAAAATGACTTACTTCAGACTTTATATATTGAATAGTAAAAGAAAAAAATCACTTTCGTCAAATAAAGGCAACAGCAAAAGCTGTAAAACGATGGACAAGAGTAAAATCAAACTGCTTAACAGAACCCAAACAACAATGGAGCATAAAGCCCTCATTAAATTAAAGTCTGCACTAAAACTCTGATGTATAAGTATTTTTTGTAGATATTAAAAATTTTGTTAAATGAGATATCTTCAGATAAACTGGAATTATACCACAGCATCAGTAACAGCAGATATAGACAGTTCATATTTAATTAAAAAAAAATAAATAAAAAATTCTACTATGTCTGACAACACAGACGATGATCTACAGTCTAACTGTGGTTCCTGCATAATCAGACCCTTTGTTATAAGGTTTTCAAAGTTCACTGCTTTAATTAATTTCATATCCTGATCTCTTGTTACACAGGATTCCTTATATTTCTGTATTTCTGTAACTCATAACCCTTCTTTCATTCGGTGTAACATTAATAATTAAACGTATGAGACTAGAAGACAGAATGAATTGCCTGAGGAAAACAGACTTTCTCACAGCCATCACTCTGACTGTTGTGCTTTCTGCAGCGATAGAATTTGAGAAACACAGTATTAACATATTTTTAGTACATTTTAAGGTCATATGACATTTCACAGCTGCTGCTGATAAAAAATTCATTCTTTCTTGAATGGATCACCGCAGATTGTAAATAGTACGGCAGAGATGGTGACAGGAAAACAACACAAACTACAACATTACTTCTAAATTACAGCAGTCTTTTAGAGGTCACAGGTGTCATTTTCCTTCTACTGCCATTAATGACTTTAAACTGAAGTCTAAAGTCTAGTACGCATAGACTTAACTGTATGAGTACTGCATATTCCTCTGCAGGTTAGCTTTACATCGACATCCTGGAGATATACTACTGCATCAATAAAGATACAGTTTTACAACATGCTGATCATAAATCTCATTTTCTCACATAATATAACCTCATCAGGTCCTGTACAGAAGGTCACACAGGACTGCGCGGCTTGGAGAGAGATAGAACATGTACACTGCATTTAAGGTATTTCAGGGGATTATCTGCCTAAAAGGTTTGTTTACATCAGTGATGTCTGTGACTGCTAAAGTAAGGTGGGAAAAACATAAAATGCTTGTTTTTCACTAAAAACACTTGAGTTATTTATGTGCCAATTTATTAGGTACAACTAAAACTAAATCTGTATAATACTGAACATTATAATCTTCATGAAGGCAGGATTTATTACAGGGCTGTTATATTAGACTGCATTAGTTTTAGCTGGGTCTACCTAATAAACTGGAAATTGAGTGTACTTCCACTGTATTTGGTTTAAAAGGACTGGGCCTTTAATGCTGACTTCTTACAAAAAGATATTAATAATTAACAGTTTTTTTTCAGAAAGGCTGAAATGTTTATCATCAGCAAGGCAAAATTAAACTGCCAAGTTTTTAAGTTTTGCGATTTTCTGTCTGTACAACAAAGGGTTATTGTTTACTGGAGTTAAAAGTACATGAGTTATGAAGTTAATAAAACTCACTAAACTGGGGCCTGTTTGCCTTCTTTAGAGGATGTAACCCAAATCATAATCAAAACCATTTCAAAACAAATCAGTAATTAGACTGTACTGACAACCTGTATTCCTATTTTAACCTGCCAACTTTGAATCTCTCTGCGATGGTTTGTTCTGTTCAACACAGTTGATCACACAAAATATTCAAGGTGTCCTCAGTTTCTGTTGTCAGACGACTGTGCCCCCTCACTTTTGCCCTGATTGGTAAGATCCAATACTACGGTGGAGTTGACCCTCTCACAACTACATCCTAACAACTCCTCACAACAGACATTTGTCAAAGCAGGAAAAGCACAAGTGGAATTAATAACGTTAATGATGGCTGCATTGCATTTAGGTGAGGTAGTTTCAGGGCTCGGGTACTGTGCGTGCTCACTAACTGACATGACTTACTGGGACAATTAATGGAATGGAGCCATCGTTAATGTTATTAATTACACCTGTGCTTTTCCTGCTTTTACAAATCTAAATGTCTGCCGTGAAAAGAGTCCATTAACGTAACAGGTTTACAAAACAAGTCCTGCGGAGACCCAGTGCTTTCAATATAAATTCAGTAAATTAGACCTTATATAAAAAATGACAAAATATGTAATATGACCAAAAGAATTGTGAAATAATCTAATACTTACTTAGATAACTCAAAATGAATATATAAAATAACTACATGGTCAATTCAAACAAGTTATATCCAAACAATATTCCATATACAACATAATCCTGTCAACACATTATTAAAAAAATTACCCAACCACATGGCCACGTTTTAATGTTTCCAGTCAAGTACGCTACATAAAGTCTTCGTCTGTCAATCAAGACAAACAGGGCAGAACCACGAATATGATTGGTCTGTTGCTTCAATCTGAATGAACGGACAGCCAGTCACATAAATGGCCTGTTAGCTGTAACTAACATACTTTGGAAAAAACACAGCCTGCTGTAATTAAACAAAAATGACCCGCAAATAATAAGTTGAGTTTTAAAACTATTGAATTATTTCAGAGTTTCATAGTTATATCATGGTTCTATTTGTATTTTGCCTGTACTTTTATGATTTATTTATTAAATATTGAACACTATAAGTTTCCATAGGTTCCATCTTTAATGGGTCTTAGTACTTTCCCCTTGAATTAATGTCAGCAAGTTTTAATACAGCTTTAAAGAGGAACAGACCCCATACTGTTATGTCCTGTGGTGCACAACAGTAGGTGTGAGTCTAAAGTCTGAAGCTACTCCAAGGTGAATAAAAAGTTTCCATAGGCTCTTCTCCTTCTAAAAGGCTTACTCCACAAAAATCCTTTCTCATCTATCAATAATTTATATGCTCAAAAAGTCCCAAATTGAAGCTTTAAAGGAAAAGTGCTTTCGATTATGAAGGCAATTACATTTAGTCTAATTTCCATTTCAGACATTAAGCGTATGATCTTATCCTGAGCAACTTATATGAGAAGAACATTTCCCCACAAATCTGCTCTTTAATTAACTTACATTGATTTATATTTGTCAAAAAAGAAGTAAATTAGCCTTAATAAAAAAACAGACAACAAAACAGCTGAGACAATGATAAGTTGTTGTATTCTATTTCATAATGGATAGAGGCAACATATAGAGCATTTAGAGGTAATGAAGTTCAGGGAACCATTGAATTTATGAGGAGTTATTGCCTGAAGAAACTAAAGCTTTCAGTTGTATTCTCTGCAAACACGTGGACATTAACCCAGTCATTAAGATTACACTGCTTTTTATATGCTCATCTATTGACCATTGTACCCAAGATGTATAATTTAACGTTTTTATGGTAACATTTATTTTTTATGGTCACATTTACAAACCGTGAAAGCTCAAATGCTTTTTATACATTTAGAAATCTACCGCTCCTGAGCATGACATTAGAAACATGTCTGTTTCCAGTTGACGGCTATCACACAGTAAAAGGACATTTCTTCTCCAGCAGGATGCAGTCAAAGCTGCATGAAGTACTACAGGATAATAGCTGACCCTGAAGGAGTTGAGCAAGTATTGGACATGTATTATTAATCAGTGTGTTTTATGGAAACCTGTTCCAACAGTGGAAAGGAGCAGAGTAATATGCGCCATACAGCACTATTCTTTATTATTCACAACTCCCCTAACAATATGGTAGGGATTGTATTCATCATTATTTTATGCAAAGGAAAAGAGGAAAATCCTGGCCTGGATTTGATTTTATGTGAGGACAGTGATGGGTTTTAGCTGGCGGGCTTACTTGTTAACTAGTGTGCAGGGTGGAAAAATTGAGAGAATTACAAATTAATCTTCATCTGTCATACATGTTTGTGTTAACCAGTAGCGTACTGCGCACATAATCAGATCGTTATCTTTTTACCACACAGAGGAGGCAGGGTGGAAAAAACATGAAGTTTACCCTTTGTAACGTTCCCCTCTGAAATCTGCAGCTTTAACAAGCTCTCCTCCTCATCTGAGCGATAAAGGCTATTTGCTGTTTATGTCATTTCCCCAATTGCAGCTCCAAAAAAAGTGTCTGCAGTTACTTCCAGTGTCTCCTGATTACAGCGTATCACAGAGAACTTTCTCTACAGGTGTAAATGAGACGGCTTTGCAGTTCTCAGATTCCCCAACTTTTCCCAAACTTAAATTATACAAGTCATGTAGCTAAAGCAGCATCAAGTCATATGACTTCCTTCCAACACAACAAGAAACCCCGACACCACTAACAAGTCTCCTGCAAACCCAGCTCTCTCATCCCTCCTCTTTAAGTATGGTGGCCTGTAACAGACAAAAAAGTAATGTTTGTTTAGAGAGAAGTAAGCAAGCTAACTTTAAGATAGAAAACACTATCATGGTAAATGCTGTGTTAATAATGCTGGATTTTTATTTACTTCTGAAGTGTGTGTGTGGTGCCGGTATGTAAAGCATCTTGCAACTCCCGTCTACAGGGAGGTTTTGCTCTAATCAGACTGCAGCCTGTATAATTGTTAAGTCATTAGTATTGAACCAACCCTCCTCTGATAAACCGCATCATGTCATGTTGTCATTTCGAGGGGTTAGCAGCAGTCCTCCACTCGCCTCTTGTCAGGCTGTAGTTACTTAAGTGTGAAGGTGAGGAGGGTCCAAGTGAAGATCAAGGTCACAGCAGGTCCAGTCTTATTCCACAAAAATAACACTTTATTTACTGTGATAATGGTGTTCAGCTGTGCCGTGCAGAGGAGCACATTCATCATAAAGAACAATGCTATGAATGCATTTTTTCATCTTTGGCATCATTTGTTGAGATTGTTTGTGGATTTGAGAACTGCACTTTAAAACAGGAGAAATCTAAATCTTCCCAGAGATCAGATTAATAAAACAAGGCAGGTCTTTAAACACTGATTAAAGCAGCAGATACAGTGATACTGTAGCTTTAATGTATTAATTAATCATTGGATTAAAGTTTATTACCTTAAAATATGTCCAAACAGCATTACTCACACACTGATTGCCCTATGGGGTCACTTTCATGCCATTATCTCATCTTTATTAAAGGAATTATCAATATTTTTAAAGACACTCAACATATTTTCTCAATCAGCCTCTTTATATGAGTGACAAGACCCAACATGAACACACAATTTTCTGCCAAAGTTCGAACAGGTTGGAAAAAGATGATGATGATGTTGATCACAAGGGATATCAAAGGTCATTAATATTCTTTTATATACTTTTTATAGACACTCAGTGGGTTACTCTATAGTGAACAGTAATTTGAGATTTCAGACACTAATGAATAACAACTATTTTGGATCATCACTAACAGGTGTAATGATGCACGTGCAAGTGTAATTTCTGCATCTATAAAATGTAACTCGTTACATTGTGGGATATTAGCAGAGAGTATTGTTCATGCCGTAGACACAGACTTGTATTTCTGTGCACTAGTCACGATTTAGTGGGGTTGTTGCTTATATTGCCAGTCTACTGTCAGTCAAATCCAATCAAACCAAGAAGAGTTTTTGAATCTTTAAATCTTAATAAATACTACCTAAGGATGTTTTATCAAAACCTTTAACTTAGATCACTGCTTCTTTATTCATGAATATTTATTGTTATTGAGAAAAACTAAGTTAGAAACTAAGTTTTCAGGGACTTTAACGCCGTGAGGAATCCTCCACATTCCTCGGTGAGGACACTCAACCTGTCGAATCAATCTGATCTTATTTTCTGCATTTTGTAATGTTAATATTAGTAACAGTGGATAGAAAATAGTAGCCTGTCAAGCTGTGGAGCAGAAGAGCTGCCTGGATTTCATGTTACCTTGGAAACAAGCACTGGTGTTCCAGCAAGCGAGAAAGAAAGGTAAGACGGTGCCCAATCCCCTCAACATGTTTGGTATATCCCCTTCATCAATCACCTGCATCAAGCTAACACTTTCAGTAAATCAGCCAAAACAAGTGATTCACTGCCAGAGGAGAGCTTTAAAGCAGACGCCGGAGAATGAGGAGGGCCTGCCCACTTTGTCTGAGCCCTGGTCTTTCTGTGGGATAAAGCTGAACACGTTGAAGTCGCAACTATTGAAATGCCACTGGGACTAAGTGGCAGACTTTAAAACAGACAAAACATCTAATTATACAACAAACCACTAGATCAATAGCTGCTTTGCTGGCAGCGTGTATTGATGTTTTTTCCCCTCAGCTTTATGTTAAAAAAAAAATCTTTTTCCTGAAATAGTAGCATCATTTTGAAAGATGAAGTACAGACAAAAGCACTTTTATGAACAATGCTTTGAAGTCAGTGGAGGATAATAATTTTTAAAATGTTACCACTGATGTATTGTACCGATACAGAATTGCCTTTGAAACAGGGTTATAAAATGGTTTACCTCTTGGGTAATAAAATTGAAAACCGAATTCTGTGTGTGTGTGAGCCTGTCTGTGTGTGTGAGCGTATGTGTGTGTGGCAGGGGTTCACAGGTGTTTTGAGACGAGTTTGAATACATTTCCATTTTTAAGCGGGATCGGTATGCATGAATATTTTTAAATTGGGAACCAGCACAACAGCCCTGTCTAGATAAAGCAGTACATGATAAAATGGGTCACATTTTGTGCAGGTGTGAAGTGCGCACATACACACACAAACACACACACGCGCGCACGCATGCACACACACACACACACACACACACACACACACACACACACACAGATGAAGACATAAACATTGTAAATGCTTCTTATAGTTTTGTGTTTGGTAGGAAATGTGCCATTCCATGGTAATTTCTGAGAAGGAAGACGGAGAATGCAACAAACTTTGGCTATGATCTATACAGGCTTAGACAGGTTTGGCCCTGAGCCGGCTGCTTTGATGTTGAGCTACTTCCTATTGGAACATTTTTAATTTGCCTCATCTTTTATGTCTCCATGATAGTATACATTTCTTTATGTTGTTAATGCTCTGGCAATACTTAGTGATCTCTCAATATCCAGTTAAACAAAAATAAAAAAAATGCACAATCTTTCAAAGTAGTCTGGTTCAAAAGTAGACTGGTTGTCTATTTTTAGGTTCATTTGTGATGATGCCATAAGGAAGGGTGTGTGCCGGAGAGAGGAAAAGAAAAAGAGAGAGACAAACTGTATCCACAGTGACATCAATCCAAGTAATTCTTTGAACCGTTTAAAGTGAGCTGCGTTGGCTGTTCTCAACCCCATTAGACATTTTGAAAGATGCAACAGTGCAATTAGGCAGTTGGCACAAAGGGAAGGCGAGGAGGGAACCGGGGAGTTGTCAGGGGGCTTTACTTTGATAAAACATACAGAAAATGTAACCTAGGAAGAGCAGACTTAAAAAAGGGTCATTATACGAAGTCATTCCTTTTTACAGTCACATTATGGCATGGAGGCAAAAACACAGAGGAAAAAAATGTATTTTGTGTTGTTTTTTTCATTCAAGATAAACAGAAACTCTTTTATTTTATCTACGATAATCATAAACTGGACTACATGGTTGTTCAAAAAAACAAACCAAAAAAATCAGACCCGTGGGAAACTTTTCACACTATTGGATTCCAACAACTCAGCAGTTGGAAGCTGCACGATACTAAAATAGAAGCACTATTCTAGTTTATTTGTACTAATATGGCTTATCCTTGGCATTCAGATAAAATACCTGAAATGGACTGCATGTTATTGTCAAAAACCCCCAAAACAAAGTTTGCCTTAGCTATAAAGAGCTTTGGAACCACAGTCTTGACTAAATCTAAAACCAATCCTTGGGGCGGAGCACCATAATGATCCTCTTGTCAAGGTCTGATGAAAAAGCTGGAGGACTGGGTCGACCGTCAACCTTGTCAGTCATACAGTTCGTCAAAAGGAGCTGGGGTCCCTGCATGACTTTAGTCAGGTGTCTGTACAGGTAAGGGTGAAAGGTTGAGTTTTTAATTAGGTGAGCAAGTAGGAGAGACTGCCAAGGAGAACAGGAAAGGTTAGGGAAGGCCAGGTACTGGTGGTAGATGAAGGCAGGTCAGGAAAACTAGACAGGGGAACTGTGTGCAGCCCTGCACACTCATTATTTTCTGACAGGGGTTAGTAGATGATAACTCTGTGTCAGGCTACAGTCTGCAGAATGAAAAATTACCACACTTAGGAGCTGCAAGATTGTCGATATTCTCTCTTTTTGGACAATGCTAACAACAGCTATTACATATAAATTGTGCTAAAGGATTATAAGTATACAGCATAAAGTGGCATCAATCCATCAATCCTCTTGAATACCAATGTGTCTTTTTCATTGTTCAGTTTGAGTTAGAGGAAGCACAGGTGGTCCAAACACAATTGACACTGAAATGTTATGCATCAGATGAACTGTTTTCATGTGTATATACACACGAAGTAACATGAAGTAAATATAAACCTCTTGAGGTTTTAAGGTCAAGTAGAAGAGACCTACCTTCAGGAATAATACAGTACCACAAAGGTTTCAATGTATCTGCAGGTTTAAGAAATCCAAGCTCTTTTCATGATTTATCTTAAAACGATAGCAGGAGGGACTCAAGTGCAATTTAAGAATAGAGATAAGAAAACCAACAAGCTGAAAAAGCTGCCTCCTTATCATTAAGGAGTACAATATCTGGTCAATTTTCTTAATGTTGAAGCTTTAAATCTTGTATTATTCCTATTGGGCTCTGCAGCCACTTACCTTTCAGTACATATCTCCAAAAACACATCTAATCTCTCCAAGACCTCTAATACCAATATACAAAAGGTGCAAAAATGGCTGCTGTTAAGTCTAACAGGTGCTGAGATTTTCTGTCCTGTACTGCATTTTGCACATGTTGAGAGTTTCTACATCTACTCCCCCGACCTACTTGCAATTTTAACTGCACAACAATAGAGAACAATGCATGCTGTTGCATTCAAGTCATGAAAGCTAAAAACACCTCATTTTCAAGCCAAATGAAAAGCAAATTTACAAAACAGCATTATTATTCCAGTAGTCGGCACGGTGATATATTACCTCTTCACTCTCTGTTCAATCTCTGCTCTAATTAGCAAGCTTACTGCTCTCTGTTGTGAAAATGTGACTTTACTTTCATCAGTTACAGAGGATAAGAGGGGTGGGAGGGGTTGTGGCTGTGCCAGAGAATTGTGTTGGAGGAGAAAAGACCTGTCAAAGCTACTGCAACTCTTACTGGATGTCAGTTTAAGCCAACAGTTTGTTTGATGCAGCTTTGATGCAGTCAGGCTTTTTTAAGACTTAAAGGTGCACTGGGCTGGGGAGATTTACTGTAGGTTGATGTAAAGCTAAATAAATAAATAAATAAATAAAAATTGCACAGCAGTTCATCATCACAGTTAAAGTGATGTGGGTCTGAATCTTTGTCCCATACGACACATGCAGTACCGCAGACTGCACGCTCAGCTGCATCACAGCACAACTTGGCACTCCTGCACTTTAAATCAACTCACTAACAGGGGACAGCAATTTGTCAACCATTATGGTCAATGAGGACATGGTCACAGGGGGATCGCAAAAACTTACTTGGACATATTTCGACCGGAGTGATGCCAGGGAAACGAGACGTTGCCGACAGCTGCCCGGTAGTTGTAGACGCCCAAAAGTCCAAGGGCGAGGGCCACCTTGGACACCCATGAGCACCGTCTTTGAACCAGGAAGTAGATAAGAACCAAACAGAAAGCAGCCAGCAAGGAGAGTACCGTCTTGTGTTCGGAGCTGGACAGAGACAACAGACAGACCAACAGTCATGGGGTGAAGAAAACAATGCACTCTTAACATGAACGGGTTCCTTTGACTTTTCGGATTGAAATTCATCCATATTTAAAATGTTTGTGTGAAGAATTTTCAATATATTTCCTTATTTTAGCCTAAAATATAGGATGAGTAAAAATGCATTCAGTAACTTCAATTTAATTAATCAAAAAAAAAGAAAGTTGTAACTTTGAAGTAGACTATTTACTGAGCAACACAGAACATTTTGATGAGATCAAACACTGTCAGTCATATCCTCCAGCACAGATTTAAACTTTAAAAAGGCACGGATCTTCAATTGTTCACTGGATTTAAGGCTATACAGTTTGAAATTACAACGCCTGAGCACAGACAGGAAATAAGACCTCAAAGGACATATCAAAGTTGAGGAGAAGCCTTGTATTTAGCCGTTAGCTGGATCAGACAGCAGAGGAGTTGGGTACTTTGAGACAAGATGAGGCGGAACACTACCTAGATCTCATTATCCAAGCAACAGGCAGTGCAGGTAGGAGGAAAGGGCAACGTTGGACAGGGAAAAGGTCAGAATCCACATCTCTATTCCACAATGTGATGCATGTTAAAGAACGAACCATAATCCCCTGCCCTGTGCTGTTGACAGAATATTAATGGCTCTGAAACAGTCACAGCTTCACTGAGAAATCACCATTTTTCTACAGTCTGAGCAGAAGGCTATTTTCCTTTTTTGAATCTTTTTAAAAAATGCTAAGTGGAGGGTCCAGACAATTTCTCAGCCAGAAAAACACACTTAAAAATGTGTCAGGAAAGGAACCTTGTATACCTTCCCTTCAGTGTCTGTTATCACCCAGTAGGTAATTTCCTACATTTCCCATAATGGTTTTCAATAATTCCCAGAGAGCAGGAATGAACTTGTTACATTGATCTGTTACACTTATGTGTAGGTGGAGAGACAAATGGAGGTCGAACATCTTGTCACTGCATTGTAGTCCACCGAGGCTACCGTCTTAGCTATCTCTGCCTTTTTATAATGAATTTATTCCTGTGTGACTGCTGAGCATCAGTATCAAACAGTGAGAGTCGCCTATTCATTTTAATTCTGTCAAACTCACGGTGAAACCTCAAGATGTTTAGGATAACTGAGATTTTCCCCCTCTCAGCCTCGACTGTAGCTGTGCTGTAAATGACTTGATGTAATGTCCTGTCACCCACATGTTCCCGCATAAAAAAGAAAAATATCCAATACACTATAACACAAGACTAATAGCCCTCAGCTCTGCTAGCAGTCCCAGTGTTCATTACAGCCCACAATACAATACTGTTTGTCAGAACAAACAACATCCTGAAGAGTTTACAGTTATATTCAGTCTATGGGGGAGCCTTACCACTAGTGGAGTTTAAGTCAAAAAAAGTTTGTCTTGAGTAACAACAGAAAAAGGCATGCAGACACTCCCCTAAAACTGATTTATGCATGCATTTAACAGATTTCCTATCAAATTCTACTTCAGATTAACTTCTGAACTTCAATATAATCACTTCATATGTCCAACTCTCGTGTACTATAGGGAACGCCAAAATATTTAGAGAAATTTCCTTTTGCTTTTCAGAGTGGTCTGTCTCTTCCCTGGGGAACATCTTAGGAAATGTATGTGTAATTGACCAAATGATGATGTGTAATGTGAAAGGTATCACTTGTAGTGACAAACACAGATAAATATCACCCGATCATACAGTTCCTCTCAGCTCTACATAGCATATTTGTATCTTTAAGCTTATTTTTTTGCTTTTATGGCTGCACTCTTACCACTCTTATCCATCCCATTTCTAAGCAGGCAGGTTGTTTTCAGTGAAAAAGCAGTGATAAACACCTTCCCAGCACCTAGACAAAGTTAGCAACTAGCTGATGAACATACTAGAGTCTGGTATTCCAGGACTTGGTGGAATCAAAATAAAAAAGCTAAACAAGAGTAGTTATTGGACTTAAATTCCTCAGGTGGCAAGAAACAATATATTATAAAACGTGAAATATGTCAATTTAACATTGACATAGTTATTTATCTAATGTTGGTTGTCTCAGAGTTCCATAGTTTAAGAACTTTTTATGTTTGTTGGATTTAGCTCTGTTTACCACTTTATATCATATTTAAATTTAGAATATTGGTCAACCCAACCTGTTAAGCCAATGTCCCACATCAGGAAGATGAGCCCACTGGACGCCAGTCTGGTTGAGGGAGCGTAGCAGCCGGCAGCAGACCAGAGTGAAGGGCGGCGTGGCTAAAGCTAGCCACTTCTCTGAGCAAATCTCTGCCTTGGGGTAGGCAGGGGGATGGCAGTCTTTGGAAAGGAGGATATGCTCTTCTTCATCTCCAGACCCACTCTGCTCTCTGAAGTATTTGCGACAGACATCTTGGAAGACGGCGAGGCAGAGGGTATTGAGCAGAAAGTACCAGGTTTGATGCTCTTCCTCTACAAAGCTGCTGGCCGCCAAGCTGAGAGTGTGTCCGACCGTGCCAGCCAACAGCAAAACATCCAGCTCTGACAGCGACCACTCACTGCCACTGCTCCTCAATGGAGACTATGAAAGAGAACAGGAGTACATTAAAACAGGAACATTTACAGCAATGAGTATAATACACCCCAATGAGAGCTGCTTTAGCAACAGTCAATGAAGATCCAAATATATTTTTTGTGGCCCACATAGTTTTATTTAAATCATTATTTATTATCATTATATTTTATTTTAGCACAACTCTGTTTTTTTGTATCTTTACTTTTGGTTCCAAATTCTTGGCCAGCTTAATAATGACCAACCACACACTAGACACTAAACCTACTTTCACTTTGCTCAACTCTGTGGTGTGAATCCATCAACAGTTATTATTTCATTGTTCATCTCTGTAGGATAATTAGTTGGATCAGACTACAATTTTAGTGATTCATATCAGTCTACTTAAATATTGAAACCCTATTAGGGATGGGTATCAAGAACCGGTACTAAATTGGTTCCTAACTGGTAAGTACCGAATTATTGATAAGCTCCTGGACAAATGGTGCTGCTATCGGTATTTATGCAACATTAATTCATTCTAACATAGGTGGCAATTTCAAATTCCTAACCATCCCCTAATGATGACGAAGCTGCCGGTGTCAGGCAATTATGTTTGACATTGCGTAACTTCATGTTTACATTCTGTGCTCTCCAATAATGGCTGACAGGACAAAACGTTCAAAACTGTGGGCTCACTTTGCCCACAGTCTCTCATCTACTATCAGTAAGTTTTACACAACCACGGCATTCTGGTTACGCGAATAGTGAAGGGTTATGAACAAGCTAAAGCGAAAGTTTAGCTTAGTTTGTAACGTATATTACAACTAGTCAAATTCTTGTAAACTTAGCTGCTGGCTGAGACGGTGGCCCCCCTTCCACTCTCTGACAGCTGTACTTTTTATTTTATTTATTTTTTTATTTAACCTTCATCTAAACAGGCAAGTCATTTAGAACAAATTCTTATTCACAATGGCAGCCTGGCAAAAGGCAAAGCCTCGTAAGGGGTAGGGGCTGAAAGGAAATGTCAAAAGTTAAAAGGACAGAAGCACACATCCAAACATTTCCAACACATCCGCTACTTACACTTACATACAATCACAACAAGCATTACATAAATGACATGCAGTCTAGCACACAAGCATTGGGCAGGTAGCTAGTAGACAAAAGCATCAGGCAATACAACAACAGAACAAAAGCAGCACACAGAAGCAATAAGACAAACAGGCAAAGCACAACAGGAGTAGCAAGAGAGAAAGAATATGCATGGGACAACAATAAGCAGCAGACAGATAAGGGTTAGGGAATATTAGTGGGTTGGTAAACAGCTGCATGTATTGGTGAGGATGTCCATAGTAGAGTCCTTGAAAGGTGACTTGGGGATCAAATTTTCCAGTTTTAGTGTTTTTTGCAGATTGTTCTAGTCTTCGGATGCTGAAATGACAACAGACCTAATACGGTGTTTGTTTTGGAAACTTTCGACAGAATATGGTGAGCAGAACGGGTGTTGTAGGCAGCAGTTGTAGTTTGCAACAAGTGACACAGGTAGGGGGGGCAGATCAAGGAGGGTTTGTAGATAAGCATGAACCAATGAATATTACAACAGGTGTGTAAGGATGCCAGATGACAGAGGAATAAAGAGTGCAGAGGTGTGTTTTGAAAGGGGCATTTGTAGCAAACTGGATAGCAGAATGATAGAGAACATCAAGCTTCTGGAGTGCGCCCTTGCATGCCAACCCATATATAACGTCACCATAGTCTAACATGGGAAGGATGTTCATTTGAACGAGAGTTAGTTTAGCAGAGAGAGTGAAGGTTGAG
This sequence comes from Thunnus maccoyii, assembly GCF_910596095.1. NCBI lineage: Eukaryota > Metazoa > Chordata > Actinopteri > Scombriformes > Scombridae > Thunnus > Thunnus maccoyii. The sequence continues at coordinate 8,429,455 of NC_056540.1, read as the reverse complement.
CGCATTCTGTACAAGAGCTCAATGTTAGACTTGATCTTAGACTGTAACCTGCTGATATGGTGTGAGAAGGACAGAGTGCTGTCTAACCAGATACCAAAGTATTTGTATTCAGTGACCTGGTCTTAGATAGCCCCGTCAAGGGTGGAAGGGGCACAGAACCCTTCCTACCCTTTTGGTGGTGTTTAGCAGGAGGTTTAGGGTGGAGAAGGCCTGTTGGACCCTAAGGAAGCTATCCTGAAGTGATCTAAGTACATCATCTGAGAAAAAAAAGAAAAACACAAAGAAAAAAAGCAGTTTGGGGGTAGCCATGGTTAGTCCTAAAAAAAGAGATGGACCTACACAGTCATTGCTAGCTAGCAAGCTAGCAGGTAGAAGTGAGTGGGGGGGGGGGGGGGGGGGGGGGGGTATGTCAGACAAGACACCTTGCGCGGCAGAAAGAAAATGCCCCACCAGTCAGGGTTTAGATAGATAGCCAAAACATCCACAGAAGGCCGCTGTATGTGGAGGAGAACGCGGTCCAGACTGGGAGCACCAACATAACTGGAACAGCAGGAGCAGCGGGAGAAATCACTGGGAGCAGACACGGGACAGCCGTGTTCATTGTATTCACCTGCTCGTTATTTCAGCGGCTTATTCTTATAATATTTTTATTACTGAAAGGGAGGGCAAAAAATCTTTGGATAGACATCAGAGATGCTCCAATGGCCTTCAAGCCTCTCAGTGCTGTCTGTCTGTTATTCAGAGCCTACCTGCAGGCAGTGAATCACATCAGCAGCAGAGGGAGGAGGACAGAGGACAGGATGAATGACTGATACTGACTGATGTCTGTGTTCTTCATTCTTTCTAAACTTCACTCAGTATTTTGATGTCAGAAATATAATTTATTTTATTGACGTTAGACTTGTTTCCAGTGAGATATTATTGAGTTTATATAGTGACTTTCTGAGGTAAACATTACTGTTCCTGCTCTAAAAACAATATTTAATTATAAGTAAAATATAAATATTTTCTAACCATGTACTGAAGTTATTCTTCTTTAAAATAATATATTTTTTAAAAAGCAATTCTTGAGTAATGAAGGAGAACTGATAAAGAATTAGACCGATAAGGAATATCAATACAAGTTGTAGTATTGATAAAAAACGATACCCATCCCTAAACCCTATCCGCTCATTAAATGACCCATGTACAGTAGCTCACAATGAAAAAATTCAATTTACAACCACTTGTACCTACTCTATTATCTCACGCAGATCATTTCAAACTCAGAAATGTTTCAAAGAGAGAAAATATGCCTTTTACACTAAAATCTACTCAATGAAACAATATCCAGACTGTTGTTTACAGTATGAGGTATAGAACGATTTTTTGTTAATATGAGATTCAGTCATTATGTTATACTACTTTATGTATTGAGGCCATTGTTTGCCATGGCGCAGCAGATAGTGGCCATTGTAGTCAGTCACTGATGAATGCTTGACTTCTGTGCTTTAGTTTGGCGTTTGTCCAATCAAATACGTTTGTGCAAATTATTTTGTTAAGTGGTGACAGCATGTTGTCAACTTACGCTATAATGCAAAGCAAGTTTAAATGAGGTTCAGCCAACCTCTTTGTTGAGAAGCAATATTTTAGTCAGACGAACAACCACCAAATACAGTCATGCATCTTAGCCTGTGTTCACCTTGATGACAAAGGGAAGCTAAGCTTGCACATAAAGTACCTGCAGGCTACAGTATCAGTACACTGTGAGACTGTGGGACTGGGATGTTTCATACTTGTTTTCTCTCACAAAAGTACAGTCTATTACTGTGGCCAGCTTTTTACGCATATACTTTATAAAACATGCCGTTACATTAAATATTCTATTCTGTTGGTTCTGTTCCAAGAAAGAAGAAAGAGAAAAAATATCACTCAAGTGTGGCAAATTTAGGATAGACAGCTTCTAGGTTGCATATATTTTCATACATTATCAGTGTCTGGGTTGTTTTTATGAAACTCTCCTACAATCATAATTTTTTTCCCCAAGCTTTTATGAATGTCTCTCAGATAAAATATGCCGTGAATGGCTAAATATAGTTGTCTATTCTAAACACATTTCAGAGCTGAATCTGGTATTTGGTTGAGGAGGGACTCCTCGTTCATTCTATGCACAAAAATCAGAGTCACTCGTGCATTACTAAGAAGATGAATGTTGTCCTTTATGACCTAAACTTCTTTGTTATCGAGATAAAATGTCATGGCCCAAAGTGTGATTCTTCCAGCTCCATTAATTCCCACTTGAGTCTCTCCTACAGTGGACAGTGGTTGGCCATTTGTGAAATCTCAAAAGCAACAATTCCTCATGTTTTCATTCACTGAATACATTTTCTGCATCCTCAAATATGTTTGTTATCTTGTTTTAAAGCAGATGGAGCTGTATTACTGAAATAATTTAGGAAGCATTTGCATTTATACAGACTTAATGTCACCCATCTATTTTCAAACTTAGAATTTGCACGTCTTATAAATATACCACCGATATCTAATTTAAGTTGGCATTTATTGAATTAAAGAGAATAACCACCGCAAAAGACCTGAGAGCAACTTAAACTTAACTATATTTTATGAACAAGAAGTAACAAAGAAAAGTATCATCACGTAAACATTGACTCCCTCCCTCACTCACCTCTTATGGAGGTCCTAAATGACATTGTAATAAACGCTGACTCAGGCAAAATTTCTGGGATTATTAGATGTCACTGCTTGTGGCATAGTTGATCACACCCTTCTATTGGACAGGTTTGAAAACTTGGATGGGCCCCCTGGTACTGTTCTGAACTGGTTCAGGTCTTACGTTCAAGATAGGAATGATTTTCTTCACTGGCAATCTTACTTCCAAGCGTGACAGCATGACCTATGGAGTACCACAAGGATCAATACTCGGTCCCCTTTTTATTCAATCCATACATGCTGCCGTTAAGACACCAACTACATCAGGTACCATATGCTGATGATATTCAAATATTAATTTCTCTTTTGCCTGATGACTATGGCAACTAACCGGCTTCTCATCTGTAAAAACTATGAGTCATGGCACAAATCTTGGGGATGTCTTGGACTCAGATCTAAATATTAGCAGTAAGTTAAATCATTGAAGTTGTCACAACTCTACACATACTGGAACAACCTCCCCGATTATCTAAGGTAATGTCCAAATCTGACCCATGTTCAAATCTGAACTTAAAACCTACCTTCATTGCTGCCCATAATTGAACTTTTGTCCCCATTTTGGTTTTATCATTTGCTATTTATTGATCAACTCATTTTAATGATTTAATTGTTTTTTCCTGTCTTATTTTTTTTTATTATCCAATTTGTAAAGCACATTGAGCTGCCACTGTATATGAAATGGCCTATGTAATAAATAGCCTTGCCTTCTCTGTACTCAAATTCCAATTCTGATGATCAGAAATTCATTTTACCACTGAGACAGGATGCACTCTTGTGTCTGATTTGAAGAGCAAAAAAAGGGAGGAATATTCTCTAAGCTGCCCCAGGGCCATCATATACAGTAGATCATCAATCAATCAAAACCTGAAGCCTAATATGCTGAAAATTGTTAAAGTATGTTGCTCTTCTGTCCTGTCAAAGGCTTTCTCTACATCATGACAAAACACGGTGAAATGACAAAATGATGACCTCTCAATCTGAAATGCAATATTTTGCTTAAAATTATTGATGGCACTGTGTCTTTGCATTTATGCCAACTTCAATTATTTTAGGCAAAAGTACTATGAAACTGGCAAATCTGTTGCAATACCTCTGGAAATACTTCAGCCATTCTTGGGTCTAGTGCATGATTTATCTTATTCTACTGGCAGGCCACCGAACCTGACTTTCCATCATTGTAGTTCACCCCTCTGTAATGGGACTCTCCAGCTTTTGCTTTTGAAATATAGATATTTTCACTCAGGAAAAAAAAGAAAGCTTATTAAACTCTCGTGCTGTTCTCAGGCTTAAGTAGACTCCTTACAAGAGTCATGAGAGACATCTGTTAAGGGGGTCTTATTCTGCTTTTAATATTAGTGGTATTTTACATTTGGCATTTCTGTTTTCTTCAATTACTCTTTTTTAATATTTCCCTACTTGTCAACTTCTCCGTAGAAGCTACTTCAAATAAAGTATACTCACCTTTAGGTTATTAAAATTCATTCAACTGGAATTCTAATCACACTTTCATTCGAGTGGCAAGTTAGTAAGTGTGCTTAATCTTCCAGTTTTTTAACCTCAATCTAACACACTCGAAACTAATCAGGATACCTCTAATAAAAGTTTTGGATGCCTCCTATAATGCAGTAATTTGTCAAGGTAAACCAGGCGCAGTTTTGCACTCGGATCCAAACTGATTCAAGTGATTATATAATATAACAACACTGAACCTCTGACTCGAGATTTCCTTCTTCCATTTCAAAACCTTGTTGTGCAGTATTTTCCAAATTCCCCTTAACAGTAATTCAAATTATATATTTTGAAGCTTTTTAGTAGATTGAAATGTATCTAAAAATGTCCAGTAACATAACAAAAATAAAAACAAATCTGCTTTTGCCAATTTGGCAAATTGGCAAAAGCAGATTTGTTTTTTTTATCAAAAAAAAATCAAAAATGTCATGGGCAAATTCATTGGCAATACTAATATAGCATAACAACATCACAGGTTCATTATCTAATCTTGAGATCAAAATGAGTTTGTCAGTCATGACTTAGAGGATGCAGAGTCGACTAATTGTATTTCCTCTCACAGGTTATTACAGAGATAAAGATTTTGGCCATGATTGTAAATGCTTTATCACAATTTCTGGAAGTCATAAGATATAAATAAAACATGACATGCTATAACAGAACAAGGAGTTATGAGTCTAATAATGGCACAGGGGAAAAATCAATATATTGCTTTTAAAGTAATCAATATGATTTTAATAAAATTGATTTAAACTAGTAAGTAAGGAAGTAGAAAAGCCAGTTTTATATATGGTGCCTTCAAGTCTAGTTAAAGGTTTTAGTTAAAAATATATCTGCTGCTGCATTCTGAACTAAATGAACACAAGTTACAGCTTTTATAAGACAGACTACAGCAACAGAGTTTATTATCCATAACTATATACTGTTATGGGTTTTTATGGCATCTGTGTAAAAATCTAGCCTGTTCATGGCATTGTACAGAAAGAAACAGCATTTAATTCAAGCACTTTCTGCAAGTAAATGCTGAACATTTCTGTGATTACTTGAATTTTTGGGGGGCTGGAGCTGTCTGCCAATTATTATCGTTATTATTATTGTTATTATTATTATAATTATTGTTGTTGTTGTTGTTGTTGTTGTTGTTATTTACCTGCACTTAATCAATCAGGGGCCTGTACTATGAAGCAAGTTCAAACTACACAGGATATCTTTTCATCAGCTGGCTTCACTGAACCTAACACTGGCCGTCCAGATAACCAGTACTACGAAGCTGATTATCAACTAGCTCAGTCAACTCTATGTTTTCCAGCTACGAGTGCGTTCATGTGAAAGAGGCTAGGTTGTTAATTATGAGCGACATCATCAGAACCATGAATTAAGTATTTCATATGATATAAGATGAAACGTTTTAGGGACACCAAAAAGTCATATTCAACGACATGAAATGTAAACAAGCCTGTAATCATACAACAGAATAAGATGCAGAAACACTACAAATAATTTCCAAATATTAAAAGTAGACTAAGGCTTAAAATATATGTAGGTATTATTATATATGACTTAAGTATAGAGTGAGTATTTTTTGCTGTTTAGTTGGATGATGAAGAAACTAGTCTGAATATGTCACATAACAAACTTAGAAGTAATGCCAGACTGTTTCTGCTACCAAAGCAAAGAGTGTAAAAGTAGTTAATAGTTAAGTTGATGAGGTCTATCTGACAGAAATGTTGCATTTATAATCATGGGAGCTAATTAACAGTGTGTAGATTATTTTATAACAAAAGACAATCTTTCATTTTTATTTCCAGTTATCATCACACAGTTGTCTCACGTTATTCTGAGCAGCAGTGATGGAATCAGAGTGTAAAATCATCCACACTGTCAGCTGTCACTCTGGAGATAAAATTAACTTTGCACAATTAAAGTGCAGCTAAAATAATCTGTTTAGTGTCATAAATGATCTCTCCGTTTGTTAGAAGCTCTGTTTTAAACTAGAGTGGAAATAGAAAGCCTGAATCAATAAAATGTTTCCACTGACTTATAAAATATATATATTGTTTTACTTGTCACTCTATTGTAAACTCAGGACTGTTGTCCATGTCGGGATCCTGTAGGAATGATGACTCCTTTTTACAGTGATTTGATTGGTCAGTGGTCGGAGTGTTGACAGGTTGTGATCCAATCATCTGAAGTTAACCTGCTCCGGAGCAGGTTAGCTGTTCAACAAAAGTTACCATGGTGATGTATACCGGTAAGAAGTGAACCACTGCTGTAACCCTGAAAACTCAGAGTTGAACCTGAAGTTACCTCGTTAACCCCAAATCCTGCTTCATAGTACAGGCCTCTGGTTACTCAGAGAAACCAGGTTACACAGGTAATTAGACAACACGTTTGCATGCACTGTAACCTGTTTATTGTGAATCTACATTTACTGTAAATGCAGCAGGTCACTAATCAGTTTCTCTCCATACCGCTGACTTTACTTTATACTGTGTTCGTCCTGAGGTCCTGACTTTGTTTTGTTGGTGTGTGTGTGTGTGTGTGTGTGTGTGTGTGTTGGAGCAGACAGCGCACTGAGTTGAGGACAGCATGAATGTGTCTGAATTTCACAAATAGTCAGATGTTAAGCTGTGGACACAAACTTGGTTAGACCTCTAGAGGCTACTATGTGTTAGTTTCACTTTTTGTTTGGAATCATCTTAAGTACAAGTATGCATCGCTTTGTGTAATTATGTCTTCTTTCATCCACCTGGTCCGCTGTTACTTTCCCTGTTTGTAGTCTTTTGTTATGCAAATGTGTACTTACCCCAATTACCTGTATACATGGCAGCCAAACCAGGTTTCTCTAATCCCCTACCCCAATTACAGAAACCAGGTTTCTCATTTATATGACATTCATGCAATCAGCTACAGCCAACTGTAACCCGGTTACTTAAGTACATGAAACACTAACATGAAACTAATTGTGTCATTTTTGTCCAGACAAAAAAGCCAAACACCAACTGGTGTAGGCTAATTCTCTCTAAATACTTTGAGTTTATTGCACATATGTGTTCAATGTATTTATTTGTTAATTTTGTTTGTTTGCCATCATGCGTTGAGCCACAACTTTCTGGATGTTTTGGACTCTTTCAGTCAAAGTCTGGTTATGTTTCACAATGTACAACTGGATGAGGAGATACACTTTAGGTTACAACTCTGCCCATCACATGCAAAGTGAACTTTGTGCACATTTTTCTGACGCTTGTGTGACATTTAAACTCAATGAAAAAAATTCCAGGTTCTTTCAAGGAAGCCTGAGTCACAGAAACATCTACAGTATATTTCCTCCACCAACTCCAGTATGAAGATTTTAAAGTTTATTTCTTCACACAACCTTATGACCTAACTGGATTTTCTTCAGACTTTTTGCTATATCAGCACTTTCTCAAGTTCCAAGAAGAGAAATGAGATGTAACCTTTACAGATAAATTATAATGAGCAAAGAGGTGAAGCAGTAAAGAGGAGTCATCTTTTAGACCAATTTAAACTAAAGACGGAAGGCTTGCACCTTCAGAATAACTAGTCAACTGGATTGACTGGTCACATTTAGAGAAGAAACCTATATACTGGTGGCAATTACTCTTATGTCTTTTATGTGTTTTATGTGTTCTGTTCAGGTTGGTTGTATTTCTAGAGGTCATTAAGTCCCACTTTTTTCAAATCTACAGCTGGCAGAGTCTTGATGCTGCACTTGCACATGTAAAACTTCATGTTTTACAACATATTTATTACATTTCTTATTTTTTTTCCTAATACCACTTCATATTGAGGGTGATAGTCAACTATTTATATATATTACGACTATTTTAACTTTTTCCTTCAAGCCACAAGGTCGTAAAGCAATAAAGAGGTAAAACAAAACTTTTTATATTGCAGAGTTGAAAGCATCATCCAGCTCAAGACACATAATGATCTCTACAGATTCAATTCTGGTGAGATGGAAATGTTTTGGATATGAGTGCAATGATTGCAGGGTTATAAAGCCTAAAAAATAATTCAATACATATGCTATTTAAAATGATGAATCATATTCATCAATGTAGCATAGTGGTGCAGAAAAGTGAAAATCATGGCAGCCATTGACTTCTAGAGTAAACCTGCAGCAGAACAGACTGCAGTAGCTTCTGTGACAAAGTTTCCTTTGTTGTGCTGCTGGCATTAACAGTTCAGCTGTTTTAGATATATTGTCTGAGTTGCTTGACTATAACTCTCACTGTCATTGCACTGATTAACCAAAAACTCTATATCATATAAGTTACATAAACAATATCATTTTTAATGTTTTGATTTCTATAGTTTTATCACTGCATTAATAATGCAAAACTTTCCTGTGTGTTACTGTAATTAAGGGGTAATTAATGAGGCTTTTTGCAATCTTCTATTAAAAACAAATGACAAGGTGTGCATACAGCCAAGCACTGTTTGATTAATATAAATGATGCCCAAAGTCTCTTGCTGAAAAACTGACTTTCCAACTCTCACAGATCCAAGAAAATCTACTTAAACTTTTTCTCAGGCCTTTGTTCCACCGTACAGGAAGTGATTTAAAGCTGCATTGGTAAATATTTTGCTAACTTTGCTAAATCACAAAGTGGGTTTACAATAGAGAAGAGTGTGCCATCCCATCCTGAGCCTCAGTAGATTTAGTAGATGTTCTCTAAAATAAATTCTCATGTCTCATAGGTTCATTTCTCTACCTGCAGGAAGAGAACACTTAAAACGTAAGAGCGAAAATCTATCTTCTAAACTGCAGTGACTTAGTTTTCTATCTAAGCTGGATTCACAAACATTAATCATTTTCCTCTCTCGTACCTTTAATATTCTTTTGTATGAATCAATCAAGGATCAGCTGAACTATTGAACAAGTTAGGTTAAATATTTGGGCAATGTGAGGATAAACATCTGTTACAGTCTCTACCTGTGTTTGGGTGCACAACTAACAAAGTGCAAAACTCACCTTCCCATGAACCTTTGGTCCCAGGGGGAGTCGTCTTGTTGCCATAGAGACCAGAATACAAAACATCGCTGAGGAGAAGGCAACAGCAGCAAACACGAGACCCCAGGAGAGGCTGCAGAAGTAACAGGAGCTCTCAGCAGATGTGCACACCAAAACATGCACTGAGGCGAGCAGCAGGCACAAGAGGTAGAAAGGCAGGGAGAGCAGAGCTGAGAAGACTGGAAGATCCACTAGTGCTGCACCGCTGAGAGCTTCTGGCATCGCCAGCAGTAAGACCAACAGCAGCTTAAAGGACAACCAAGGGGGGGGGGGGGGGGGGGGGGGGAGAATGGAGAGACGAGACAAAAAGGTTTTTATTTAACTTTGATCAACTTTTTGTTCTGATACAACCACACATACCCAGCAGTATATGGACACAACAGAGGACGAGTTTGAAGTTATGCTGAAAGTTTGTGGTTTTAGTAAAAACTATATTTTACTTTTAGAGGTATTTACTCCATCAAAAAACAACATTTTCAAATGAGGACACTGCTCTTTCTGAGAGTATTTTTTATTTTGTCCCTACACAGCAGTGTCACTAATCTACCAACATTCAGAGTGTTTAGAATGAATTAAATTCCTCTACACTCACCTGAAACACGAACACCATGCCTGCGATCATGGAGTACATGTCGTACTTGCCCAGCTGTTTGCTGAGGGCTGAGCTCATGGCGGCCAGGGCATCCAGGTACTGCTTCAGGACCTTTTTGCCCATATTGCTCAGCACTTCTGAGGTGTTTCCCTCCAGATAGAGCTTCATCCAGCTCCCATGAGCCTTCTCTGCCACACGGTACTGCTCAAAGCCGGCCTCTGGATCAGAGAAAAGACATGAGGTATGTTTTATCGGGGTATGCTATTGATTTGGTGTTGTACATCCATAAAGTTGGGGAATTTGTGTGAGAAAGATTTTTTTTTAAAGGTAAAATCGAAGCAGCAGTGGCCAAAATATCCTAACTTTCAGCCACTAGTATTGGGTCACCACTTCCAACAATGCAATCTTTCACTAGTCCCTTCCTGCCCACATCTGTCACACTCCACATGCCCAGTTTGTAACACAGACTGTCTGATGTATATTTGAAGTCTCCAACACCAAGCTGAGTTGACCCTGATGACATCTGGGTTATTTTCTCACACTTTCAAAAGCTCCTCCAGAGCTACAGAAGACATTTTTCAACCCTTTTTACAGACTGAGAAGCACCATGAGTGGTCTTGTATAAAATTGGTGTACTGTTGTTTAGAGTGACAATTGTGAGAGAAAATTGAATAATAGTTATCGTTTTATGAATCTTTTGTATATATTTTTTACAAATGTTTTCAAACTAAGGGGTCAATATTTGTTTTCAACTGAATGTGATGTAATGACATTGTCATTCTAGTACACACGGTAGTGAAGAAATCCTATTCCTTGGCTAGTTGAACTCTTGAACTTGTTTCTGTCCGAGGGTTGTCTGCTGACCTCTGGGGTTAGGTAGAGGTATCTTTGTCTGAAGCCTACTGTTTTAGAGACTGTGTGGATAATGCAGTACCTTGACAAGCTGAAGTTGAAGGATGTCCATGTTTGAAGTTATTGATTGACCATGAGGTCTCTGTAAGATCGTATGACTACTTGTTAGTAAGAGGGACCAGGCTGTTTTTAGCTCTGCTTCTGGAGAGGTATAAAGCTGTCTGGTTTGTGTTCATAATCTTTAGAGGAAGGGCCAGCTGAACAACATGCTTTCCCTCAAAAAATACAAGATGATTGTATTTTTGTTTGTGTTTGGACATTTGTATAATTGTTACTGATGATGTGATGGATTGTACAGTGTCTACAACTGTTTCAACAAGTAATGTTTAATGCTTTCTTTATGTCTCTGTGTGGTTCTTGACCAACGATGAAAAATTTCCACGACACAATTAATCAAGATTTACTTGACATTAATGCTTTTTTGCCTATTATTCAAAGACTTGATGTTACTGTGATATAACCTTATTGGAACTGTGGCAGTAATCATATAGATTTGTCAAAATGAGGAGGACATTTCAGCATCTCATTTATTCAAGCCTTACAGGTTTCCTGATGCGGCATCACATCAATTTTGCACTATTTGTTTATCACACATTCTCTGCAGCCATTTGATACACCAGGACAATTTAACTTATTTATGAAACCACACAATCTGAGCTTTCCAATTATGTAACTTCAACCTCTGCTTCCAAAATGAATTAAATATTTCCAGTATAAAAAGAAAGCACGATTGTTAATTGGCAACATTATTTCCTTGCAGATCTCAACAATCTGTCACCATATCGTGACATATTTAAGAATCATTTTTAGATGCTAAAACAGACTTGCAGCCGTTGGAACAACTGCCAGAGATGCACTTTTTTGCTATCAGTTTATTCAAATACAAACTGAACCATCAGAAAATAAAGTAGGGAAAAGAGATGCCCATCTGGAGTGTTTGATCTCTTGCTTTTTAGACTGCTGCTGCAGCCTATACTACTATATTTCATCATATAGAAAATATAGATATTGCATAATAATTTGTTTCCTTATGAATGAGCATTCAGTAATTCTATTTATGACTCCATCAATCACTCTGCTGGTGTATGTTTGATGTTTTAAACTGGAAATCTATTAAATCTTATAATTTGCTTCATTTGTTTTCTGTGTCAAAATTGTTTCTTAAATTGAAAAGATAATATGCCTGTGGTAGAAAAAAACAAAACATTTAGTTCTGAAAAAAGCAAAGTATAATTTGTCAGGATCCTAACTATGACAAGCTATGACTCACTCGCATGTTTACTCAAAGCAAATGATGCCTGTTTTCATTTTACTTCAATGCTTTAGGAGCCTGTTCAAGGACAAAGCAATGTGGAGGTTTGATTTGTGGTATACTTCGGTGAAACACACACACACACACACAAAGCAATATTTTGCAGTATAACACCTATCTCAGCAGCATAGGCATAGAGATGATAAATAGTGACTATGGCTTTGCCAGACAGAGGGGTTGGTAGAAATATTAGAACCTTAAGCCACAGGCATGAATCATACAATATCGATGGCCCTGGCCTTGTTTCATCTGTCTAAAAGTACAGGGATTGGTTAATGGCCCTCCAAAATGCCTGAGGTTAGAAGCACAAGAAAAACACAATATGAAGATGGAAACATGGGAGACAGACGGAGATTGTGGCAGAGAGATGCGGAGAGAGAGAGTAAGGTTACCTAAATAGGAATAGTTGAAGAGTTGAACTTTAACAATGTTATTTTCATGTTTTGCAGGTTATTCTTACCCTGGGACAAAAACAAGTCATTGTCACTACTTTACAGAGATTGCACAACAAAGACAGAATCATAAAATATCCAATTTGGGCATCACACTCACACTCAGAGTGTCTCAGCATTACAAATCTTTACTTAGTGATTTTTTGACTGAAGAACTTTTTTGTAGAATATCATGTGAATACTGAAATCAAGAACATTTCTTTACAGTGACTTCTTTTAAGCAACTTCTTTCACACCCAGTCAGCGCTGACCCCAACAGGTGTCCAACTGTCATGCTATTTAAAATATCATCCTAGGCGTATTTCCCAGCAGTGAAAACTATTGCATTCTACTCCATAACAGCTTCATGATTACCCAAGTGGACAGATTCAAAAAAAAATCAACACATCCAAATGTAGGTCTGCTGAAATCATTTCCATTTCATCTCATCACTATGGAAACCAGAGACCAAAATAGAGAGGAAAATGTGCTGCCAGAGTGGTAAGTTTTTCATGTGAAAGGAAGTTGTTTGTTTCAAATCAAGTTTTGAGAATGCATTATTTGCATCTTACCAGACTCTTACACTCAACACATCTGGGTGTTCTTCAAGAAAACATGTTGCACATTTGTCTTTCACTGTCATACACTGATTTAATGTAATCAGTACCTTGTGTTAAAATTGGGACAAAATACAAATGAGTATGGGCACCAAAGATGTACTTAAAATGATGATGCTATAAGTAACATCTTATATTTAAGTGAGAAATCAAAGTTTTACTTTTAATCCTATTTGTAAACTTTTGAATTAAAACTATTAACCTAATTTCTTAAAAATACTCAATAGTGAAGTTTGAGAGGACTCAGGATGTCTCAGAGGTTGGTTCAGAGTAGATCTTGGATGACTGCAGCACAGAAACAGAGGTGAGCACACACCTTCTGAGACATGTTGTGTAACATCACTGGTCATGAATGAACAATATGTTCTCTGAAGCAATATGTACAGTATATTTCAGAAAAGTCTAGTTTTCTGTTGTTTTTTTGTTTGTTTGCATTTAACAGGAGTGAAAGTCAATATGATTCTAAATTCTCCTTAAGTGATTTTTCTGATGTACCTCATCTACCAGCAGCAGAATTTATTTCCCCCGGCTTTCTTTTTGTTTTGATTTCAATTTCTTATTACTTCCCAAATTATATATCATGAATATATTATTGTTTTTTTTTTATTGTTGTTAATTTCACATGTTAATTGCTACTGGAAAGATTAAGAATTTAACAACAATTTAATTAATTTAATAAAAAAATGCATACATTTTTGCAGAATAACATATTACTAAGTAAAATCTAACAACCTTTTCAAAGGATGAACAATAGGGCAGCTGTAGGTTAAATCCTTGTGTCTGATTGGCTATTCCTGCTCTCCACGTACATGTGATTAATCACATTGATCAGCTGAGAGTTGCCCTTAAAAGTTCTTCACAGTGAATAGGAGTAAGCTGCTTGATAAATGTGTCTTATTGCTCACACATGGCAAAGAACTTATTTTACTCCTCAGTTGACTCTTGGGAGCATTCTTAAGTTTAATTTTCATACGTCTGATAAATATGGGCCTAGATCAGTTTTCTTTTATATTGAAATACTGCTCAGTAATTGAAAAAACTACATTTTACATTTTTAACTACAGTATATTTAATTAATATCTAGTACATTCTTGTAAGAGGACTACTTCATACTAACCTTTTCATCCATCCAGTCTAATTACCATTTGAAAAACAAACAGTACCTTTTTCTTGGTTCAGAAAATTCTCATCAGGTAGGGTGGCACCAGGCCTGTAAACGTTCTTGGCACTACTAATTATTTCCTTGGTCATCATTTCAAAAGCAAAACTATTCCATTCCGATAAAAGAGATTCAGTGAAAAAGTAAATACATTTTCAGATTCAGATTCAGAAAAAGTGATCTGAAAGATTATGAAATCTTAAAGATCCCCTCCTGATGTTTTAAGATGTATATAAAATACTCTACTTTGAATTATAATTTGTGTCTGATATGGTTTTTCCACAAAAAAAGTTCTATTACAGTTCTATTATCTTGTTAAAATCCTTAAAATCACATCTCCTTCTTCTCCCTCATTAAAAAAATCCAAAGTCTATGAATATGCAAATATTTCTCAATTCAGAAGTTTAACTGTTGGACACAAGATGTCTCCTCCTTCACTATAAAGTCTATTCTCAGTGTTTGTGCACTGGAGGCTTCAAATTTCCACATTACACTTATATATGTATGTATGTTATGTATAAATTGAATATTGGACCAGGACTGGCTTCCAAACTAGTTGTGATGTCACAAATCCTGCTCATAGACCCGCCACTTATAATCTAATTTTCCAATGAGTATATGATTCAGCAGATGAATGTGAAAACAGCCTTCTAATGTCAAACTCTGCACATATATCATTCTGTACAGTGAAGCTCAAACATCCAACTGTAGGAACAAGAAGAAAAGCACATTTTTGAGTGGAGGGGAACTTTAAATTAAATGCCACATGTCTAACATATCTGCAAAACCAACCACTTTTCAAAGAGTTTTCCCTCAGCCTTCCCTTCCTTCTGTCTTGTTTAAAACGATAAGATAAATTACTGCAGACCGATCAAACATTAGCAATGGTAATTGCTGCCACTGGTGTATCAAATGTTTGTGAAAGTGAAGGACAGCAACAGAGAGACAGACGGAGAGGGAGACAGATAAGAGGCGTGAGGGAGAGGCTGCAAGATGGATAACTCTGACAAATAGTGTGACCCCGAGATATAAGCAGGGAGCAAAACACTGTGAGGATATGTGCATGCATTTGCACAAAGAGTGGGTAGCATTAATGTTCAAGAACAAACCAGAGTGTTTGTGAGTCTCCCATGTGGAGGTTTCACAGTTGTAAGGTCATTCATACAGGGACTTACAGAAATCAGTATACAGATTTGTAATACAGAGTTGACACTTAAACCCTGATGGAAGCAGAGTCTGCAGAGCAGCTTTGTTGAACTCATTCAGTTTCTGATGGTGCTGGTTTCAGTGAATTCCCCACTTCCTGTAAATGCATACTTAATTCATCTGCAACAACCCAAAACTACAAACATAATGCAAGCTGAAACATTTGGAAGGTTACTTACCGCAAGCAGATAAATACTTCTGTTTAGTCACCATGAGATAAAATATAACCTTGTGTTTGAATGGATTTATTCTCATCTGAGACAAGTTGAAATCTACATTTCTAAAATCCATATTTTTGCAAAGGACTGCTGTGTTAATGAGTGTATGATGAATCTTTCGAACTTGTAAGATGATTCTACCCTCATCTTAATAAGACTGCTGTAGGTTAAACGTTCCTAGAAGCTGCTTTGATGAAGCTGACAACATGGTGTGAATAATGAGGAGACTGACTTACTCTACTTACAGCACACCATCCTTAAGTCAACTTAAGCTTGTTCCATCTGTGCTTCTCCAATCACAACACTTACAGGTACAAATATGTCTTATTTATGTTATTGTTTTATTTGTATTACACTCACAGTGATCCTGTTAGTTTGACTTAGCATAATAAAGACCTGCCAGAGCATGTTTATACCTGTATTTTATTTCTTTAAGTATTAACTGATGTTTAGCCACTTTGACCAGAAGCTTTGAACACAATAGTGACATATGTTGTGTACCTTGTCAAATTTAACTCCTTTTAGCTCTGGTTTGGTCTCCACCAACTCCTAAGGGAAATATCTGGCTTTTAGGTGTTAAATGTTAAAAAATGTTCACTAGCAAGTCGCCAATTTTGCCTGTGTGTTACTGGACAGGTTTATCAAAGCTTTTTCTGTGAAAACAGCTGCTGTCAACAGTCTGAAACCAACATGGATGAGAGCACTAAGACTGAGCTGTATGGTATAGATTGCAGACGATAAAAAAAACAAAACAATAAGCTGAAAGACACTAAAATGCTCTGCAGTTCTGAGGGGATCTGGAGAGTCAGGTAATAATTCTCTGTACATTTGACACTTTGAGCAACCCCCTTTCACATTAGACATACTCATCTGATCTATTGCTAATAGAAAAATATTGATTAGTGCAGCTTTAAGAGTGATTAAGTTGAATGTGAGTATCAAGTGACAGACTTCTTGTTGCTCTGTTACAGTGCCAAGTACTGAGTAATAACCCTCTGTCACACATAGAACAAATTATTAGTGTCAGCTAATTAAATTTTGAAGCAAGGTGTGAAGGAAAAACATTTGGATTATGGAGCATGTGCTGGACATTATGTGTTAGTTTTGGCAGTTACAATTAGATGGCCCCATTAACTTCAATAGAGAAAAGGCTGGGGTTGAGTAATGTGGGCTGGCTCGCTTTGTATTGGGTGATCCTTCCAACTTCAATAGAGTTTGGACAGTCATTAGCCTGGGAATCGGATGAATCTGCTGAGCTCATGTTTTATTTGCTCTGGCAGATGCCTCTGGCCCCCCTCCCGTTTCCACCTGGCCTGGAACCGGACGGGCCAATCACAACCATTTACCTAATATGGGGCAGGTTTGATATGATGACTGACAGTCTGCAGGTCCAGGAGCTGTCTGTTGTTTGAGTTTGGCTGTTGTCAATAAAGGTAAGAAAAAAAAGTCTACAGAGCACAACGCACCAGACTCACAAGATCAAACTGTCAAACTAGGCAGTTCTGATCCAATATAAATCAAGATTCTGTTACTGCATTGCCTATTTCCCGCCTCAAATGTTTTCAGAAACATATTTTAGTGTACTGTTTAGCGGTAATTTGCTCTGATTGGTTGTAGGTGCGGTCTGGATTTGAAAAGTCACACGTCACACATTTTGTGGCTCTGATTGGTTGTAGGTCTATCCAATTGCATCCAGAGGCATTTTTCTCTGTGTCCGTTGATAACGCCCCTTAGAAATTGAAAATTAACTGAGAGGTTCAAGACTAATACGCATTTGTGAATTAGTCTGGCGATGCTAGGCTAGATGGTCGTAGGGACGAAGAGAAAATTGCAGATTTTCTTGTTAGGATGAATTATTCCTTAATCTGCACTCTTTTCTTACTTTTTCTTTCAACAGTCACATTTCTGTGTGCATGAAAATAAGTAGCCACTGATAATATCATCAGCCAGGAAACTATAAAGCATAATGATGATATCCCTGTCAGAGAAGGTCCTGGCTTTCTGGGCTTCTAACGAGTCCAGAGGTTTGACACAGTGAATTTGTAACCTACCTCTCTTGTAGTCCGGCATGCTGTCTTTGAGCAGGCAGCTGAGCTGGTGGCCATTGAGATGCAGAAAGCGCAGCTGGTCTCGCAGTGAGGTTTCCTCCAGGACACCCGGGATGACGCGGCCCACGTTGTTTTGAGATATGGGCAGGCCGAGTCCCAGGGCCAGGGTCGGAGTGAGGTCGACTTGCTCCACTACTCCAGGTTTCTCCATTCCCACTGACAGGGAAAACAAACACACATGAATAACAGTGAGGATGTGATGCACCTGCAATACAAGATGGTGAATCAATTAAGTGCATTTCTCTTATTTTGGCAGTATATTTGTTTTGCTGTGTGGTTTTCTAACCAGGGATCACTTGTCAATCAGTGTATCTAGTACTGTGTACATATTTTCTGTTTATTACTGTAAAGGAATCAGTTTATCCTCACTGTATCGACTATCAGGTTCTTCTGTTTGCTTCAAAATACTGCAAAGTTAAAATGCACCATGATTTTTCCCTTATAAAAAAAAGAAATAAATAAAAATAAAAAAAAAAATCCAGCAGTGTCAAGACACAGAAAATGAAAAAGCTTTCAAGATCTGGCCAAATGCTGAATCACGATTGTGTCACATCAATCAGTGATAGCAGGTAGCAAAAAAAGTCACATTTTATTACTTCAAACTCTAAAGTAATTCACAGACAAAACGATTTACATGATGGACACAAGGAAATAGATCAATTCTCATACTATCTGTTGTGGAAGATATCTCCTCTCACACAATAAGAGGTTGTCTCAAAGAATTTCGCCACACTCATCAAGACAAATTTGGAAAAGGACATCTTCCTCCTAGAGTCATAAACCTGACAACAGTGAAAAATCCCACGTCTTTCTGCCATTTGGAAGTCAGTGATTATGTCGAGTGTATTTTACTGGGGCATAGCACTCTAATCACAGCAGCTACAGCATCTCATTGCTCCCCTCTTTCTCTTTTCCCTCGGGACAGTCAAACTGCGGTCACAGGAACATTACAAGAGCGTGTGGAGGATCGTCACAACGTTTTAACAGAGTCTACAGCCTCTCTCTACATTTGACTCTTACTAGGGCAAAGTGGCTTTATTGACATCTTGTTTGTTGATTAGAATCCGTGCAATATTTATTCTGAATTCTAACATACAAAGCCTGAATCTCAGCAAAAAGCATCACAAATAACCCTCATAATTACTCTTGTATTAATGCCTGTGGGTATGACTGTGGGGAGGGCTGTCACAACATGCAAAACAACCAAAACTAACACAAAAAATGAATGAAATCATTATCATAAGAAATGTGGTTTTCATTTTTCAAAGCTTGCCTCTTGTCAAAAGTGAGCAGACATTTTTTATGTTAACGCTTGGCTTCCCGTAGAGAGCGTTCACAAACACAAACACAGTGTGGGAGTCATTTCCCAAATTGCCTGTCTGTGAGTGAATTTTTCAGGTTGCAATAATGAACTATACTAGTGTATAATATATCCCAAAATGAGTTGAAATGTGTCTTTTATCTGTTACAGATCAATACATGTGTGGGGAAGTGAGACAGCTGCAGACTAAAGGCTGGGACAAACCCCTGAGCTATGAGCTAATTTGGTAATTGGACACAATGAAATAAGCCGGGGAATTATCCATTTTATATTAAAAGGAGACGGATTTGCAACAAGACAAGAAGCTTTATGTATTAAGCCCATAGCTATTCAGGATAATGCCATAAATCTACAAAGTATATCAAGCTTGTTTAAATCTGTTACTCAGCAATAAATGTCTAAAAATGTTTACGTTGTGATTTTTGTTGCAGCAATTACACTAATAAGTAAAGTTGATGGAGCCTTCTTTTTAAAGTGGAATATTTTCACACCACCCTGGAGACAATCTGTGAGTTTTATCAAACATGAATCCCATATTAACTGTGTGTAAAATCACACATTATTATTTTATGATGTTGTTCCCTACAAGCCAAGAAGTGTCTTGCTTGCTAAACCACTGACCACATGCCTACACTGTTATATCCATCCAAACCTGTTTAGAACAACTAAATCTACTTTGTATCGTTTGGCTTACACAGAACAGAGCGACTCACATTCTGGGAGAACAGATGTGTCATAACTCAGTTAAAAGGTTACACACGCTGAATGCTGATTCATAGATGAGAGGGCTGCGCATTACAGTATCTAGCTCCCTAATGTTATCTCTGAACCATAAACAAGACTGATCGCTTTCACAGCCATTTTTAAACTCCTATAATGACTGTACAGAGTCACGTATTTTCAGCTTGGAGATTACGCTGGAGAGAAGCTGGCACAACAGAAATCTGCTAACATGTTCTCAACAGAAAATAGCACAGTTACCCCCGGTGTTTGTTGGGATGAGCTTTAAATTGATGCTGGCACATGAATGAAATGTATATAAGGTGCTTTACCTTGCTTCATTAATAACTCTCTCACGTCAGGAGGCCAAAATTGTGTCCATCAATGTATCAAAAACATTCTTGCATCAGTCACTGATATGGTTGCACCAGTGTTGCAGTGGTTTCTGAGGCTGGGAAGTTATCACCTTATCTATTCTCTGTTATTGGCTTTCCTTTGTTTTAACTGCAGCGCCTTATATCATGGGCTCTTAAATAAACCAAGAAAAGGAAAGGATATATAGTGAGGAAAACAACCACTGTATTGCTTCTTATGTCTTCACTGCCTAATTAAAGTGGCATTTCCTCTCAAGGTCCTCCCAGCAATGTCGACAAAATGTTGTGCCAATTTGCAGTAAGAGGGCTTTGAATGCATCGCTCTCCCAATGATGCATTCAGATTAAAGAGTAAAGCTCAGGTAGTGAGCCAGTAATGAACTCTGATCCAATTCACCTCAGCACTGCAGCACGTTCTAATGAAAACAACAGGCAGTGGAGCTTTCTAATGACCCGCCATTCTCACTATGTTAAAAATAACCAGTTATGCAGATGAGGCCACTGATTACACTCAGAATTGGATTCTGAGAGTGTGGTGTAAGGATGAAGTTTTTGTCATGTATTGTTGTTGTATGTGGACAAAATAAAACCTGGTGTTGGACTTAAAGACCTTTCATACACACTCTTTCAACTGGCTTCTTAACATGAGTCATCCAACATAAACACACAAATTAGAAGTTAGTTTTGGTTGAATCACATTCAAATTTTCTGTTTATCTTTTTTTCTCCGTGCTTTTGTCACTGCATTGAATTGGGCGGGGCTCAGTTGCAAAAAGGTGATGTCATGTACTGCCATGCACCAATTAGGATGTAGCAATATAGGTGGAGATTGCAGGCCGCTGTTCAATCAAACCTGATCAAACCATGACTACATAATCCTGATGAAGCACATGACCTGAGTTTTTGATTTGATTGTTGCTTATTTTGTCATTGATATTTATTCCAGGCAAATGTTAAGAGTTGAAACATGATTTTTAGGGGCTTTAATAATGGCCTAGTGTTCCTAATATTTTGCCCTCCTCATGTATGTTAATGGAGTGGACAAAACATTAGGAACACCACTCAATATAATGCACTCCAGTACACCACAACCACCACCCACTATGACCTCAATAATAAACATAAAGTGGAATTATCACCTTTCTGAAAATGTCAGCAAAGACTGAAAATGTATGAGCTTCGTAAATGTAGAATTTATGGCAGAGCTGTTGTATTGGATTGCACAGAGAGTATATTTCATTGAGGAGAACACAAAATTTTGCATGTATCTCCTCCTTCTTCTGTGATCTCTCAAACTTTAGAAGTTAAGAGGATAAAGTCCAACTGGTAGGCAAGTCATCCAAGCTGTTGTAACCACAGGAGGCACAGAGTGCTAGCAAAACCATGAATTCTGTAGCAACAACTCAACTGAACTGTAAATGATTAATTAACATGAATGGTCTATAAATAAAAAATCTATGCAAGAAAAGATCTCAAAAATAGACTTGGCTGAGAAAGAAGCAATTATCACGATCACACTTTCGCACTCCACCACATTCATCACTGCAATATAAAGTTCTGCTCAGGAGTTTCTATTTGCACTCTTTGAAGATGAAACTGTTCGTCACACTGAAACTAATATATACATGTATGAGCATGGAAGAAAATGTCTATTTACAAGTTTAGTTTGTCTGATTCATAATTTTTAGTCATGAACAAACCACATCCTCTGTAGCAGGGTGGGTAACCGGAAGGTCTAATAAAAATACAACATGACTACACACTTGTTTGTTGGTCCATATGTGAACAGAGTGCAGTTGTGAAGGCCCTAAGCCTCCTTAAACAACAGCAACGACTAAGTAATCAGTTTACCTTTCCTCTTAAAGGCCGGGCTTATGAGCACCAGGGGTGTATTGACTTCTGGCTCTGAGGAGCCTCCGTGGCTGCCGGTCTCTGACATGCCGTGGTCTCCACACAGCACCAGCAGGTAGGGCAAGGATCCCTCTGCCTCCTGAGAGATGCAAACACCAAGGTTAATGGACTCCCACTGTATGTGCTGATCCAAGAGGGCGAACCTCAAAGCTCTGAGCTGTGAATAATTCAAGCCTTGCACCAAATGCTCCCCGTGTCAGCAGCCATAATGAAGAAAAAACACAAACAAATCCAGTTTGGAGAAACAGACTAATAGCATAAAGTGACAGCTGCTGCGGGTAATAGATTCCTTCACCAGATATTTTTGATGTTATTATGCAGAAGACATTTTAATAGATGCAGAAAAGGAAGGTATTGAATTATTACTTTTGAAAAGGAAGTCATGACAAACACTTCCTGGCATAGTTTCACTCCTAGACTTGAAAAAAAGTAGTGTAAAGGCAGCAAACAAACACAGGATGAATCGTTTGTTGACAGACTTTGATCAAGCTCGGTCTCTTCTCTAAGTGATTCCCTTTCAACTAGACTCACGAGAACCTGCCACTGATGGTAAATTCGACAGGGATGCCTTTTGAGTAATGGCAGTGTGCTGATCTAAATACACGAATACAGATGTTAACAAAACAAAAGCCAAATCATACCGCACATTATAATACTCTCAAAAGACTCTTCAGTTTCAGAGTTGTACGTAAAGCAAAAAAAAAAAAATCAAAGACCAAAGACTAAGTCATTCATTCATTTATTATTAAAGATTGAAAATTGTACTCAATCAGATTAATAGAAAGCCTGAAAGACAGAAAAGGCGACGATTGCTGAACTGCTGAGATAAATTCTGTCTTTGTGTTTGAGAAGTCAGATAAAATATTTCATTTAAGATGACTTTATCCAAACAGACATGTGGAAAAGGCCACTGTCAGCGTAAATGTTTATTTTTCAGCTGGAGCTACAGTAATGCATCAGACTTCTTTTCAAAACTGTGTCATTGTGCTCAGCTGACCCATTATATTTGTCACTCACTCGGCACAGAAGGAGCAAAAGACTACTACTCTGTCCCAGATTTTACCTCTTGGATGCTTGTTATAAATGGCACTGGACACAAGGGACCCAGAAAACACCTCGAGACCAATACTAAAAACCAATGAGCCCCACACTGAGTGAGCCTCTTTTCTGTTTAGGATGAGTCAGAGTTTACTCATGTTCGTCAGGATGAAAGCACTGAGCGAGCCTCTTCTGACAGATTTTTTTTCCACACTTCATAAGAAGCCTTTTTTTTTTTTTTTTTCAAATGAATACACAAGGTACCATGTTGAATCAGATGGTAGTTCATGTTCTCCATGAGCAAGCCAGAAAAAACCCCCCCAAAAAAACAGCTAAATGGAGTATTTTTACTCTGCAACCGCTATTCTATAAATCAGAGTCTCTCACCCCGGGGTACAGTACTTCTGTGGTTGCCAGGGGATTTAGGTTTATTGACAACACTCTGACATATTATAAAATACAACATATCAGACTTTGTCGGGGATAGAACAATAAAGTCCTGGACTTATTTCCCGTGTTGTCTCTGGTCTTTTCACAGTGGAATGTGGAAAGTTCAACTAATTAACTCTAAACTCAACAATAACTATACACATTTTAATTTGAGAAAAACACAATCCACATATTTGTGTTAAGGAGGAAAATAAACAGCCAAATAGGATTACAAATTGGTGTGATGTTAATCTTTAAAGTTAGAATAACCATAAACTGCCCATCAACCTAATTCCACCTGACTTAGTATGAATCCTCCATTCAATGGAAAGACACTGCATAAACATTTTACAGTGGTACAATCCTCTAACCCAGGTCCTAGAGGTTGCAAAACAAGCCCATTCAATGGAGCGCATCTGCCAAAGCTTGCCAAAGAGAAATCAGCCTTAAAAAATGGCTGACATTCCTTTCATTCTCAGTGGAAAATACAATATTTTAAGACAGTTTCGGCATTAAAATGCATTTTGATAACAATTCTAGCGAGAAATGTGCATTTAACTTTCATCGTTCAGCGAATGTATATGATGATTTAGTTCATCAGTTATTATGAAGATATTTTCAGGCCTTCTATCGTTGCTATGGTGGTTGCTATGAATGCTGCTATTGCTGAAACCACGTATTTGCATATTGATTGAATCATTGTCTTTGTGTTGTGTAGTTATCTGAGTTGTTATGGTATTTGTGTTATTTTATGTAACTGTTTGATGATATGAACAAAAAAAAAAATGTAGATTTTAGAGCATCGCAGGGATGAATTGAATTTGAAATCCAGAATTTGAAGCTTTGTGATTGGCTGACCAGAGGACCTGTCGGGAAGAATTTTCCTCACTGTCACTGTGTTAACGTTTTCTTTTAATGATATCTTTAACATTTCTCCACACAAAGACATGAAAGTGTCCCTGATAACTCAACGATACGATAGGTTAATGTTAAAGCCAACAGTTTTAATTATTTCTACTTCGATTCTGAGAAATAAACTTTCTTGGCAGTGGGGGCACGTCAAGACAACAAAGGTAGGGAACATTAAGGTAACATAACAACATAAGTACTTTCAGCTCTTCTGTTAGAACAGAATAATATATGAAAGAAGCAAAAATGAAAATTGAAATAGAGATATAACAATACAAACATATGCAACAATGAATCTCCATTCCATTTCACTCTTTTATGAAATAAACGGCTCAGATTATACGTTTGCTCTGCAGGTCAAGTTTAAGAAGTTTTGCACTTCAAACAGTGAAAGCAGTGGCCCAACCTTCAAATCTGAAATATCCAGAAGAGAAGATTGAGGCCATGCACTCTGCATTAACATAAAGGTCTGACAGAGGTCTTAATGACCAAGAGGTCCTGCTTTCCAATCATGTTTTAATGGAGAGTGTTGCGTCTGTCCGTTCCGCAGGTAGAGCATGTCTCTGCCCCTAATATCAGCTTGCTGAAATAAGCTACTCGCATCACATTACAAAGAGAACTTTGAAGGCTGTCATTTGGATGCTACCCTGCTTTTCTCCTCTGCCGTGCTTCAGAAGGAGCCGTCATTCCTTTTAGTACTCCGAGATGCAGCGGCGAACAACAGCCAGCTTACGCGAGCAGTCAAACACCCCTGAAATGATGAGATTACACCCCGACATGTTAAGAGAACGTGCTGATCAGAGAAAACACGGTTGTTTTTGTGGAAGCTTCTAAGATATCCTGCGGGACCTCTCCAGGCTGTGTCTATATTTAGGTCACACCGCTGACGTCGAAAAGAACAGCCGAAGCTTTCATTAATGTGACTGAAGTGAGACTTTCAAACACATTTCATTCAAAGAACTCACTGACGCCGCCACTGCCCACAACACACAGATGTCGCCATGAGCCTGGAGAGACGGGATGTAACAAGACAGGATTAACAAGTTTGGGGATGTGGTGAAATGTTGCATCAACATTTCCAGAAATGCCCTTTACTCTATCTTTTGCAAAGAGCGTGTCAAGTTTACAAGGATACGCGCACGTGGCTTCTGTTCTCTCTCGGCCATTTCAGAGATGCAGAGGGATGAGGAGGAAGGGGATTGTGGGCTCGTGTAGACATGACTTGACAATCTAAATGCGAGCTATACAGCTGAATAACAGCGAGACATTGCCCATTAACAACACACACACGGCGCAAAGACAATATGCATGCACAGCTGTCAGAGAGCAGAGAGAAAACAAGGCCACGAGACCCGCACACTGATCACAGACAAAATTAAAGATAACAGAAAAGCTTAACAGTTTATTAAATCTCTGGGGCTGCTGCAACAGATAACATAATAACTGCTGGAAACTAACAGTTTATCTGTGTAATTAAATGACCGCCCAAAAACCTGCTAATGCTAAATAATTCCCAGATAACATCACATTACTATATTAACCATTGATCATTACTTCATAAGGGACATGGCCCATTTCATTCATGTTGTTACTATGGTATATAATGACATTTACAGCTATTATAGTACCCTTTAAGACCCTTAAAAATGAAAAAAAAAAAGATGTTTAAATACAGCTATTCAAAATCCAAAGTGTAATGCTGGGCTTAATGAATTTCAATAAAGAGAAACAGATGTTGACAAGCAACAATTAAATCACGCAGCTGCCCAGCTACTGAGAGCAAATCAGTCCAATTAACCTGAATTGAAAATCAGAAGCCAAGACAGTATCTCCAAATACTGTGAAAGCTGTATGTGTTTCATTTGAATTTCATGTATTTCCAATGGAGACAATTCAGGAATTATTTTGAGTAGACACCAACTTTTGAGAATATCTGCCTGTTGTATTTTGTAAATATTATGTTAATGATATTAACATAATATTACATACATACATAATAATTAATAAAACATGTTAATGTGATGTTAAAGCTGCATTTACCGTTTTTTGGTAACTTGGGGACTCAAGAATCTGAACATCTCACATATTTCAGATATTACAACCATATAATGTTGATATGTAGAGTTGCAACTACTAATTGACAATTACACATTATTAGTTAATGTGCTCATTTACTTCTTCATTAATTTTCATCATTTGGTCAATTAAATGTCAGGAAATAGTGTAAGACAAAGAAAGCAATAAACACTCACATTTAAGAAGCTGGGACTAAAAAACATTTGGCATTTTGCTTGAAATATGACTCAGTACGATTATTCAGTTATCAAAATAGTTGCCATGATTTTTCTGTCAATCAAATAAGAGATTAAGCTGTTGATGTGGCTAACATAACATGTTAGCAAACAGTTGCCTATTTACACATCCAGCAGACACAGAATAACATTAACATTCATTTAGACTCGTGTTTCTGGCTACTTGACGACTCTAAGTCCAATATTTACTGTCCTTCAAGCTCTCTTTTGATCTTCACCAACTCTGCAGGGAAATATCTGGCTCTTTAGCTGCTAAATGCTCCATGATAATAACAGCTAGTTGCCAACTTTGTCTGTCTGCTGCTTGATGCTGGGAAGGTAGTGTACAGTGGGATTATTAAGAGCTTTTTTGCTCTCTTTCAAAAAAAAAACTGTCTGCAACTGCTGATGACGAGGTTAGTGAGAATAGTGAGAACACTGAAAATGAAACAAAACAGTTATGTTGCAGTGTGTAAAACCAAAACAATGAGCTGAAAGACACTAAAATGCTTCACATAGCTGAGGAGAAAAGCAGAGTCGGGTGATAATCTGTGGGTTTGTCACTACAAGAAACCTCTTTCCTTGCCACTTTTGCAAGATAAACTTTCGCAAAAGATTTCACACCATAAAAAAAAATCTAAGAAAATAAATGATGAAATTCTATAATAAATAAATATGCAGATGATGTGAGTTTTTAAGCAACATCATGTGTACGAACAGATTAAGAAATTACCTTTGGAATAAGGGCACTGTGGATCTTCTTCAGGATGTCGTCCATCTCCAGCAGTTTGGGCTGGATGAGTGAACTGTGGGGTCCACTGATATGACCGATGTGGTCGAGGCCCAGGTAGTGGAGGATCAGAATGTCCCAGTCATCTCTCTTAAGGGTGCTGTCCAAGTGACGGGTCACGTTGTTGTCAACCTGGATGAGACAGGATGCATTCAAGTTACACATTTAAGTGATGTACAGGATTTCAACTGGCAATCAGTTCAGATTAGGACTGATGTGAAATAAACTTTACCCAAAGCTGAGTCGACTGATTGACTGATTATCATCAAGCAAATGTATTTGGCAGATATTTACCTTCATCTCACATTTCAGGTAAACAGCTTTGAGATCAGTACCAGCAATAGTCTAGTGTACAGAGGAACAGATTGCAAAGTGTCCCACAGTGTATTTGTAGCTACGGCATACAGAGCTAATTGATGAGCATTTTTTCTGTGATCTCAGTTCTGTGCCTTCCTGGTTAATCAGCCGCCTTCATTTCTTAAATTGCAGATGGCCTTGTAGATAATGCAGCAACTGAATCATTTCCAGACATGCATGTATAGCATATTACACAGAGTAGAGACATATAACCACTCCTATATTAATAATTACTACATTATGTTCAGTATTTTCCTCTCTTTTCAACACTTCATACCTGTACAATGTCCAGAAATTACTTATTCAGTTTTTATATATATGTATATTTATTTATAGAGCTCTCTTTTTTATATATACTGTTTTTTATCTGTGTTTTTAACGGTACCATGTTCGTAATTTCGTTCTGCTTTACATCACTGATGTTTTTGCTGAATGACAATAAAAGGATCTTGAATCTTGTATTTGCTGTATGTGTTTGGTTAGTTTACTACACTTTAATGCATAACAACAGCAGTCTACACAAACTTGAGGAACCTGAATGCTTTAATCCTTCAGGCTTTTAGACTCATACATACCTCAGTGTAGTCAGATACGAAGAAGGAGGTTGTACCATCGTACTCCATGAAATGTTTGGGGAATAGGCGAACCCAGGTATCATCTCCGTAGAAGACTATCTTCTTCCCTGCTGTTTTGGCCTGCCAAATGAGGTTGTCTTCCAGCAGTGCAGGAGAATTTAGGTTCATTACCACATCAATGAAGCCTGGGATACTGCCAGTGGTAAGAGCCTGGGGAGGGATATGTTTCTGTCATTGTCCTTTGAACAATAATTGTCTTTTAATGGTGTTATACAACCTTACAGTTTCATCATATTAATCCAGCTAATTAAGACTTGTCCTACAGTGCAGCTTCTAAAAGAAACTGTTTTTATGTATCATGTATTGTGGAAAAACAAAAAGATAGAAAATTCATCAATGGCTTTTTCATCAGATGAGGCGCTTCACTGATCTTGCATCGGAAACCGAACTAATTCCCACGTCCCTAAATCATTCTTCCTGCTACAAATGAAAACCGAGAGCTAAATCAGGTAGATAGATGATATTTATGAAGTACAGTTTCTACTGATTTCATCATGGAATCCGAAATAAAAACAACACTGGCCTCCATTTGACTGACAAGGAAAACACAGCCTATTTTGGCAGTCAGGAGAGAGTCTGGTGCATCGTCGAGGGGGAAGTACAAAGGCCTTGTCTTCATGCACTGAAGGAGACATGAGATTGCAGATGCTGGCAGGAAACACTGTTATTTAAACCCACTATGAGCTGCCTGGAGCACAGCCTGAGATCCTTTGGGATGTTCAGAAATCCAAGCTAACATCAAAAGTGACCAGCCTTTCTGGTCTGAGGGTCCAGGTGTTGGAGAAACCTGCCCAGGGAGCTGAGCTGGCAAATTCAAAGTAATCTTTTAAACCACTTGTTAAAACACTGTAATATTTATGTTACTGTTGATATACCTGTCCTCAAAGAATCCTGTTTTTCAGTTCACATTCGGGTGTTTTGTTCATTTTATTGGTTTTTATATATTAAGTGTTCTTTGTGTTTGTAAAGCACTTTGTGGCAGTCTGTGCGTGGTTACTGTGTGAGCAGCACTTGAGCTGTTCTATAGTGACTCTCTGGCTACTTCCACAGACACAAGAGAAAAACAGCAATAAACTTAAGATGCCATACACCCACAAAGAAGGTAGAAAAGCTTCAAGAACTGTCACAAGGCACAAACATTTCATTATTCGCTATCACATCTTCAATATACCTAGACCCATTATGTTTTTATCAACTTGATACACGGGAACAAAGCTCTCTTCTGCCGCTTTGATATTTGTGTCTCCCAGTTAACAATGACAATCTAATAAAAATACTCTCCGACAGAATAAAGTCTGAAGCGTTTCAGTTTTGTCAATTGATTCGCAGGTACTGAAATATTTAAAAAAAAAAAATGCTCCAACTAGAATGTGAAGTTGAAATTTTGAGCTCCATCTTGTGAGCTTTGTTCCTGAGCTCAATTATTTACCACTTCCTTCCTTGCAATTGTTTTGCTCCTGCCGCTGCAGATGCCTGTTTTCAGGAAGAGATGGATAGTTCTGCATCAAAAGCAGTCGTCTCTTTCTGCCAGATCAGTCTCACTGAGGTCTCCAGTCTATTAATAGAGAAAATCTGACTAATGAAATCAACTGGTTCAAAGGGAAATGAGAGAAAATTTTAAAGATACGGACTAAAATAAACTGAAAGATAAAGAGGTGATGATAAAAATTACTGTAAAGGAAAACATCAGCTCTCTGAGAAAAAAGTTCACAAAAAAGGAAAATCTTAAAATCTCTCCAGATGCCCAAAAAAAAAAAAAAACAAAAAAAAAACTATTGAGATGCTGCCCGAATGAATCAGTGACTCATCAACATACTAATTACTGGCCCACAGTATGTGTCTAGGCTCGCAATGTGCCACTGCTTAAATGTCAAATACAATATCAGTGGGGTACACAGACACTCTCTGGCTCAGTGATGAAAACTTGTAAAGGTGCCAAAACCCAGACGGAAGAGGCTGTGAATTGGAGCCTGGCAAAAGATTCCCCAGCTTCCTTTTCAGTACTTATTTTGGATGACTATTGAATTAAAAAAAAAAAGACTTTTAAATCTGCTCCGGCTTCATTACCAGATAATACCTATGGAGGAAAAACAGTGGACCAATTATGCACGTGGTTTACGTCACATGACCTGGGTAGATACTCGTCTTTCAGACACCCACAGTGTGTTGCTGCTGCTGCTATGATGAACTGAATTCATTGTCCGAATCCAGCACCTCAGTAATGTCTCCTGACTGCTGCGCCAGTCCGACAGTGAGGCTCAACTGCCCACATGTGAATACAGGACTGGGGAGGAAAATCAACTACTTTTCTCATCCTGACGTGTTTAGAAAGACCAGCTAAATTGTAGCCATTAACTTTAGAGGGGGGAGACTCTGGGGTAGCATTTCTGGTATAACAACTGTTTGCTGCTTGGCGCACAATAATGAAAAATAATACACACAGGTGCGATACTAAAACCTGACTACCGGCATGCATGTATCTAATAAGATATCCAGCTGTGCTGCATACTTGTAACTTTATTAGATTCAGTGGAAGGAGTGCTGGGTCTAATGTGTGTGTAAATGAATGGCCGTGCCACTGAGAGATTATGATTTAGGTTAGTTGGCTGTGTCATACCAGTTAATTGGGTGCAATGCAGTGATAGTGGGCAGTAAATGGCAATTGGTGTATACTGCCACCTACTGGCGTATCACCAAATCCCAATGCTGTGATAAAACACTTTAACCTCAATACCTCTGATATTGTTAAAGCTCTGTGGATAACACAATGTCACAACAACTTCACACAAGAACTTAATAACTTATGTATGGTTACCTCAGGTGAAACAACGCGTCGTCTCAAAGCCACGATGGTACTGTATGCTTGTTTTTGTGATGCACCAGCTGCAGTGTGACAGTGTGCCAAAAACTGAGAGGATGTCTTGGGATTTCATTACAGTGAGCTCTCATGTGCAGTCTCTAAAAAAATAATTCTCTACAGTACTTCAAAAAATAATTACCACTCATCCAATATTTTATTTTGAGGTTTGTCAACAGATGAGGAAAAATAGAAAGCAGTGTGGTCACGACATCAGGGCTGAATCTACTGGAAGTGCTCGGCCCTCTCAAATGTGATTAACTGTCCTTTTTGAAGGGCTTACAGATGTACTTGTATGTTCCCATCAGCTCTGTAAATCCAACATATACATTTCTGGACAGTTGAGGAAGTGTCATTTTCAATTTCTCCTCTACTCCTTTTTGTCCTTATACTGTACTGTTCATGTCTGCTGCAACATAAACTCTCTGCTCCTGTGCCTCTAAATTATAAGATTTAATTTTGATTCTCTTCTCTTATCAATTTCATTCTGCACACTCCTGCCTTCTCTGCTCCCATCAGCAAATCTTTCACATCCAGGGCTGTTTTTTTTTTTTCTCCCCCCAAGATGCCTTGAAGCCTTTTCTCTCCACTCACTGCATCCTTCTCTAAACCCTCGGATTATAACGGAACATCTGTCTCCCTGCAAGTCCACCTCAATCCCTCTCAGCTCATCCCTCCTCCAGATCACTGATGTGCTCTGTTTCATGACAACCAACATCAACTTTTCACTGACGTGACAGTTCATTCTGTTCAGGAAAGATTTCCTCCGTCCATTTACAGCTACAACAAGTTTGTTTCTTATGACTTTTAATGTACACACATCTACAGTAATTCTCATTATGCACCACATTTTATATTACAGTCATTTGGATGCTTTTGTCCAAAGTGTATTCAAACTCTGTAGGAGCAAAGGCTAGAAAAAAGTGTTTTTTTGTAAAATAATTATTTGTAGAAAATCAACTTGATGAGTTGATCAACAGTAAATCAATCATTAGATGTTAGTTGTATATTGTGCAGAAACAATTTGTCAATTAATTGATTTGTCAGTGGGCTTCAAATTACTTGGCAACTATTTATTATTTTAATAATTTTTCAGGCAAAAATGCCAAACATTTGTTTGTTCCAGCTCCATCAAAAGTGAGGATTGATGCTTTTCTTTGTCATATATGATGGTAAACAGAATATATTTGTCTTTTGGATAGTTGGTTGGATTAAAAAAAAACAATTTAATACATCATCATATTAGCATTTGTCAATATTTTCTGATATTTTATAGACCAAACAATTAATTGAGAAAATAATCTGCAGATTAAAACATAGTGAAGATAATCATTAACTGAAGCCGTAGTTGTGGTCTGATAATGGGAATTTGTCATTACTGTTGACATTTTATAGGTTAAATCATTAACACATTAATTTTAGAAAATCAATACACTTCACACCAACACAGTTTCCTCACCACTCATCCTGTCCACTGTCTTTGACACCATCAACCAACTCATGCTCTTTGCTGCCCTCGCTGACCTGAGCACTGCTGAGTTTGCAGTCTCACAGCTGCTACACTCCTACACTACCTGTCTGAGCACATTTATCAGACATCACTGAGCAGGATTCTGTCCACACTGTCTATCCTCAGCAGCTGGGTTCTCCAGAGCTGAGTTTTGGCTCTAGTCTTCTTCCGTCTTTACAGTGTCAGCACATCCCTGTTCCTCCCACCACTGCTAAAGCATAAATGCTGGCTTTTGTTCTGCTCTCTGACACTCAGACTCCATATTCTGCTTTACCTGACAACTTCAGTTAGATGCCCTCCAACTGCCTCAGCACTGCACAGCACCCACATGGCCAAGACTGAGCTGCTCTTTGTTCTGGAAGATCATTAACTTTGCAAAATCTCTCCAACACCATTGACAACAGCGTGCTGATTCTTTCCTGGTCTGCCCACAAACTTTCTGTGTTTCAGCACAACCAACTGTCATGCAATGCGCACATGACATGACTGCAGTTCTCTGCTGGCTCTGCTCCCAAAATACTCTCATAAGCACGTCACACCATCCAAATGTGACAACTCACCGTGTTTTCACCCTTTCCTAATTCTGCCATGACACCCTATTTTCACTTACAAGCTGATAACTTAGCAGCTATTTCATATAGGGATGGACCGTTCCGACTTTTTCAGTCTCGATACTGATACCTGGGCTTTGGGTATTGGCCGATACCGAGCACTGATCACATACCATTGTTTAATTAATAAGCTGTTTGCCTCACTGTGAGGAAGAGACTGGGATCATTCTTTTAGGTGTAAAGCAACATCAGGCTTGACTTAAACATTGCTCTCCTATCTTTGTAAAACAAAATGTAACAAATAAATACACAGATGTGACAATATGTGTCATATTAATGACTAAAATATACACTAAAAGTGTGAATGATAAAATAAGAAACACAATAAATATGGATCTGTTTGACATATGGCTGCAACTAACTAATATTAACATTATTGATTTACAGTATCTGTCATATATTTTTCTGATTTTAGAAAATAGTTTAAAATGTCCTTCAAAGCTTCCCATACACAGAGGAGAGGAATGTGGGAAAGCTATTGCTGGTTTTGTCTGACTAACAGTGTAAAACTCAAAGATATTCAATTTGCAGTAACAGAGAAAAGCAGCAAATCTTCACTTTTGAGAAGCTGAAAGCAGTGAATGTTTAGCATTTTTGCTTTATAATTAACTTAATGATTGATGGATAATTTTGTCAATTAATTTTCTGTCGATTGACTAAAGAATTAACTGAACAATCGTTTTAGCAGTAGTTCCAAATACCAATAATTGCTGAAAAACACATTTTTTAGGGTAATAATACCATCTAGGTTTTTAGTTGAGTATGAATCTGTATATTTAGATTTGTTCACATGTTAATCTAGAGTTTATTCCAGTCCAGTTAAATAAATCAGTTCAATTTGAATTTTTATTACCCAAAAGGTGAAATTTGTCTTGCAGCCAGGCACTGAACACCACTAGCAGTGGTTTCAGCCCTGAGAGTGCTTTGAATTAAACAACACATCAGCAGTCGATGTCTTCAACCTTCAGTTTGATAGAGGTTCCTCCCTGACCAAAGCAAGGTTTCAAAGTTAATCGTTCAATTAAGGATGAAATATATATCAAGGTTCCCCAAACCCTAACCATTCACAGTTTGAGACGATCAGTTTACCTTCCCTTAGAGAGCTGCAAACTCCCCCTAAAAAGTTAAATAGCATTGTGTCCATTTTAATCTACAGAGCTGATTCAGATGTGTGTGTAACATTTAATCAGTGTATTTTAGGCATTAAAATTATATTTAAAGATACTTATTAGAACAAAATACTGGTCATTCACATCTTTTTTAATCTAAAAACAATAACTGGTACAATGTTGTTTATTTGGATCT
The DNA here is from genome assembly GCF_910596095.1 of Thunnus maccoyii. NCBI lineage: Eukaryota > Metazoa > Chordata > Actinopteri > Scombriformes > Scombridae > Thunnus > Thunnus maccoyii. The sequence continues at coordinate 8,394,588 of NC_056540.1, read as the reverse complement.
TAAGTGGTTGGCTCACTGAAAGGGTTTATCCAGCTCACCAGCCCAAAACAAGGACTTCTGGTGGACTGATGCTATGAGTCGGATGATACATTACACATTATATTAATGTAAAATCTATAATTTTATATTTGCACATCTGTGATCTTTGATCTAACAAGGTGTGTTACATTAACACAAATTTTACTATTATTTTTATTAATTGCACACTGCATATAGGAAAGTTTAATCTAAATAAACTCTGTGTTTAAACCACTGTGAAGAGTGTGTGTATTTCAATCTGTGGGGTGAATTTGTGGAATGGTCTGGATGTGGAGCTAAAGCAAAGTACGAACATAAATCAGTTCAAGAACATATTCAAAAAATATATTTTTAAGAGGTAAACGGATGAGGAAGGTTTGTGTTGACTGTTTAAGTTTTATTTTATTGACACCAGGTGGATATTTGACTATTTTATGATGCTTTTATGCACCACAACATCACCAAGGCAAATTCCTGGTTTATGGAAACCTATTTGGCAATAAACCTGATTCTGACTCTGATACATGGTGGGACAGGCTTGACAGCTCAGGTCATCTCACCTTGATCCGGGGCATGGTGACTGTGGGAGCTCTTGCCTTTGCCACAAAGCTCAGCGATGAGCTTCTTTCCACCAGATGTCTGGTGTAGGGCATATACATGCGACCATTGGGTCCAAACACAAAGTCCTCCCGCAGGGCATCCACTAACATGATCACCACTCTTTTAAAGAGGGGCTGGGGGAGGCGCGAGGAGTTGTGGGAGCCCCCTGTAACATAAGCAAGTATTTAATGAGCTGTAATAGATGTCAGTAAACAGATACTCGCACAGAAACGCAGGTGAGAGCCGGGTGATGCTGTGAACTCACCTGTCAGAGGCTCCGCTGGCAGGTCGGACAGCTTGCTCTGGGATGACAGAGAAGACTTGACAGGAACAGGGAAAAATCCCCGCAGGAAGAGGCTTATCCCAATAACTTCAAATATTAAAATAAACGAGGCAAACACAGACGAGCGTACTTTCATTTTGCTGGTTGACGGACACTTTAAGGAGCGAATAACTTAGTAATATAACTTGCTACCGTAGCTAGCGACAGACACAACGCTTCCTACATAGTTTACCCAAATACAGGAGAATATAGAAAACCAAAACATCCCATTTCAGATGGGAGCACTGCCAGATAACACATTACAAAGCCCCATGTCACAGTGTTTCATTTGCTGCCTTTATGATATGAATTCGTAGCCGCAATTAAGAATAAAAACACTAATACTAGTTAGCGATGTAACCGCTTCCGCATTAAGAACACTGAACTACGGGTATAACGTAGAATCAAACATAACCAAAACGCGTTTCCCCCCCACAATGTTGTGTTATAAGATCCCCTCCAGACATGTTTTAAAACGTAAATATGGAATACTCTACCATGAATATAATGTGTCTGATATGGTTATTCCAGGAAAAAACAAAACAGTTATGTTGTTAAAATCATCAAAATGGCATCTCCTCCTTCTCAATTCAATTCAATGGACTTTATTGCCAAATATTTTGACAATCAAATAATCATTTTAGTCATTTTTAAAGCAAAAAATGTAAAATATTTACTGGTTGTAGCTTCTCATATGTGAGGATATGAAGCTTTTCTGGGTCATACATGATAGTAAACAGAACATCTTTGGATTCTGGACTGTTGATCAGACTAAACAAGACATTTGAATACATCGCAATTAGTTTTTACTGTTTTCTCACATTTCATAGACAAAATGATTAATTTATTAATCGATAAAATAAGCTTACTTGATAATAAAAAATAATCGTTACTAGTAGCAGGTAATCCAAAGACAGCTGATTAACTCTGTGTGCAGGGGTCTTGAAGTGAGGGGAAGAGTGGAACTAAGTACCCAGGGCTCCAACTTAGGGGTTCCCGAAGTTCTCTCCCCCAACCTGAATAAACCTTTGCAGAGTAAACCTTCAGCATCATCAACTCAAGTCAAACTTTATCATAGCCCAATATCACAAAGTGTGCCTCAAAGAGCTGTACATATAATAAAACAGTAATGGGCAACATTAGCAAAATATATAAAAATGTATAAAAGTGAGATAAACTACAAAATAAAACACTTTATAAACAGAATATCTGATAAAAATGTGAAGTAAAAAGACAAACATAAAAAGAACAATTCACAATATGCACAAAAGACTCCTGAACATTCATACCTGGATACAGATGAAAACACACACATATATATAAATACAAAAATGTGTAACATACAGTACATATATGTAACCACGTGCACATAGACTGAGTATAAGCTGGATAACTGTAGTTGTAGTACTTAGGGCAGACTAAGTGAGGTTGAAGGCTGATGTGAAAAGATGCATTTTGAGTTTGCTTTTAAATGAGTCAACTCAGCTAACCTCTCGAATTTGGATAGGACAATTCCAGAGAAGAGGGGCTTGATAAGAGAAGACCCTACTGATGCTTTATGTATTTTTTGGAATAGTCAGGAGATCAGCATTTTGTGATCATAGAGTCCTTACAGGTATATGAGGAGTGACTAGAGGTGATAAGTAGGATGGTACAAGTCCATGTAATATTCTATAGGTTAAAAGTAGAATCTTGAAGTCAGATCTAACATGTGCAGGGAGCCAATGTAATGAAATAAGAACAGGGGTAATATGATTCAATTTTCTAGTCTTGGTTAATATCCTAGCAACAGTATTTTGTACAAGTTGTAATTTGCTAATAGTTGATTTTGGCAAGCAGCCAGAGAAAAGTGTATTACAGTAGTCAAGCCTGGATGAGACAAATGCATGAACAAGTGTTTCAGCATCAGCCATAGAAAGAATGGGATGAATCTTGGCAATATTTCATAAGTTGAAATATGCAGTCTTTGTAATATTGTTGATATGTTCTTCATCAGAAAAGTGATAAAACATTGAGACCAGTCAATCAGTTTGACGGGGACAGCAGGTTCCCGTGTTTTCAGTTTTAATACTGGGGATACCTTTTATTGTACATATTTGGATTGAGCCTCTTAGTTTCTAATGTTTCATTGTGGTACTTCTATGTTGCAAAAGACTGGGCTAGAGCTTGTTGAAAACTAATTTGCAGTTTTATTTGAAAAATCATATTTTATGCTGCAAATAAAACATGATTCCAGTAAAGTCTTACTCAGTTGTCTTTTATCATGAAATACTGTCATACAGTAATCCTTGTTCAGTGTAGGGGCCACAATAAGATGGCTTTTGTCCAGGCTGTAAAAACCTCATAGTGAAAGCTCCACACAGTTATTACAGTGCGCTGAGAAAACAGGGCTGAAATATGTTGAGATTTTAAATTGTGCAGACTCTCTTAAACGTGTTATAAACACTTACAAACTCATTACGGATTACCCTACAATAACCTCTGATGACTCTAATAACCACTATGTTTTTACACTGCATGTTTTTACTTGCTGATTCAGTTATTTGTACAGACATGTTTTACAGGCTCCACAAGGGTTTTGCAAGTCTTTAGACAGAGAAAGCCTTCCTAAACTCCTTTACAATTGAGTCCTAAAGCTGTAACCTGTTGTGAATCTCAGAAAGTTGGTATATAATGCAGTGTAGAGCTCCTTGACGTGTAATTTGAAAGTAGGTTTATCATCTACCCTCCAAGGCCCGACGATAACAACTGTCAAAGAGAGACCCTGACATATACACAATTATCTACTTATTGTTTGTTTGGGGGGTTTTTTGCATTTAGGTCAATGAGAGCCAGTTGTAGAACCTGAATTTTTACTTGCTGATACTAAACATTGCCAGGGATTGAGAGGAGGAAACACTATGTTTCACCAATGGAAAAACATTATTAATATTTACAGAGAACAAACAATGGAAACCCCTGTCATCAAATATAACTTAGTTTAAAAAGGTAAGTACTCACCCAGGACAGGACACAGCATTGTTATTAGTATGAGGACTTTCATTGGTCAGAGCAAAAAATGTTTCACTATGAAATTATCTGCTCAAAACAATCTCAGTCTAACAGTACAAATGACTAAAATCTTATTTATTCCCCTGATAGAAAAAACAAGTCTTGTTAAAGCTCAGACAGTTTGACATGAAGCAGGCAAAGCACAGGTGTAATTAATTACATTAATAATGTCTCACTGGAATGATTACTGGGACTGAGCAATCATCAGTGTTAATAGTTAGACCTGTGCTTTTCCTGCTGTGACGGGTCAAAATATCTGCTGTGAAAAATGATCCTAAACGTGTAGCTGACAGTTTATGCATGTACACCGAACTAAATACTGAGATGTTCTGAACAGTAAAGTACAACTTGTCAGATTGTGTCCTACTCTCCTCCCTTTCAGCTAAATAGCAATTAGTCCCTAAATTAGACTTGCTTTCATTGAGCAACTACCACTACTACACAAAAGATAAGTGGACTGTCTAGAGTTTTACATGATTTAAAGTTGACATTTATGAGGCCTGAGGCTGATTGGAAATTATCTCAGGATGGAATTATCTTGCTTTCAGGTCTGTTGTGGGTTTGAGCCGCTGCTGCCATCTACTGGGAACATAAAAGACAATGTTGGAGTAATTTTCCTACACACAGGACAGAGTGTGTATTTTAATAATAAGGTGATACTTCTCTGCATGAGATCAAGAACTGGCAGGGATTTAGTGTCCCATTTAAGGCCAGAAAATGTTTGGTATTTTCACTTGAGAAATGATTTAAATGTCTAGACATGTCTCCAATCTCTTGTCCATTTAAAATACTGTCTTCTCATTCATATCATCATTTTCTGCACATGAAATGAAGCTCAAATCTCTTTTAACAACTTTTAACTGTTTGTGAAGACTGCCAGAAAATCAGATGATACATGGACCACCATGAGCAGACGTGTTAATAAAGCATCAGAATCACTGTAGATAAACAGATAACAAACATTGATTTTTAACAATACAGAACCTTTTAACTCCTTTCCTGACAAATTATCTGTTAACTGTCAGAGACAAATGAAGCACTGACGCATATTATTAAAATTAGCACAATTAGTGCAGCACTAACGACCACTTTATTCAGAGAGCCTTTCAATAAGAAAGACCTGTTGAATACAATAATAATAATATCTAATAATATATTAACAGTATTGCATTTATTTGTCTTTCCTCTTCAGAACATTAATGAAGGCATCTTTGGGGACGTCCACATTGCCGATACGCCTCATCTTCTTTTTGCCCTCTGCCTGTTTCTTCAGTAACTTCATCTTCCGTGTTATGTCACCTCCGTACTATCAAGAGAGAAATAAATAATTCATTTAGGCTTCAGTGGGAATTCAGAGGGTCTGTGGTATATTTTTAGATTTAAAACATTTGAGAGGAAAAAGAAAATTACTTACACATTTTGCAAGAACATTTTTTCTGTACGCCTTGATCCTGTAAAAGCCACACATGTCACTTATTTACACTGAACTGTATTTATTTAGCACATTTCACACATAAAGACAATACTAAGTGCTTTATGTATTCATTGTGTTTTTCATCTCATCACATTCTAACAAAGCCTTTAGCTCGGTGAAGATCTTGTACTTACGTCTCTCTTGCGATGACTTTACTTCCAATAGCTGCCTGTACGGCAATCTCAAACATCTGCCTTGGTATGGAATCTTTGAGTCGTTCACACATGGCTTTCCCTGAACTGTATGCACGGTCTCTGCAATGAAAACACGCCTATCAGAACCAAACACAACTTTTAAACCACCACTGACTGAGTGGTGGGCACAAACTGCTCTTCTGTACCGTGAAGGAAAAAGACTGTTATCCATTAAATTACAGTACTCACATCACCTCAAAATACAGAAGTTAATGACATGTATATGTTTCATCCCCAAAAGATGCAGGTACCAATTCAGACAGTCAGTAACGAATACAAGTTTCCTCAAAGTGAGGTTGGAGGTGGAGTAAATATTGCTTTTTAAAGTAGTGTTAATTGATTTTTCGCTACTTGCGGACAGCACAACAAGCTGTAAACGCAACACTGTATTATAAACTTTATCAGGTGATGATATATCAAACATATTAGCAAACAGTTTGTATTTACACATTATTCATTTGGAGTCATGTTTCTGGCCCTCTGTCAAATCTAAGTCCCATATCCACTATCAGCTCTGTTTTGGTCTCCACTAACTCCTGAAAGCTAGTCGCTAACTTTGTCTGTTGTTTGGTGCCAGTCAGGTAGCTAACAGTGGTTTTTTTCAGAGTTTTTTGGCTAAAAACAACTGCCTGCTGCAGCTGGAAATGAGCTTGGTGAGAACAGTAAGGTTGTGGGCCGTAAAACCATAACAATGAGCTTAAAGATGCTAAAACGCTCCATAGAGCTGAGGGGAAATGCAGAGTGTGATGATAATTTCTCTGTGTGTTCATCAATCTTGATGACACCTTTCACATTACACATTGTTTATGTACATTGACCATGGTAGGTTCATGTTTGAAGGTCAGTAGAGGGCCACATTTTCCACTGAAGAAGACCTTTGCATGTTAACCAGTAGAACAACACACTAACACCAGATTTCTGGTCTCATTTCCTGCTGTGGACACCCACCACACGCACTGTAAGCCACTCTGGGTAAAATCCTTCATATCAACCAGGTGTAAGTGGCTTCTCTGCTTGACATGACATCCTTGTTTCATTTACCTCCGGTCACATACCATCAATTTCTGTCGCTCTGTATTGTATCTCTCGTTCAAGATATTCTGCTCTGTGATTGGCGTGTTGCCTTTAAAGAATAGCAGACTAAAGCCACACTCGACTCAGCTCCAAGGCGTACAGTATGAATGGTCAGAGAGTGGCCATCGTTGGTGAAGCGTAGCGCCCTTCAATTACCAAGGCCTGTACTGACTCCTACACCGGCTTTGGTAAGTACATTAAACACATATCCGCCGTCCGTCATCACTTTTGGCCTGCGAAGTTAATCTATTGTCCTTGTCACAACTGAAATGAAGTCCTTGACCGGTGTGTAAAGTCATCGTAATAGATAATGTTAACACTGGCTGTCAAGAAGCCATTTTTTAATATTATCCTGGATGTTGAATATATTTCATGCTCCATAGGCTCAGAAGAATGACGCTGAGTAATAAAGGACCATGTAACCTTGAAATTATGTAAACTCATAAAAATCTGCAAATTCTTTTCAGTAACAGTCATCATTTAGCTGTGGGAGACTGTAGTGACAAATAAGAAGCCTCTTAATTTCTTATCCAAAAAAAAAAAAGGAAAATTAAAAATCAATTACTTTTACTTTACAGCATCTAAACTCAGCTATTATTTGAAACATACCTGTGCACAATTGTGGTGAGTTCTTCCACAGGGCGTCCATTCAGGAGAATGTCCATCTTTATCAAATCAGCAGCCTGGTAGCCCGCATTCTCATAATCAAAACTATGGAAGTGAAGCAGTGAAAAGTGACAGAGTGTTTCATTTAAGACATTTCTCCAATACTGTTAAATGTAAGAGAAGGTGGATGTTTTCATTTACTAGATTCATTGACATTTTTTTCCTAAGAATGTCTTTCATCCATTGACGGAGTAAACAAATACATCTAACAACGAAAGTCAGTAGTTTCAAATCTACTTTAAAGCTGTGAGAATTCCCCTTTTGGCATTTTCAATGTAGTTCATGTAACTTTATTTTAATATGCTGCATATAAAGCTGCAAGGAGATCATTTCCACCAAAGTAATTAAGTATTTATGACTGACAGTGGACTATGATCTCACATGGTACCTGCTTAATTTTACCTGGCGTATCCAGAAGACAGCGATTTGAGGAGGTCGTAGAAATCCACAACAATTTCATTTAGAGGGAAGAGATACTTCATCATGACTCGCTGGTCATCTATGTACACCATGTTCTTCTGGATGGCTCTGCGATTCTTTAAGAACACAAACAGCATGATATTATTTCTGCTTCCACCAGTTTTGCATGTATTAACTATACTAACTATTGAAGAAGGGCTCCTTTGGTTAGCTTCAGTTAATCAATGAATTGAAACTGAGGGGGACTTCTTGGAGATCTTGAGAAACATTTGGATGCCAAGGCACACTTCTGTTGTGTGAAAAAAGCCTGAACATGTAAAGTAGCTTTAGAAAAATAAAGACATTTACCAAACAAAAAAGATAATTTTCCAAGTTTTTTTTTAAATGTTTTGGCTCCAGACCAGTTTAGAAAAGGATGGATGGATGCACTCTAGTATCTCCTGTCAAACTCCATTTGCTGATAGGCTTGAGAATAAGGCCAACTCAAGTATTCAGAGACAGCGTCCCTCTCCGACGTACAAAAAAACTTTTTAAACACAATGTTTCAAAGCCAGATATACACGTCAAATGTATACAAGCAAATGAAAATAAAGTGCATATGGTGCAGAAAGTACAAATGCAATATAGACAAGATATACCAAGAAATTCTGTCCCTTCGTTTCCATTTTCCTCAGCTGTCAAAAACGTTGCTGAAACGAATCAATCAATCTTGTGATATAAGAGACAGTCTTACCAAGCAGAGACTCATAATCTTGCCAATGTAAGTGTCTGGGGCAAGAATGGTCCCCAGCACCATAGGCTCCAAATACTCTGACACAACTGATCTGTCAGGGAACTGAGCCGGGTTCACGATGGTTATCTCTTCACTGCCGTGCGCCTGTAAGAAGAACCGGTGAGATTTCAATCTGCACATGAAAAGTTAAGACTTTTATGAATTTAAAGGGATTCTCAGTTCTAGTCTTAACTGAGAAATAATGTACATCTTAATGATCCATCATAAAATAAATCACCTAAAATCTTCACGTACAGATAGTCGCTGCCAGGAGTTGGGATGAGAAAGTGTTGTTTCCAAGAGAAACTCAACTTACGTCCATCATGCACTCAAATTGGCTGTGATTTTGCCTTTGCAACAGAACATTCTGATTGTCATTTCACAGGGAAGCACGCCAGCGATACCAGAGAGCCTCCATTTATCTTCAATTTCAGAGTCAGAAATTTGCTTTTTTTTTTGCTGAAATTACAGTGTGAGCACGGCTCTACTGTAAGAACAGGACAATATATGAGCAGAAAAATGGCTCTTACTTTGATGAGTTTGGCTGAAGACAGAACAGCCTTGTAGGGCACGGTGGGCGCTGTTACAATAACAGAGGCATTATACTCCTGCTCCAGCCTCTGATTGAACACCTCCATATGAAGAAGTCCCAGGAAGCCAAGTCTGCAGAGGGGGGGGGGGGGGGGGGGGGGGGGTCAAGAAGGTTCACTTAAGTCTCACAATTGCTACTCAAGCTTCTAATTACAAAGAGCCTGTTTGGAAAGAGTTCAACAGTGAGTGAAACTCATTTATATTCCAGTGTCATCTCATACATCCATTTGATATGAGTAACTGCCACTAATAAAATAAAATTTACATCCGCTGGACTCATAATATGACCTGCAACTCTTACTTGGCTCCCGATTTTGGCGCCATACATTATTGTCAAGAGAGTTGTTTATTCACCTATCAATCATAAAATATGATGTCGAACGAGAGAACATGCACCTTGGAAAAAGAGGGTAACCGATCAACAACAGAAAATTAGTTGAAAAATGTCCAAACATTTTAAACTCCTGAAGGGGGTCTAAGTTTTGAGGTTGCACTGCTCAGTATCTTTAAAATCTTTAGTTTTTATTCGTTGCTACAGTGTTTGCAATGACGCCCTCCTCTGTTGGGGATTGTAAAGCCAGTTTTTTTATTCTAATTTAAAGCAGTTTCCTGACCTCCAGCCTGCTCCCAGGGCCAGACTGCTGTCTCTCTGCACTGTGACACTTGAGTCATTCAGGGTCAGCCTCTCAATGGCGCTGCGAAGGCCTGGGTATTCTGACTGGTCCATTGGATACATGCCTGGGGGACGGAAACAAACAAACCAAAAAAAGCCAGAGTGCACATCAACAATCAGCAAACAGGATTCTTGAGCACTGACTGCAACTGACTGAGATTCAGCACACTGCGCTTACTGTACCAGTGAGTGGAACAAGGCATACACTGTAGGGCTTTTATGTTCGACTACATGTCCAGTAATGCTGGAATATTCAAGGTCGGTGCTCTGTTATGTGCTGAGTAATTTATGTATGTATGTATTTATTGGGACCATGTACAGTGTTAAACATAAATGTCAGCATTTGATGTACTGCACCAGACTTTCATCTGCAGTCCCTTCAGCACGTCACAATTAAAACATATAACAGCATAACAACAAACAGCACAAAGCAAAAAACAAAGTTTTGAATTAAGAGCAAGATAATAAACAATAAGTGACAGCAGAGGAGGGTAGTTCTTACCAGCAAAGACCATGGCTTTGGCAGGTTTAAACCCTGGGAGAGCCTCCACCGGCTGCTCCAGGAGGTGAAGTGTGTCACCGATCTGGGCCTCCTTCACATCCTTCATGCCGGCTATGACGTAGCCCACCTGGCCTGCAAACCTACACAAACAGTCCATCTCAGAGAGTCACACTAATATAATGTAAACAAGCATCTCAATGGACAGTTGGACAAATGTTGACAGGATTCTGGTATTTATCTACTGTGTGGACCAGCGCTTATTAAAAGGAGGCCACACAACAACACTTACAGACAAACAGAAGGCAGCTTATTGTGCAAACATGGCTGATGTCAGAATCTGATTGTTAATATATTTTACAAGTTCATTATAGTGCTGAAAATATCTATTATTGTCATTATCAAAGACAACCCAATTTTCAATAAATCAATTATTAAATTAAATGTTCAGTCTAGAAAATGTCTGAAAATGGTGAAAAATGTCATCATCACTTGCTAAAGCCCGAGGTGGCTTCTTCAAAAAGCAGCAAATCTTCATGTTTGGCATTTTGCTTTAAAGATAAACTATTAAGTTATTATTACTATTAAGATCAAATTAAGTGACTACTAATTTTTGGTCAGTTAAAAAATGTATTTTAATTTGTATGATTCTTGTTCATACACCTGATTAAGATTGCATAAAATAAACCAGAATGCAAGAAAGCAAGACAGCTTTTTCTCAAAAAACAGTAAACGTAAAATTTCGTAGAACACTTTCGGTGTGTCCAAACTTTTGACTGGTACTATATATGTATATATGTATATATGTATATATATATATATATATATATATATATATATATATATATGTATATATGTGTGTGTGTATATATATATATATATATATATATATATATATAGGCTATTATTAGGCCTCAACTAATTTTCATATAAAGCTGATGATTTTTCTCTATTTATCTAATTAAATTGCCAGTCCAATTTTCCAAAAGCCAAAGGTGATGTCATTAAATGGCTTGTTTGTCTGACAAACTTAAACAAACCTAAAGATATTCAGTTTATTATTACATAATATATTTGCCATTTTTGCTTAAAAAAACAATTAATTAGTTGCAGAAAATGTATCTGTGGATTTACAAATTAATTGATTGACTAATTGTTTCATATAATATTAAGTGGACAAGATACCAAATAGGAGAAATGACATGAGATGATGACGAGTGCAGCGTACAGTTTCTGTGTTGGATGCTCATCTGGCCGCAGGAGCCCCAGCTCGTTGACCTCGTAGGTTTTGCCGAGATGCGCTGACACGATCTTGTCCCCCTTTTTGACCTGACCTCCAAACACAGCGATGTTGGCCACCACTCCTCTGTAGTGGTCGAAATTGGAGTCAAACACCAGGGCTTTAAATGGGTCGTCTACACTTGCCGCAGGCCTGAAAATACAAGTACGGAAAAAAACAGCTTCAGTTTTGTGCCTCAAACATTGTCTCGTGTGAGAAATGAGACCAAATGTGCCTTCTTACGATGGAATTCTGTTCACAACAGCTTGGAGAACACTTTCAACATTTGTTCCAAGTTTAGCCGAAATCTGAAAAAGATGAGATCAGAAAATAAGACACATCTCTCAGAAATACAGAGCTTCTGTGGATCACAAGATACAGCTCACAAACGCTCCAACTCACCTTGATGCATTCCTCGCGTGGAATATCAAACACCTTTTCAATCTGTAGCTCCACTCTCTCTGGATCAGCATTTTTCAAATCGATCTGAGGGAGGAAATGTCAGAATAGAATTACCTGCCACGTCGCAGTCAAGTGGAAAAATAATGCATATGATTAAACCAAACACTGGCAGGTCTGAGTGTACCTTGTTGATGACAGGGATGATTGTCAGCTGAGCTTCAAAAGCCAGGTAGAAGTTAGCAACCGTCTGCGCCTGAACCCCCTTCACATGTCAAGAAAATATTAACGGTTGCAGTGCATGCTGCATCTGCAGCCACATTCACAAAGAACAGCAAGAATTCTGGTTTTCTACCTGGTTGGCATCGACAATCAACAGTACACCTTGGCATGCAGAGATCGATCGAGACACCTCATAACTGAAGTCAACATGACCCTGAGAGACAGATGAAACAAAAGGTTAAAAAAGGTTGAGACACATGAGTAATGCAACATGTAAACAAATGCAAGTATTTAAAAAAAAAAACAACCTAAAAAGCATATTTAATTTTTCCCTTCACATAACAAGTCAGCTATTTTTTGCTTTGAAGATTTTGGTCTGATTTTTATTGCAATTATGAATTTAGACAAGAGAGCTGATGCTGTGCTAGAATCAGCACATATTTCACATTATCAGTCTGTGTTTAAAGGATTCCTTCACATTTTTTCAAGTATGTCTTGAAACAATCCTCTCATGTTCAAGTGTTCTTATGCTCCTTCTGTCCGTCCCTGATACAAAAAGATTACGTCTTAAAGCAGTTACTAATAACACATGTACATACGAGCATGTGGGTGTTGCTTTAAGACAGATTTTAGGCCTGAATTAATTAATCTGCTTGCATTAGACTGTGTAAATAATCTAATGGAAGTAGTAGTGACAACCAGGAGATGAGAAAACAAATGAGAACAGAAGAGGGCAGGATTAACTTACCTCATCATCAAGTCAGATACACTTTACAAGGCACATGCTTCCACCTAGTGATCCAGAAGCACGTTGCACCAAACTAAAGTAGTACCTTTTCATAATTCATGTTTAAAAACAAAACATTGGATGCCTCTCCTTTCAGACATCTCACCCAGCTGAGGACTTACTGGTGTGTCGATGAGGTTCAGGAGGTACTGCTGGCCCTGGTGGTTGTAAAACAATGAGGCTGTCTGGGCCTTCACTGTTATCCCTCTCTCTCGCTCCACCTGGAGTTTGTCCAGCACCTGTTTGTTCTTCTCCGTCTTTGCTATGGCACCTGTTTGTTAAGCAACACCTCGTGTCAGGCATTTTATCAACAGCTGATTCAGGTATAATACAGTTTACTCAGTCAGGACTATGTCTGAACTTCAGTTGTGACCCAATCGTTGACATTATACGTGTATGTGTGTGTGAAAGGCAGAGAAAGATGTACTCATTTTGGTAGTAACAATGCTCCTGATTAATGCAGGAAGCATACAATCCAACTGCAGTGTTTCCCCTATAATTGTACAGACCTGGTGGGTCACCAGGCCAACAAGGAGCCCCACTGCGCCAAAAAAATCTTTTCTTTAATGCCAAAAATATCGCCAAATATCCATTCATTTAGAAATCAATAATCATTTGCGTTTGGGAGCCTCTGTGCGGCGCTGTTCTGAAACATGAATCAACCTCTGTGTTGTTGCCTGGGAAACTCTTGGCACGATGTGAGTGCCACAGCTGTCAGAGAGCCTTTAAATTACTGCAGAGTAAGAGCGCGAGTGTATGGGATGCAGGTTAGCTGATGGCGCCACCTAAAGAGAAAAAGCTCTAACACAGGGGACAAATATAACCAAATATATTAAAGTTTTTCTCCAAAACTCTGGAGCCGAGCAAAAATACTAATACTAATGAAGGGAAAGTGACAGAAGGGGGAGAAGTGAGAGGGGCAGATGGTGGGGGGGGAGCTCAAGCTTATTTTTATGCAATGAATGCAGCTTATTAAGTGATCCTCTCTTTGTGATCTGACCGCACGAATACGCCATCCTGCACACCTCGTCTTTTGTTTTGGTGCGTACCACCAGGCCTGAAAAAAATTCTAAGGGAAACACTGAACTGTATTTCATTATCAGTCCTTAACAGCAAAAGAAAGACTAGGACAGCACTCCAAATGGACTTTTTTAATTGACACATGGACGTTTCAGGCAAGATATCCTTCTTCAGCGTGTGTACTGGCAGTTTCACAATCAATAGACACAGGTGCGGTTAATTATAGATGTCAACAACTGACACAACAGGTCTGTCACAGCAGGGGGAGCCACAATCATATGATGTAGGTTACTAACATAAAACAATTGATAGAAAATAATGAATTAAAGATAAAGAACAAACAAAAAACAACACAAATTGCATTCACTTTATAAGAAACATGCAAATGAAATCTCCTCATTCAACCTATAGGGAATGAGATTATCAAGAGAGTGTACCCAACACGCCTCCCTCAGATTATCTTTTGTTTTTTTTTATCTTTAATTAATTATTTTCTATCAATTGTTTTATGTTAGTAACCTACATCATATGATTGTGGCTCCCCCTGCTGTGACAGACCTGTTGTGTCAGTTGTTGACATCTATAATTAACCGCACCTGTGTCTATTGATTGTGAAATTGCCAGTACACACGCTGAAGAAGGGCGTCTTGCCCGAAACGACCATATGGCAATTAAAACAGTCAGTTTGTGGATCTGTCCTAGTCATTCTTTTTCTATTTAGGCCTGATAATGAAATACAACTGGTTTGTATGCTTCCTGAATTAATCCAGAGCATTGTTACTGTGTCTTATTTTTCAGGCCTAATTGGAACCATTAAAATCAAACAACTTTTTTTTTTTCACACACAAATACACATATGGAAAAAGAACACTGATATAAACGAATTGTTACAAATAAAAGCAAAGTAAAATAAAATAAAATATACATAGAAAAGCTGGAGAGATAAAACAAAAATTAAACAGACAATACAGAGGGTTCGCCGCCACCAAATTGGATCTCTGGGTACGTTTACACGCACACTAATATAACATTCCGCTTGGATATTCTGAAATAGGCCTTACTCCGAATGTAGCATTTTCCAATTAAGATGTGGGACATGCTGATATTATTCTGGTTTTAGGAGCATTCTTTGAACGTGTATACAGCACGTTCAGAATATGTGTCTCAGTTGGGGTTTTTACTGCAGTTTGCACACAGCCCTCTTGCCTGTTTACCCCTATGCAGCCAAAATGACATGTGCAAGAGCAGGAAGGCAGACATAGGAGAGGAACGAGAGGAGAGTGGAGAGCTGTTCAGGGCGGGCTGGAAAAGCAGAGCACTTCTTCTCCACGATGGGGACGGAGCAGATCTGTTATTATCCTGGCTGATGGTGACGACTCAATGTGATGCACCAAAAACACTCAGAAGTGTAGTAAACATCATGGGACAACCTTGGTACTGGATGTGCCTGGAACCTTAAATTTATAATATCAGTCATATCAATATAACTTATAAATATCAGGCAGCTGCTCACTAATGTTTACTTCACTGCCTGCAGAGATCTTGTGATTCTCGTTCCCACTGGAGCAGAAGGAAACCCTGTAAACCCTCTGCTTGTAAACGGAAATATTAGTGCAATATTCATTTTCATTAGCCATGTAAACAGCTTGGTAGGAATGTTGTCTTTTTCGGAATAAAGAAGGACGAAAACAATATTTTGTGCATGTCAACGTAGTCATTGAGCTACGGAGCAGTGGGACTCCATGAAGACAGAAACACCAAAGCAATACACCAAAAACAAACAGATCAATTAACATTCACAAGATACAGTTCTGGCATGACTCTGTAAACCTGTTTAAGATTATGAAAATTCTATATAAATACATGTAAACCATAAAAAAGGAAAAATCCAGCATGAGGAACAAATATACCTGTCATCTCCAGCAGCCTGTCAGCCAAAGTGCTTTTTCCATGGTCAATGTGAGCAATGATGCAAAAATTCCTGATTCTGTCCACAGGAAACTTGGCCAGGTCGATGGCGTCCTAAGAAAAGGAAAGGAGTTGTTATGTCTGTTTCTGAAGTACAGGACCAGAATTTTGAGCTTAATGAACTTGACATCTCATCCCTTTAATTGACAGTTTAGCTTTCAGGCTCCCAATCACAACAAATCAAGTGCATTCAGCCTTTACTTGTATCTGTTTTTGACTGAATCAAGCACTTTGACAATTGAAGGAAATATTACAGAGTTATGAACGAGGAGCAGCACACACAGTGACAATAACTTGTCCTGACAGTGCAGCTAACATACCTTTCTGTTTTCAAACATGTTTCCTACCTTGTCTGTTTGTGTGCTCATCATGTTGACGCTGCAGGACAGAGCAGGCAGCCTCTTCATCCAGTGGTGTCTCAACATTGAGTAAGTCATGTTATAGTTTTGGATTTTCCTTCTGTGCATTTTGAACTGCAAAACATGCCTTAACCAAGGCGTTTCACAACACCGTCTGACTAAAGAAAACCACATGTTTTCGCAGGTAACCTCACAGCATGGTGGGAAGAGGATGAATCGCTAATATAGTGCAGGCTATTGTCACATTGGCAGACTATTGGTGGACTGTCAGGACGATCAAAAACTCACGAATCTTTAGAGTAAATGGTCTTAACCCCCGGTAACTGAGTTCCTAGGGTGCAGACATTTTGGGTGACAGGTCATTGGCAATGACTTCTGGGAAATGTGGTTGATTTTTTTTTTTCGAAGCAGAGGTGATGTAAAAAAAAACAAAACAAACAAGATAAGTCCCTGTAATGACTTCCGTTTTCGTTTACGCCAGCAGGCGAAAAACATGCATGTATAATAAGAGCATACCATGGATGTATTATAAGAGCATACATGGCGAAAAAGCGATAATAATGGACGTAGCCACCGTGACGTCACCCATTGCTGGGAGACGGTGGAGCTAACTCTAGCACTAGCGTTAGCTGCTAGCTTGGTTAGGACGGTGCATTTACACTCTATGGTTAACTGTGATATTGCTAATGCTAATGCTAATTTTGGCTAGCGAAAAACAGGCTAAAAAAAAAAGTACTCACTTTTACTTTTAATGCTAATGAGATATGCAAAGCTAAATGCATTACTGTACGCAGCCTAATTTATTTCCAGGGATTTTAAACTGAGAGTCATTGCAGCACAGGAGCCTCATGTCTACTGATAGTGTAGAAGGTAATTCAGTAAAGGACCAGCCAAATAGCACATAAGGGACAACAATTAGATTAATAGAATAATATACAGAATTTAAAAAATCAAAAAACATGAAAGGGAGATAACTATCTTGTCAATAGTCATCTTTGGAAATACAGCCGGAAGTCCCGCCTACTCAAGCTGTCAGATCAATGATAAAAATGGATATCAGTTGCTATGACAACGAAGCTGCCTCCTGCACAAGAATAGATGACTGCTTCTCCTCTTTGTACAACCAGAGATAATAAGCCTCTATTAGCCCCGGTTTCTGCCTGTCATGTAATCATCTGTTTTTTTCATTTGAGACTTTTTGCACTGAGGATTACAATCGAGTCACAGAGCTGCCATCTGTTTTCTTACAGATAATACACCCCTCACAGGTCTGTCTATTTAGGATTATTAATCAGTATATAAGCGTTTATAAATGGTTTATAACACACTATAATGTACTGTAGCTGACATATGCGTCTGTTAATGCATTTGTCAACAGCTATAACTCCTCCTGCATGTGGGCAGCCACAGGTGGATGCTGGTGTGTAAACATTATGTATGACAGTTATAATAATATAAAATATGTCTTTGTAGGAGAATGTATAATTGCTGACAAATAGGCTACTAATAATAAACACTTACAAGGTTGTTATATATGCTTACAATTACATTATAGTGTGTTATAAACCATTTATTAAATATGTGTACTGCTTGTAAATGCTAAATAGGGGGACTTAAAGTGTTACCAACATTTTTACTAAATTTTCCAAGTCGTAATTTATTTTTTAAACCAAAGATGGCAGCTGGACATCTGTTTGTTTTATTCTATGCATAAAAATATGACTGTATTATAGTATACCTTGAGAAAATATTAAATAGTGAAAATTATCATTAATATAGATTAATGCTTCTAATCATGAAACTATGGATTTGGGAGATTCTGGTGTACAACATGAGCAAGAAGATGATCTGTCACTTCTGCATCTCTGTTCAGCTGAAAAAAAGAAATGAGAAACTTCAGAAATAGGTTAAAAAGTCAGGAAGTCTGGAGGAATCAGGAAATGTCTTAAAAATCCGGCTTATGTTTCAGAAAAATACGTGCTCAGCCCTGTGACAACAAAAGTCTTGATTGTAAAACAGTGAGAGGCACAAACTGTGCGTATGCCTCTATTATCTCAAGTAGCTATTAAAATGATTCATTTTCACCTAAGAAACAGTGATTTATATTTGAATCCTTTAAACTTGCAGGGAACTCAAGATTTCTTTGCACTTCTTGCCATCAGGTCCTAGAAATGTCATCAACTGTTTATTACATCACTGTTTCAACACCAGTTTTGTAAAATCTTGATTTACTAGTTCAAAAGCTGAAGTCTGAATAATTGTAAATAGTTTCGTCACATAAAGCTTCCAAATATGCTCTTTCCTTGGCACCTTCTTCACATATTTACTTGTCATTGCAGGAACAGCATAGGTGTAAATAACAACAAGGGCTCTGCTACATTAACAGTCTCAGTTAGCCAAAAGCAGCTATCAGTTAATGTTATTAATTACACCTGTGCTGTTCCTGCTACTGTATGCTAAAGGTCTAGTCATTAGACTTGATAGGATGGCCCTTGTCAACCTGAACATCAGACTAGTCATTGAACAGTTACCATGCTGAACACTGTTTGTTAGTTTTTTACTGTATTGCAAGTGACAGTGAAGGGGGTATTTTTTATGTATTGAACATTTCATGCAGGAATCAATACAAAACCAACTTGTCTTGACAGTGCACAGGCATTTCCTGCATTACTGCAAATAAATCTCATTTAGACAAAGACCTTTAAGTCACTGTCCAATTTAAACCAGTATAGCTTGAAGCATCGCAGATTAGATTTAAGGAAATTCTTGTAGTTTTGTTTAAAAGTTGTCTGTGGTCACAGTTTTGAGTGCTGCAGTCTGACATTCTGAATAATTTTTAAATGATCCTCAATTATGACGATTTCTTGACATGTAAGCAGCTCTGCTGTGATGCTGCCAGGCCATCTACTGTAGATCCCTCACATCCATCAGTATTGATTTCTGTCAGCCGGGAGTGTTTGAGCGCATGAACGGGGTCGGCTGTGGATGGAGGAGATAGGGCTCAACGAGGAGAGGAGACCTCACACTGCACTGTATAGCGTGTGAGTGCTGGAGAGATCAGGCCAGAAAATGAAACTTCAGCGAGCTGTGCATCATAGCTCAGTGCCACAGGGCTTTTTGTGGGTTTAACCAACACGCTCATAAAGATAGTCCCTGGCAGCACTGGAGCATTGGTTGATAGCATCCTCCTTCGCTGAAGAAAACTATTGAGCTGCCTCAGTTATAGTCTGTACAGTAGTTCTGTTAACAGGTCTTGGAGTCAAAGATGTCCTTGAAAAAGTAATATTATTGTTTTAGCTGGCAAGCTAACTATCTTATTTGATGGAAATATAAAACAGAGCCAAAAACCTGCCCGACTTGCTGGATAGCTTCGTTTCCACCAGCTTCTCCATCCTCCATGTAAACTGACAGTAGCTCCCATGTGTCCAATGTCATGGAAGCTCTTACTTCTGCAAATGTTAAAGTAATCATTTTATCCTGGCTTTATGACGTGTAACTGTGCAGTAGAGATACCAATTTAACTCCAGTGTCTTGTTTCAGATTTTTAAAAAGACAGAAGGGAAATCCTTCATGGTGATAAACACTCACAGAGCGCTTTATTAGGAACACCTGTGCAGTCTAATACAATCCAATACAACAACTCTGCTATAAATTCTACTTTTACGAAGCTTATACATTTTCAGTTTTTGTTGACATTGTCAGAAAGGTGATAATTTTACTTTATGTAGAATGTTTTGAAAAGTGTTCCTAATGTTTTGCCCACCTCGTGCACATTATTGGGGTGGACAAAATATTAGGAACACTTTTCGACGTAATGCCTTCCAGTACACCACCACCACCTACTATGACATCAATAATAAACATAAACTGGATTGGATTGCATTAGATTGCACAAGTGTTACTAATGGAGATCTATTACTTATGATTAAATAATAAAGTTGAGTTGTTTATGTATCTGCTGTGGCAGCTAGATGAACAGTTGATGAAACAAGCCTGGAAACAGTGTACTTTTTTATCTTAAAGCCTAAATAGCTGATTAAACAAACAGCAGTTGTCAGAACCACCAACACACAGATTAGAGGTGGTGAAATAACTTCTTGTTAGGTGTCTGATTATTTGTATTTCAAGAGAGAAGTTGGGACTTTTTGAACAGTGAATACAGTCATGTTTTCAGTACAGCATTTTCTTGGGTCTTTGCTATACAACTGATAACTCTAAACAAGAGCCTGACCATTACACCACCACCTGATAATACTGGCTGATTTAAGTTTATAACAGATTAATAGATGTTGGCATATATGCCAGCTGATAGGTAACAAGGAACTGCTATACAGAAATGTTTATGTGAAAGAGAGAATATCTCCTAATATATCATTATATGATTTTTAAAACTCACAACTATCGATATCAGTGTCAGCTTCAATACTTCCGGGTCAGTTGGTCTCTACTTCAAAAACATGGCACAAACTAGATATAAAGAATTGAGATGATATGTGTTTTATTAGAAACTGTGCACTGAACCTCGTGAACAATCATTTTATCTGGAATGTTTAAGATCATGATGTCGGAGAAAAACTGAATGAAAAATTATAGTATATTTGACAACATAATTTGTAAAAAATAAATTAATAAATAAAAAAAAATGCTAGATTTCTACTTCATGCAAAGTTTGATTGAACAATCTAAATCAAAGTTTAAAATGTTGATGTAAAGAAAAAAAACATATCAAAATTAACATGTGGCTACTGATATGGGGCTGATTTGTCTCCTCAACATACAGCATCCATGGCAGAGATTGTGATATAACAACTTTATCTCGTATAAATAAGTTTACATACCAATAATTTGCTTTTCTAAATGTGTTTCATAAAAGAAGCTACTACATTCCTGTACTGATGTTTGTTGTTTTACCACAATATCGCATGCTCATAAAGTATAATCATTGGTTGTCCCTGTTGTTTAACTGAGCAATGTATATGGCTTTTGAGTTAGTCCAAAGTTTTAGTGGATACAACAAAATTCCAAAAATCTGTGATCACATGACACAATAAGTAAGCCTATGACAAAAAATACACTGTATGCTAGCAAAACAATAACGTCCACATCCGATTCATGTAATTCATATCAGCACAATACAGATCTATGTTTACAATCCTATGGCTTTTATATCTGTAATTATAAAAAAAAAAAAAAGCTTTTGGGACGTTGGCTATACTGTTTATAATCAGCTAAGATTGTAATGACAGACATGCTGATTGGTGCCACAGTGCTTCACACTAATGAATTATTACCACTGTTGGTAAGGCAATAAAAAGCTGTGATATACACATTTTAAACAAGTTTAGACCTGTTGTCACATTAAAGACTGGATTTTGTGAGCATTTAAACCACAGCATTTATAGCAGTTAGGACAAAGTTAAACCTTGACAAAAAAAATAAATAAATACAGATATACAAAATAGCTCATTAGTGTGCAGCTTTCCTTTGCTTCTTCCTACATTACTTTTTCTTTCTGTAATTCTTCTGTTAAAGCCGTATTGATCCGTTTTTTTAGTTAACACTGAATCAAATGACTGTGTTAATGTAAAAAGTGTAATGCTAGCTGGTAATGACAAACCCAGAGAGCATTAACACCCAACTCTACAGCTTTTCATAGCTTTTTAGCCTCTCTTAGCTCATTGTTTTAATATTATGAACATATATTTAGTCTCTAGTCTTTAGCACTCATGAAATTGTTTTCAGTGAAAAACCACTGACAAAAAGACTGTACACTATATGCTCAGCACCAAATAGCAGGCAGAAAAAGTTGAGAAAACTGAGGAAGGTCGAACAGCTAACAGCTAAAGTCCCAGATATATTTGTCAGGAGTAGTTATAACTCAAATCAGAGCTAAAAGGAGAATGAATATTGGATTTATATTTGTAAGGTGGCCTGAAACACGACTCCAAAGGCATGATAATGTTTCTTGGTGTCTACTGGACGTGTACATAGGTCTACTGTTTGCTAATAAAAAATGTATATCAAGCATTGACTAAACCTAATTGCTTGAGTTTTAGCTTTTAACACTTTTGAGTTTCTGTCTTTCTCAATATAATGTGTTCTTGTTAATTTTTGGGAGCCCCATACCAATAGTCACATATAATAAAACAACTGCTGCACCGTAACAATATTATACAAGTGTGTTTTTGCATTGGCTTGGACAGAAAAAAAAATCAGGCCACTTTTAGATGGCAAAAAGAATATTTGATATGGTGTAATCTTTCACTCAAAAGAAAAAGATATATTGTAATATTAAGAGAGTGGGCATTACCAGCAAAATTTAACACATTTAGAAGTAACTCTTAAATCAAACGTATGTGTTCATGTTCATGTGTTTACTCTTCATTTGAATTGTATGTACAGTGGCCACATACTGTAACTGGAAACATACTTTCAAGGAAATATGCACTCTAATTGAAGTAATCACACAATATGTCACCATGAAACCATGAATATAAATATACATACACATTTACAAAAGCCGGGATTTTCAAAAGTGCTGCAGACGGTGTAGAAAACAGGCGGAGATAGAGGATCACACTGCAATCCAGGACTTCACTCTGCAAAGGTATGTATACACAGTTGCTGGAGGTATTTGGTTCGTCTCTTAGTCCCCAGACTAGAACCCATTAAAACTGGCCTCTAAGTAGAGGGGACCATGTCCTTTATAACAGGTTCTCTGTTTAAGTAGGTGGCCCAGTAGACAAGGTTGAAGCTGCCAAAGAGAACCGGAAACAAAATCCGTGACATCCTGTCAATTTTGCTGACGCTGTTGAATGTCTTCTTGCTGTCTTGGGCTTTGCCGTCTCCTTTGGGCTTGTTGGGATCTGATGCTCCACCTTTGGCAATAGTTGGAAGTGTGCTGGAGTCCTTGGTAATATTAGGCGCATAGTTGGCCACTGCTACAGCATAGGCGTTATTCTTCTTGACGACAGACGCCCTCTCTTTTTTCTGTTGAAAGACCCAAAAGATTAGGTGCGGCAGAGACAACCCTGAGACATGTCACTTGTCATCTATCCATGAATTTCAAATACATGTAAATGATGATGTGCTGTGGCAATGAATAGCTTCTGGTGATGGATCAGGAACATTTTGCAATGTCAGAATGAGGGCCAGCATAGCCCTAATATATATAAGGATGCACTGTAAATTTACAAAGTTTTGTTTTTTAAACGTTCCAACACTTTCAAGGATGTCAGAAACTTACAGCATAAGTAGACTGATACTCATACACCTCCACTGACCAGGAGGAGGAAATACAGTCAGTCAAATAGCACATAATATTTGTGAGAACATTTAATAAAACACCATACTGGTGTGTTTAAATTAAGTGTAGTATTTCTCTCAGTGTGGAGATCCCTTTTTGGCTTGTCAAAGATAATCTGTCTGCATCTGTGATTTATACATAGATTCTGCTTGGTTTCTACAGTATAAATATGTCTGACAGCTACATTATTAGACACAGAGTCACTCCACTGGAGCAGTTAAAGGGTTTTAAATAGTTAAAGTGCATTGATGTCACTTCCTCAGCTACTTTTAGGTTTGAAACAATTTTTTTTTATGACAAATAACACAGAAACACTGTTGGACAAATTGAAGTTAAAGCTGAAAACATTTCTTCTATTGTGGAGCCGGAAAATCTCATTTGTCAAGTTAAACCTCCGTTGTCTGACATGTGACATGTTCTATCTCGGTAAGCTAGATATTATTTCTGCTGCCTTATCAACGCTATGAACGATGGGATGAAAAATGAAGTCACTGATAGTTTGACCAGAGTTTGTCATATACATTTGCCAGTTTGCTAACAAGTTCAAAAATAGTTGTAGCGCTTTGGCTCCACCTGTGGAGAAGTAAACATTATCACTGCTTCAACAACCTTCTGCCTCCAACAAATGTTTTTAGCTCTGAACAGCGAGCGCTGCCTTCTTCAACATTATAGCACAGCACTAATGAGTTCTCTTTGAAAATGGATCTTATCAAAGGACATATTCTTCTCCTCATTACCTTGTCAGTCACAACACTCTTCCCATCCCAAGCCCAGCCGCGCTTTGTGAAGTAATTGACAGTGGCAAACTCAATCAGAGCGGAGAAGACGAAGGCATAGCAGACGGCGATGAACCAGTCCATGGCAGTGGCGTAGGCCACCTTGGGAAGGGAGTTCCGCGCACTTATGCTCAGTGTTGTCATCGTGAGAACAGTCGTCACACCTGGAAACACACAAAAAGATAATAACATTTAATTTGACAGTCAGTTCTTATGAGATTCATAAGGAAAGGGTTGTTTTATTACACACACATATTACATATAATATACATAATACTGCAGAGAAGCAGGCAGAAGTGTTTTATGAATGATAATCAAATAAAAGCCATATAATAATTCAGTTTTAGTCATTTTACAAACTGTGTCTTGTTACTTTTGTTCTTATGAAAGAATGTGACCTGCTGTTTTGCCCATTAGGAATAAGTGTAAGTCATTACTGTCCTTTGTGTCTTTAAAGTCTAAGGTTACTGTTACTACACAACTGCTGACCTCCAGTAATGCTTTAACTGTTAAGCAGAGTTGTTTGCCCAGTGGACACAGTTTATTCTTGACTTCTGTGCCTGTTTTTTTTCCCTTGAGCTAACCACTCTTAGGCCACTCTTATTAGTTCCACTTGGCTTACAAACAAGTCCAACTGGATTGAAAAAGCACTGAAGCATCTAAGACATGTCTCCTCTTTTCTCTTTATCCTCTCTCCGGCGCTGCCCATTTGTCATCAACTTTCAGCCATTTGTTGTGTTCCTCCTCCCACGCTGTCAGAGGTGATTTTGAGTGAGTCCCACATGCGTGTTGAGATCCAACATTCATAACACTGGACCCAAATTACATCAGTTCCGTTGGGAATTTCAATAAGATACAATTTTGTTGCCTATTTGAAATTTAGTTTTGTATGAAAGAATGAGAATCAGAAGAAGGTTGTCCGTAACAAAGGCAGACACTCACCAAATACAGTCCTAGCTGGCACTGATTCTCTATTCAACCAGAAAGACACTTGGGAAAGAATGACTGTCATGATACACGGGAGGTACGTCTGGATGACAAAATAGCCAATCTTCCTCTTCAGATGGAAATGAGCTGTCATCACCGTGTATTCACCTGTGGAGACAAGAATCAGGGTCAGTTTAAAGCCTCACGACTGCTGCTACTCCTGGTACCATTAATAATTTGACATTTAACTATTTTAAATGAACTAATGCATTTATTTTAATGCACGGATATATAATCTCTGTACATAAAGTTAATAGTTTACATCATATCACTCAGATCTCTCTTATATAACCTTTACTTGAAATCTAATTTGTAACCAATTCATAATGCTTGAAGAGGACATGATCAACAAACATTTAAAATGGACTTCTATTTCTTCTCATCTTTCTGTCATGAATTAATGCAAATCTACTTTTAGAGTTCTACTTAAAAGGTCATGACTGTGGTTTAATTTGAATGAAAATAAAATATTTTTTTCTACATTTGTCACCCCAGTTTAGTACAGCCAATAACTCTGTACTGTGGTCCATGTCACTCCTACACTACTACATTATAAAAAATGTGCAGTCAATATTTGAACAAGCCATTAAGCCATTTTCCTCATCTACACTACACACACACACACACATATTTACTGCTCCACTGCTGTCACAAATTATATTTTATCACAGGAAGAGTACAAATTGGTTTTCTTGGTTTAGTATTCATAAAATCAATGAGTTGTTGCTAATTTAAGTCTTTTATAAGCCTGAATTACTCATATTTTACTTAAAATGAATGGCAACACTGTTGTCGTTAGTGGAAACTCTACTTCCCTCAAACTTGCTTGTACTAAAAACAACCTAAAACAGGCTGAATACACAAGTATGTGTTTACTCTGCATTTCTGATTTCAACATGTACATATGATTCATGATTTATTTAAAATGATCAAGAACAAATGTGATGGCTGTGTGCTGCGTCCTTCTGTCTACCAGTCCTAGCTAACTATGCTAGTGTGACGTCACTCCTCCCTTTGTGCTGCTCACTTATGCGATTGCCACCAGTAGAACATTATAATTTTATATGAGGAGAGAATGTAGCTTTACGATGCCAAAGCAGTCTTAGACATATATTAGACAGCCTACATCGGCTGTTGAGAGAGCACATTTGATATAATAATCCATCCATACATAGAAAAGTAGGCTGTATGATTTCCTAGCCACCGAGCAAAGCCCTAATAGCTGACAAGGCCGTGAAACACTGCCAATGCTGCAGTAGCAGGCAGGCCTTCCAAATGGAAGATATCTCAAAGAGAAGCCAAGATTAGACATGAGAAGAAAAAGATGTGTTACCCATGGCAACAGAACAGAGAAACATAGCTCATTTGCTGCGATTCTGAAATGAAGGCCTTGATACACACTGCCACTTGGCAAGAGGAAAGTCCTTTTCAGCAGTGGGAAGGGGGGAGGGGGTGTCAATTCCAAGGACTAATCCCAAAAGATTTTTTATTCTCTCTCTCTTTTTTTTTTTATAGGACTGTTGTTGTATTGCCTGCGTTTCTAGCAGTTATGTGAGGACTAATTCTCTCTCTGTCACCATACACACAAACACACAAACACACACACACACACACACACACACACACACACACTCAGACACTGGAATTTAGAGGAGCTGAGTGTACTCTCAGTACCCTATGGAGCTCTATATCTTCTGTAATTTAATTTGCATGCCAGCCCCGATGCCTGTGTTGTGGTTGGGGGAGGAGGGTGTACATGCAAGGAATCCACTGGATGTGGCAGAATGTTTCTCTCCAGAGAAGCCTGTGATTGCTTCACTGAGAGGGAAGACAGTAATTATAGCATGAAGATGATAATCGCGTCATGTTTCCAACAGATGACAGAAACAAGGTCCCCTGCAAACACCACTGGAAGACCTCACTCATACAGAACACACTGTCGGACAGAGGGCACAGACCACCAGACACCAGACAACAAGCTGACAATGAGACTTCATGTGGATTATCTCTCAGAGATGCCACCAACAATGGCTGCTTAATCCTGTTCTATGTTTTTACATGTGTTTTTGACATAAACTGCTGTAATTGTCTATATCATATGAGGAACAGAGTGAACCCTGTGGGTTGACTTTCAAATACATATATTTGAAAGGTTACGAGTCCCAACTATTGGTAAATATCCCAAAACTCTTCAACTTAATAGTATCTTTTGTTAGACCATCCCTGCCTGGAAAAAACAACTATGTCTTTCAAAGTCAGCGCCCCCAGTTTGTAACTCAGACTTTCTGTTAAAAATCTGAAGTCTCAAGCCCAAGCAGCAACAACCCTGATGACATCATCAAGGGTTTTTTTCTCAAACCTGACAAAGCTCCTCCAGACCCACAGAAGACATTAAACATCTGTTTTCACTGGTTGAGTATTGCTCAGTATTGTGTAAAATTGGTGGCGCTTCCCTTTAACAGACCATTATTTAAAGCTGCATGTATAAATTTTTGGCCACTAGGGGGCCAAAACACCAACAAAACAACCTGACATTGCTAGCTTATAATGTTGGTGTGGCTAACATGTTAGCAAACAATTGCCTATTTGCACATGTAGCAGATACAAAGCAACATAATCCATTATCCAAAGACCTGATGCCGGCCACACCAGCTGTTCATAAGTTCAAACTTAAACTAATTATAACATCAGTGTACTAACCAGAGATTTATGCATCATTAAGTTCAAATCGGTTGTACCACACAAACTAGTTCTTACATAGAGATTATTTATTTACTCCTACTTTAGATCAACTGACAAAGCTAATGTTAGCATGCTAATATCTGACCTGACACTTTAAATATCTCAGAAAAAACACACTAAACCTCAAATTACA
Organism: Thunnus maccoyii; assembly: GCF_910596095.1. Classification (NCBI taxonomy): domain Eukaryota; kingdom Metazoa; phylum Chordata; class Actinopteri; order Scombriformes; family Scombridae; genus Thunnus; species Thunnus maccoyii. Next base: position 8,366,256 of record NC_056540.1, on the reverse strand, counting down.
AAATTTATGCCAATTTACACTAAATATCAGTTAGCTTAGCATAATCAGATATTTGCCTCTCACTGTAAACAGCATGAATATTACTAATTATATAACACGCATATTTCTGCAGATAGAAATAAAACGTCAGACCTACATTCATAAAGGGTTGGCAGTTAAGTTTATTTTATCTTTTGGCTCCAATAACTTATTTTTGGAAGTTATGTTACAGCTTGTGATTCTCAGTTTTTAATGCTGCAACCTCATTTAGTAAATCACTAGTTTGACAACTTAGGAAGGACTTTACGCACAAACTTAGACAGATTTAGCAAGAGCTGGTGCAACCCAGTCCAACTCCTTGTAATTCCAGCACAGTAATTTGATTCAATACTGATAAAAACAACATTGGTTAATACAGGTTAAACTTGTAATGTAGACCTTTATAGAACATTCTTAGCCTCCAAAAAACAATTTCTGTCAAAAAATGATGTTTAAATGTAAAATTATCTGAGTTTAACTACTTAATGTGTAAATTGATATGTAAATACTACATCACCTTTTTCACAGCAGACATTTGGACTTGTCATAGTAGGAAACACACAGGTGTTACTAATAACATTAATGATTGCTTTCAAGTGCCCCAGTAAGCCAGCATGTGCAATACCAGGACTCTGAGACAGAAGCAGCTAAATGGAATTCAGCCATCATTAATTTTATTATTTTCACCAGGGCTGCAACTAATAATTATTCTCATTGTTGATTAAGCCTGTTATTTTTAATTGTTTAGTTTATGAAATATTAAAAAATAGTGACCCCGTTTCTCAGAGGCCATACTGATGTCTTCAGTTTTCTTGTTTTGTCTGACTAACAGTCTCAAATGTTAAGATATCAAATTAATTGTCATATATGAAAAGGAAAAACAGCAAATATTAACATTTAAGAAGCTCAACTATTTGGTATTTTTGCTAAAAAAAAATTACTAAAATAATAAAACGATTAATTTTCTGACAAATGACTCATCGATTAATCAAGTTATCATTGCAGCTCTAATTTACACCTGTGTTTTTCCCACTGAGGCTTATGTTACAAAAAAGCTGCATGAACCAGTAAAGATGCAGTGACGTTACTAGATTCATACATACATACATACACATAGACACATACATTAGTTCTGTTCAGATGCAGATTTTTGCGTGTAATATATGCTGCTGCACAAAAACAAACGACATGTAACTGCTTTAAAGTAACAAGCCCAACATGACTGTGTGACAAACAAATGTATGGCTGAATTGGGGGATTTTTGTAGCAGTGTGTTGATATGTTCATGGGCTTATGCAAGATGTCCGTCCCAGTGAAGCCTGAGAGCACATTCATTCGTGCCAAATGACCTAGTTTGCAAGTACGCTACACCAAACACTGACACACTAGTAATGAATGATTAATCTAAAGTCAGCCAATCAGATAATGTGGAGTGACTAGTTAAACAAGAGAAACAGTCACTGGCAGGCATTCTGCCTCCTATTGAAGCATCATACACCACTTAACCTAGATAGGAGCATTTAGTGCATGAAAGGATATTCTTGCTCAATGAAACTGAAGCAGAGATTCCCTTGATAGTGGCATGCAGTCACTGGGGAAATACTCTATACTGGTAACTGATACCTATAGGGAGTAGTGGTGGAGCACTTGGCTCAGGGACACAGTTATAAAGTCTGTTTTTTTCTGTGTTAGATGCATTTTCAATCTGTAACACAAAGTTGCTGTTATAATTTCAACCTATTTACATGGTATAGAGATTTCAGATCTAATGGTTAAAATTCTGGTGAATGTTATTATCAGGATAAGGATCCTATTTATGCTACTTGGCAGTCACACATGATTTAACTGGTAATTGTCTTTGATTGTGATATAAGAAAACAACTCTAGATTTGACACATAGTGTTTCACACCATGTTTTATGCTTTCACCCACACTACCCTGAAATACCTTGCAAAAAAAGTTCCAAGAATGAAAATTGGAGCAGCTTGTGAGAAAAACTGGACTCACTGTACATGCTCAGGCACATAGGGAAGGCAGCTAACTCCACAGCGATGCTTTGCAAACCACCCACTCCTCCCTCTACTTTACAGTCAAAGTCTGGAGGCAACATAACCCCGAGGTCAATATCCTCCACCAGGAACAAACTTCTCAAACTCTTTCACGATCATCAAATGCGACTCATTCTTTGGAGCCTCATAAACCGTGATGCTCTTAATTCACATTTCCACCCTGGATCTGCCCCTCTTAAAGGTCTTAAAGGCCCAAAGCAAGTTTCTAAAAGTTGATTTTCATACTGTACTAACTGACAAATCTTCCTGCCGCATTTATCAATCTAAAAAGATGGAGTGAGCGTTGAAGATGGTTTTGCCATTTAGACAAAATAGACTAAAACATGCAAAATCACTGGTCTCCCACTAATTACACATTTCTCACCATTATCATCATCACTGTTATCATAGTCCTGCAAGAATTGTATTTCAAAAGCTCCTTCCATCATGTTTTCCTCAACTAAGTAGTATTGCTAAAATTAGATCAGTGCTGTCTCTCAGTGACACAGAAAATCGTACATGCTTTCAGATCTCTCACCTGCCACAACACCAACAATAGCATTGTTGCAGGCAGTGTAAGATGCTGAAAGAAGGAGTTTTGCCATTATTGTTATTCGTTTTTTTGGGTGTTCTTTGAATCAGAGGTTCCCAAACAGTTAAAATGGAGCAGTGCCTTGCTACCCCTCGTCACAAGTCACGTATGTCCATGTGCTGTTTGTTTCGGCTCTGTTTGTACACACCCTGGAGGGCGTTTATTTCTAAGTTAATGACCATTGGGGGATTATTTGCAATGCTCCCTGCATGTTATTTATTACTGTGCTGTGTATTTGATTCTGCTATGCCATATTGCCTCAGCAGGGAGCCTTACAGCGAGGAGAACCATACTGCTGCATCAATTTGTACATCCGTTTTTAATTGCTACGTGACATGGTTGTTCCTGACAAAATTAAACTTAGTGACAAAAGACAAGGTGGATTTGAAATACAGTACGGTGTCTCCTCACTGTAAGTTTTGTGTGTATCACCTCAATAAATAGTCCCGAAATCAGGTATTTCCTTTCCTTCCCTGTCCTCACATGTGCATCATTCTATAGTCTGGTCTGACTCCCTCTCCAGTGGCAAAAGTATGTATTGATTACAATGACTGATTTCTAACTTACAACATACTATACATATTGCAAACATCAGTGATTTGCCTACTGCCATTATATAGTTTCCAGTCACTGGGTGTAAGTGTACTTGTCAGTCCCAGCATGTGAAAGAAAACAGCTGTCAACCCTCTCTTGCCCTACTAGAAGATGCCTGCTGGCCTCCCAGCTTCTCAGTATTCAAATCTAGACTCAAGGCTCATTTCTGTGCTGCAGCTCAGTTTTTCCTTTTATCTCAAATCATTCCAGCTATTTCTCTGCACTCTCTACTTCCTGGACAGTAATCATGTCTCTCAGCCTTCTCATCTTCACACGCACAGAAACACTTATAAATTTGTGTATGCACACTCAAGTTCTGGCCCCGTTTCTTGTCGTCTGTGTTATCATGTTTGCATGAAATGTAAAAGTTCTATTTTTAGTCCTCATTATCTCCATCTTTTATACTATAGCCTATTTTTCTATGTATTTGTGCTCTTTGTTTTCTCCATGTTGGTAAACAATACGCTTGTTTAAAGTGTTTTATAAATAACTTAAACTTGACAACTGATTGTCTTAGATAGAGCATATTTCTATTTCTGTACAGGCCCCTGACAGGGCAGGCATCACGCCGGTCCTATGGAATTTGTGTCTGCAACATTTCTCACAGCTTTAAAAACAAGCCTAAATATCTTCCACTCACATGATTTCTAATAATTATAAGAACAATTTGACATTTCTGGAAATACACTTTCTTTCTGGTGCTTAGTTGAGAAGATCAATACCACACTCTTCTCTGTATATTAAAAATTATGAAGCTTTAATCAGGAGATACGTAGCTTAGCATAAAGGCTAAAAGACTGAAAGCGTGGCTCTGTTCAGGGGTTAAAGCTCACTAATTAACATGTTAGAGGATCTGGTAGGCAGATTTGCTTTATCTTTGGACAGAGACAGGCTAGTTGTTTGTCCCTTTATGCTATGCTAAGCTAACCATCTCATGGCAGCAGCTTCTCATTTAAAGGACCAGTGTGTAAGATTTAGGAGGATATATTGGCAGAAATGGAATATAATATTCATAAGTATGTTTTAATTAGTGTATAATCACCTGAAAATAAGAATTGTTGTGTTTCTGTGACCTTAGAACGAGCCCTTTATATCTAGAGAGGGAGAGGGTCCTCTTCCACGGAGCCCACCATGTTGCACCGCCATGTTCCTACAGTAGCCCAGAACAGACAAACCAAACACTGGCTCTAGAGAGGGCCTTTCATGTTTTTCGTGAGTTTTGCGACCACCATAGGTTCTTCTACACACTTGGAAGGTTGGTTGCAATCTGCTAGATGCCACTAAATCTTACACACTGATCCTTTAACAGACAGATGTGAGAGGTGTATTAACCATTTAATTTAACTCTTGGCAAGAAAGTGAATAAGCACATTGCTCAAAATGTTGGATTTTTTTAATGAGGGAGAAAGAAAATTTAATTTTAAGAACTTTTAACAAGGTGATTTTTGTGGAAAAAACATATCAGACACAAATTATTATTCAAAGTAGTATATTTTTATATGTTTTAAAACATGTCAGGAGGGGGTCTTTATACTAGGAAAAATTTAAGTAAATTTAAGAAAAATCTGACTTCAAAATATTTTTGACTAGCTTCATTTTATGTACTTTGTATTTCCTCCTTTTTGCTTTATTTTTTTTTTAAACTCTGGACTTAACCTGACTTAATTATCCTGTCCACTAATGAGTTTTTCACTGTTGGATTCACTTGCTAATGTCCCCTGCAGCCCTATTTGAGTGAAATGCCCCATTTTATATGCACACCGAGTTATTCACTTTCTGGGCCCAGAACATAGATTTTCTTTGTCATTTCATGCATGGTTGCACTTTTGTGAGACATCCTTGTGTCTTTGGGCACCGACATAAGACACTAAAATCACTGAAGTACACAGCAGCCGTTCTTTTCTCCCAGAGCAACCTCTGTTAGTGTCCCGACAGCTACAACAGACAGATGTGCTCCCCTTTTTGTCCAGTTCTGCATCAGCATCTCTCATCTGTTTTTACTGACATCCAAAAAAAACTTAACTGCATCTAAATGTCTGCCCCCATTGTTCCAAAGGGAGCTTTATTAAGAGAAAAGGTTTGTCGCAGCAGCAGCTCACCTGTCATGCTGCTTTTGGGTCTCCAGGCCATGCTAAATGCAGATTAACAAAATACAGAACAAAGTAGGGAATTCAAGATGCATGAATTCCAAATCCCTGTTTTGTCCAATCTTTGTCATGCAGAGGATGCCAGAACAAATGTTTCTCTACATTTTTAAAGCCAAATAAAGTGAGTACCAAAAAGACAAAACTTAGTAAGCGTTTCACAGCAAGCTACGGCCGCCTCCTGCAACATGTAGGAGGTGGACAAGTTCAACATCCACCCAAACAAGCACAAAATCTTCACAGTTAGATATTCACACTGAAACTGTTTGGAACTGATATAATAAAGATATTTAGATTCCTTTTGCCACAAAACAAAGTAGGTGGAAGTGATAGGTCATCACAGCTTTCAGTTTAATGCTGCGTTTGCAGGTTTTGTCACCAAAAGGTTTATTAGAAACAGCTACTACTGTAAGAATCCACATTTTACTGCACAAAAGCTGAAAAAAGACACAAGAGCTGCATCATTTTGCAGGCATTCTTTCCTTTTCTCTGAGGCAGTTTTAAGGTGGGGGAACATTCACTGCAGAGGACAGCGGTCAGTAGGAGGTGAGGGAGTCATGAGGTGGATTTAATTCCCTCTAGACTTCGCCTCATCTCCGCAACAGCTCACCTGTACTTGATTTGATAGTTTCTTGTCCGACTGTTTGCCCAAGCAGGTCATACTGGTTCAGGCGGGAGCTTTCTCCTTCCACCACCACAGAGTCTGAGGCGTTCCGAGTCCAAGCGTAAGTCACTTCTGAGATTGTGTAGGCATCTGAAAAAAAAACGAGAGGATAAACCCACAGGGAATAAATCTGGGGCAGCCCTGGCTATTGATGATTTTCGAGAAATAATTTCAGTGACCCAAATGAAAAACCCCACTATAAATTGTGTTTGATGCAGGAAAAATGTCAACAGTAGAGAGAGAAAAAAAAAACCTCATTGGTTGAAGATGTCATTTGTAAAACACCAACAAGCAATCGATGCACGGTGACATTTGCCCTTTTCAATCAGTCACAGCATACATTGACTATGGAATTTGAAAGCTCATCTACTAACCCAGGAATGAAATAGAAAAACAGTTTTTTCTTCATGTTTCCCTCAATATATGCAATAAATGAAATATTTTCTGCCTATTGTTATAACAGTATGGCAAATGAGCAAACAAGATTAATTTGAAATACTCTAAACCATCACATGAATGCATTTAAAGTAAGTGGGACATTAGTTTAGTGAGAAGTCAAGGCATTTCAGACATGACCATCATGACCTGATGCTCTGATACTTAATCCCTTGTTTTTAAACCAATATCTTAAAAGCAGCAAAAAGCAAAACATCTTCATCCAAATATAAAGAAGCCATGGCAATAAAATAGCAATTAAAACTGATTTTAATTCAGAAAATAAAATATTTGGATGAGTTTATTTTCCCCATATTTCCTAGTGACATTCCCACTCAGTCATATATCTACATGTCATTCTGTATCTGTTTAATTGCTGATACATATTTCTGTTAAAATTTGTAGGTCCACTGCCAGAAAACTAAGCCATGCATTCCAACTTCACTCGGTTCTTTAGATTGCTCTCTTGCCAAAGAACCAGTGAGGAGAAAAAAAAAAGAAAAAGAAAATAGCATTTAACTTAAAGTTCCCTCAGGCGCTATCATCATCAGAGTTACTCACAGCTGCCAAATTTTAGCGGACAGGAATGAAAGTCCATGGGGAAATCCTCCAGATGCATTGGGCACTCTGCATGCACAGTTAACCTGCATCCAATTCACAGAAAATTAAGAAGACTTTGCAAATGCAGGAAAAGTAAACAGCACAGATTAGGCATAGTCTCAAAAAAAACCCAAAACAAAACCAAAACAACTCACAAGCCTCATGCACTATTCAAGACACTTCCCATCTGTAATGCCTTGAAACAAAAATAATTCATCTTCACTGTAATCAGCAGAGCAAAGTAAACAAGGTAGTGCAGAGACCAGCAGAAATCAAAAGGCTGTATTATGAGTGAGACTGTAGGTTAGTTATTTGATAAGGAACTGCATTGTATGCAACTGTACTATTATAAAACGTTCTTGCAATATTTTATCATATAAATTGATTTTCTTGAAATGCATGGTGACAAAAGGATATTAAGTTGCATAAAATACGATGCATGAAGGAAACCTTTTGGACAGATGAGATTCTGTGTCACCACTGGATGTATTTCTGTAAGGTTATCACATGCTTTAGCAAGGTGTTACATTCAAGTCAATCCTCTTAAAGGAATGGCTCTACATTTTGAAAAATCTATTGGCTTTCTTGCCAAGCATTAGTTGAGAAGATTGATATCAGTTTAGCTCAGCACAAAGACTGGAAACAGGGAGAAAAAGGTCACCTGGCTCTGTTAGCAGTCCAAAGTTAGCAAAGAAAAATGATTTAACATGTTAGCTATGAAGATCGACACTGTTGTCATGTCTGTATAGTAAATATGATGAATACTTAATGTAAAACCACAACGTGTCATTTTTACACCTGATAGGTGGATTTTGTAACCGTTGGACAGTGGCAGGCCTGCTGTTTCCCCGTTTCCAGTCTTTATGCTACGATAAGCTGCTAAACTGGCCATCATATTTATAGACATGAAAGTGTTATTAAAGCAAATAAGTGTATTTTCCAAAATGTTCATCTATCTCAGGACATTAAGCGTAAATACAACTTTGTGCCTTTTTCTTTAGACGTGTTTCCGCGACTTGAATTACCTCATGGTGTACAGCAATGTCCCGTCATCTTTGATCCTCAACAGTTTATTAGGCATGGTCATATTATGAGCCACAGATTTTTTCCCGTTGTGGAAGAAGGTGTCCGGGGTCCAGATTTTACTTGCCATCAGGTTGTTGAGTGGCAGAATATTCATTGGTCCATGAAATTTCAACCTCTCGTCCTTCCAGCTTTGCCGGAAGAAAACATCTATGGTGTATTCCTGAGGGCAGAGAAGATGGATCAAACTTTACAGTCAAACTGTTTTTATTTATGACTCTTTTTAAGTTGTAATGTACGAAACTGACTCCCATTTTTGGTCAAAAAATGTCAAATAAAACACTGCAATTTCAACTGCTGTGTTTTATTGGAGCATACAAGCAGCAGTTCTTCACTGACTTCACCTGCCACTTTAAAACCTGGACACTGTATGTCCACTGTATGGCTTTTTCTATTTGTCAAAGCTCCATCAAGGTGAGGCTCACACTCTCCGTGTTCCTCGTAGCTCTCTAAGCCGGTGTTTTCCTAAGCTGGCTCTGGGGCAAAGACAACCCCTTGACCTACAATCCTCTGTTGTCAAAAGAAACCACACACAAGAAAGGATTTAGGGCAGAAAGCGCTGCACTGTGAAATGTGTGTTTGTGTGTGTGTGTGTGTGTGTGTGTTTGTGTGTGTGTGTGTGTATGTGTGTGATTCACACACAGGGAGTAAGAGATAATATCCTCCAGAGCTTTTTTTTCCCTTGTTACAGTTGAAAAGCCTTTGACATTTAGATCTTGGGACCCTGAAACTGTCCACTGAAACCAAGACTCATTAAATTATTTTAGGGTATAGCAGCTATTTAAAGGATCATTTCAGATTATTAAAAATGTGGTCTTGTTATTGTGGTTTTGGCTGTCATTTCTACTGATTATGATAAAATTGTAATCGCTGGGATCTGGGAACGCAGCAACATCACCACGACAACGTCTGCCGGGGCAAGAAACACGAGCAGTCAGAGGATGAGTTTTGTCAAGACGATGTAAATCACTTCATTTTGAGATAAAAAGATGAAAATGAGAACTGTGCACACACAACTATGGCAAGCACAATAGGTCAATGTTGAACCTAGAAACTGGCCTGTAACCTATGATAAATGTGTAAAATAGACAGTCTGGATTATAACTTTACCAATTTCCTTTGGTTTCTCTTCCAAACTAATTTGGCTAACCTGGAGCTTTGTTTAAAGGATGAAGCTGCCAATATTCTATATTTTTCTTACTGACAACAAATGGCATGAAAATACAAAACAGAAAACCAATAAAAATCATCCTACTAAAACATATTGTCTGTGTTTCTTGTTGTTACCAACCAAAACTACAAAAAAAAAAGAAAAAAAAGACCCAAGTTGTGATAATACCAGAATGATCTTTGAAGGCATGATGTCGCCACACACACCACAACTGGGCCCATTCATAAAACTGCAGCCAAACTGAGTGAACCTTTCTGGGTTTAAATATACCTCTGGCCTCTTTGTTAATGACTAATACTTTGGCTAATTCTCTTTCAAAGGTAAATATGTTTGCACATTATGTGTTTTTCCTTCTTCTTCTTCTCCTAATTATTTTCTTTCATTGGCCAGCTTTGGCTCTCAGTAGACCTCCCATAAATCTTAGAAAGCAGCCACCTCAGTAATCAGTCGAATTGCTTTACAGTATCTGAATAAATCAATCAGGTCAGAGGAGAATATTCCAGGCTGTTGCTCATTTTTATGAGACATCGGTCCATGCAGGAGCAGCTCCTGAAATAAATCATATATTTTCATTCCAGTGCCAGATTTTGCTATACCATATGCTCATTTTACTCATGAGTAAATTATAATTTTCTAAACCTGATTTATACATTGAGATGATTTTACCCTATGGGTATTCTGACATATTGGAGGCTTACTTCTCAGGTTGTACACTCTACTGCCTCTTGCTGAACTACTCAGTGATGACCTCTGATGTTTTCATCCCTGTCAGCTGTTTGTCTGTGTGTCCATCTGTTTATTTGCAAAATATTTTGAAAAAGGAACATCAGGAATGATTTGGCTGAAATTTAGTGGACAGATCTCCCTCGGGCTAGTTAGTTGATCAGATGTGGGCGGTGATCTGAATCTTGGATTTCTGCCATAAAGCGCTTTTTATTTTTGAACCTTAGCGATTTATCATCTCAGTGTCTGAGATGTGTTCCCCATATGTGGCGGTTTATGTTCCATTGAGTGCTTTCTAGTTTACATATCATTCAGAGGCCACTGCATTGAACTCCAGCGTCATAGCTGTTATATCAATGGATCAATCACTTGGAAAATGGGTCTTCAACAATAGAAGGGACGCTGATGATATGATGTGAAGGTGGGCGCATGTTTCAGAATGATAAACAGGAAAGCCCAGGATAAACAAAGGAGTGACTTGAATAACAAGAGGACTTTCAATAATTTATAAGATGAAAATTGTCAGATGAATAGACATCGTGTTGTAGTGAGGAACACTCGTCCCACTTCAGTATGTGTGTGAAGAGAGAGAGATGATTATAAAAGGAAGGGAAGCCGGTAAAAAAAAAAAAACTAAAAATAAAGCAGAAAAAAAAAAAAGCATTTCTTCCTTAAAGTATGAGCAGTGAGTACAAGGCCGACCTCTGGAGTGTTCATACAACAGCAAAGATCTGGGTGAATAATGAAGCACAACGAATAAATGTCTAATATCTCACCATGTCTGTGTCTGAAACTGGTCCAAAGCTGGTGACATAGATGTTTGTCTTCACCTCAGTTACCCTGTCTGAATAAGAGACAACAATTAGCGGCTTCAAATGACAGCAAAAAGTGTAAAACAAAGTGAAATTGCTGTAAAAAGAAGAGAGTTAAAAAGTCTTCAATATGGGATTCTTCCATATTATTTTTCTCTGAACTGTCATCAATTTTTATTACTCAAACTTAGTACAGGCCAGTTAAAGGAATAGTTTGACAATTTTGGAAATGCACTTATTAGCTTTCTTGCCAAGAATTAGAAAAGAAAATCTGTATCACTCTCATATCTGTCTATTTAATATAACACTGGAGCAAGTGAGCTTAGCTTAGCACCAACAGGAAACAGGAGAAAAAAGCTAGCTTGGCCCTGTCTGACATACCTGCCAACACTCCTGATTTTCGCGGGAGTCTCCCTATTTTTAACCCTTTCTCTCACTGTGCTCCCGATTGGTAATTTCTCCTGTTAATCTCCCAATTTCAAATTGATACAAATCAAATGAGTGTTTCTCAGTTTCTGTTCGGGGTATGTGTTGTGGTACGGCTGTGGTTGTATAAAAAATAGCAGTGGTGGATGAGACACTACGGGCAAAGCAGTTGAAAATATCGCTTTTCTACATGTTTATGCTTGTTGAACAGGTGGTTTGATGAAGTATTTATTGGCTTTTTACTTGCAACAGTTTTGTTGCTCTTGCTGAGTGTAATTGTCATCAACTCAAGTAAAATGTTATCTTTCACTTCATCAACCACCCCCAACCCCCGCCGAAAAAACCTCCAACATTTTGAAACCTAAATGGTGGCAGGTATGATTTCAAGATAACAAAATCCACCTCCCAGCTCCTCTTAGACTCAATAATTATCACTTTATATCTCATTTGTTTTTCTGCACAAAAATCGTAGTGTAAAAACAACAAGTTGTGGTTTTTCAAGGTTGTTTTTATGCTGGACCTTTTCTTAGCAGTGACTTCCTGGAACGTCTGCTGGTTTGCAGTGGCAACAAGACTCTTTGTTTTTTTGTGCAGATTAAACAAAAAGATGTGAATGATTTTAATTAGTAAGCTTTAGAGGTGCTGGTAGGCAGATTTTGTCACCTTTGAATAGAGTCAGGCTAGCTGCTTCCGCCTGTTTCCAGTCTTTATGCTAAGCTAAGGTAACTAGCTAACTGGCTTCAACCTCATACTAAACAGACAGATATGAGAGTGGTAACAATCCTCTCATCTAACTCTCATCAAGAAAACGAAAAAAATGTATTTCCCAAAAAGTAGACTTACTCCTTTAAGCTGCCAGGACATGTAGTGTGAAAAAGCTTTATTTTTATTGTTTAATTTAGAGAGAAAACAAAGGCATTCGGGGTCTGCTAATGCTATGGGTTGTAATGGACTTAAACAAAATGCCCCTGTAAATTCCCCTGTAAATTCAATGGAATTGATAAATGTACATTAATACATGTTGTGCTTTGAATATCCACCTAGCCTTTAAACATATTCAAAGATGTCATATTTTATTAAAACTAATCACTTTCCAATACAATGATACATAAAGATCCAATTCAACTGTTGCTGACCTCATAAATCCATGTTATTGTTTCCACTACTCAGATGAAGCTAAATTGTGTACAAACTCGGTTCACCTGTATGTGACCCCTACAAACCAATTTAAAAAGCGACTCTAACAGGACTAAATTTAGTGAGCCGGCGACATGCAAGCTATGATTTTAAGCGTACAAAATTTGTCCTAAATGTTCACACTGATGTGACAGATAGGAAGAGCAAAGCCTCATATGCTTCCTATTCAAGTGATAATGTGCTACTGCATCTGCGCCGCTGCATCAGGTCCATTTGCTTTCTCTACACTCTGTCTCTTTCAATAATTACTGAAGCTCGATCTCTCATGCTCGGTCAATTCAAAAAGCTTTCACTTTTTACTCTACACTCAGCAAACAGCATCTCACGTACAATCTAACAAGATCATTACTCCTGAGTAAAGTGCTCTCATGCATGGCAAGGCAAGCCGCCATCCATGTCCCTCTAACAAGACATATTATGGAAATGCTTTCTTATTTATAAGGTAATGTAAATCAAGAGGAATTGGCAGGTTGCAGAGTAATAGGTGCGATCCATTTAGCAAGACATACGATGGGGCGCATTTATTTATGTAAAGCAGGCTTTTGTGTGTAAATCAGGCTGATTTAAAATGATCAGATTTTTACTGCGGCTCACAGAGGCCTCCATTAGTTGGATTTATTTAAAGAGAAATCTGCTTTATGGAGACACACATGAAACACCATCTCAGTAAAATCCATGTTTGAAGCATTAAACGCAGCTGTATTGCACTACTTCCTCTTGTAAAAAGACACAATGTGGTGCATTTAATTATTGGGGTGTACTGTACCTTAATGCTCTGAACGTCTCAGTGGCTGTGTCTGAAGTCGTTCAGAGTCAAGTCTGCCATTTTGTTGTATTGTCCGAATGTTTTGTCATAATTATCTAAAATAATGAACTCAAATTATCCCACAATATAATCTAAAAAGTAGTGTACAATCGATGGTCACCAACCAAGAGCTAACTATCACCGTTCATCGCAAAGACAGATAAAACCTGAGTACTGTGTGAAATCTGTTTACCACTGACATATATGACTCTATGTAGACATATACATATATATCCATATATTCCCTATATACTGAGTGACTACTTGCACAATTTCAGACATGGCCAAAGATTTATGCCTTGACACAGGAATGAAAAGATCAGCTATTGTTTTTGCACTTTTTCTCTTCATGATCAATGTTGTATTAAACCACAACATACAGAAAACGTCCTTTGCACACTTGTCACTCTATTGATCGTTAGTATTTGCTAGAAGTCTGGTTATCGTGAGCTTTTTGTGTAAATTTTTGTTGGGGGCATTTTATGGCCTTTTTAGATAGCATCAGTGGAGAGATGACAGGAAATGAGGGAGACAGATCCAATAAAGGTCCCCAGCTGGACTTGGGGGGGATGTTAACCCCTAAGCCACAGGGGCAAAAAATAATGATGATAATAATAATATGATAATTTAAAAATATATTATTTAGTGCCTTGTGGTTTGCTTTGTCAGATCCAGACAGATTTTCTTTTTTCTTCACTGGATTATTGACCTACTTATTATCATTATGAGAATTAAGGTTTTCTATATTGTGTTGTTTCCAGTGCATTACTTCACTTTTTTAAAATACATTTTTGATGTTATTCTTGTGCTGTTTTCTATTTATTCTGCTTATTTAAACCCCATTCACTTGTATGAGGTGTCTTTTGCTGTTTTTGGATGTTTACTGTTAGGGTTGTTGATCATATTTTGTTCTTGTTTGGGGTTTGTTGACATTACCTACGGATAATTATCTCTAAAATTCTCTTGGGTATGTTATAGGGAATAAACCTGTATAGGCCTCAGGGTCTGTTGTATTCTGTGCAGATTGTAAAGACCCCTGAGGCAAATTTGTGATTGTGATATTGAGCTATATAAATAAAGATAGACTTATATTGCTCAAGACTTGCTCCCTGCTCCTTCCCAGGTGTTATTTTTTTATGGTTGGCTGATTTACCATCAGTTCTCACAGTGTGCAAGAGTTGATTTTTGTTAGTATTATATTACATCATTAAAAAACTAAATCTCAACTCTATACCAATATAGAGAGAAACCAAATCCACCACCAAATGACAACTCTAGTGTATTTACATTGCATGAGTGGAGCAAATTCACAAGCAAAACTAATCATATTTGTACAAACGACGCTTCCTTGCAGTAGCAAACCTAGTAGAGCACAGCCCTTGGGGAAAATACGAGTTTACTATTTAAAAATATCCAGAGTGCATTTAATGCCTGAGGACGTCAGGACACTTATTTATAGGAACAAGGACAATACCTAAAGTCGATTCATTCAGAACAGTCATAAACACGTATAATTTGAGTCATTTGGTACAGATGGGGCTGATGAACCATGTTTAACTGGTCAGACAAAACCTGCCTGTGTTAAGGGACTGTGCATCCTGCTGTGCAACTATCCAAATGTCAACTTAACTCTTGCCAGTTGAATTAAAGAGCATCAGCAAAAACCCAATATTGCTCTTTATGATGGGTCAGAGGAGGGAGTAACATCAGCTCAGGAAGATGCCATCTTCATAAGTCAAGCCCGATTTGATTGTATTGATCAAATTGCCATAGATTTTGATTGAAACACTTAAATTAACAATCAGTAAAACTGCCGCCTTGTTCTCTGTACTGCTGATTAATCCAACACAACAGTGATTAAAGAAAGTTCAGTACAGCTTTTCAATTCATTGTTTTTAACACCTGATGTCTGGTACTATAATTAAAGTGGTTTGTTTAATGTTTCTAGTTAACATCAGCAGCTACTCAAGCTAAGAAGACATTATTGCTTTTGCAGTTAGCATGAGCAGCAATATTCACCTTGGCACTAAGATCACCAGTTACAGAATCAACTAGAATCCAACCAGAAGACGTCATAGTATCACCCCACAGTGCAAGCAGGGCACAAATGTTCAACAATATCCATTTCAAAAAGGGAAATATGTCTTTTTAGCTGGAGGTCAGATCAGAGCGCCATGGTGAATATTAGAGGTGCTTTCAACACTTCCATGAAAACAGCGTAGTTTTAAAGCTGCATTAATCAATTTTCAGGTCACTTTGGGGCAGACCTTTACAATAAACTACACATCATGTTCTTAACGTATTATGGCCGTCAAAAGTTAATAACGTTAGCCATTTGGATTTAGACCCTTTTCACATTACACATATACATGTGACCCATTGTTCTATTACTATTACTACTATTAAATAGTACAGCTGTGGGCATGGAGTCGTAGTTAGATGACTAATTTTGGGTGGAAAACAAATTAGTAGCAGAAGTGTGAATATGAACAGAAGTGAGCTGCCTCGCAGTCACACTAATGATGATGTGGGAGCAACTGTGCTTTCTGCATTCACTCTCTGCAGCCTGGCTTGATTTCAGTGAAAGAAACCAATTGCTGCATTTTAAAAGAGCTTGGTATTGCTTCAACACTTGAAACAGATGGCAAGTATGGAAAATAAATTCAGGATTTAAGCAGTTAGGATTACAATTTAGTCCACAGTAGTTACACTATATGCTATATATTAGAGAAAAAATAGCTGTTTTCGCTTCTGAAAGCAATAGTCTCGTTTAGCCATCAAACAGCTGTGGTTATATTGCATTAGCTATAAATAAATTCAAGAGAAATGTGTGCAGCCTAAACCCACAATTCAGTCATTGTTGAAACGATTACAGTTGGGTTTTTTTTCTCTCCCCTGAAACCCTCTAGTAGCCCCAAGGGGACATGTGGGTTCATCTTGAAAACCTCTGTCCTAGATTCCTCTTTTCCATCTTTATCGTTTGATTATCAGTGGAAACTGTAAAATGTTTCAATTCACATCTCCTGTTCACCGCAATAAGACACAGGAGAGCGTTTATTGGGATAGATTTAACTGCTCCACAGTTTAGTAAAAACATCTGAACAATAACTCTGAGAGTGCCGTTCTTAACTCATGTTGTCCATGAAGGGATTTGAAAAATATTTTAAACCTATTGATATTGAAGAGTAAAATACAGTAAAATACAGACACATGGGACAGGAAATCTAGCAGGGAAAGTAATATGTCATGTATGTATGTGATGATGCTGTAAATAAATGATTGATTGATGATTGAGAAAGAGAGCACACACACACACACACACAGACATATGTATATATATATATATATATATATATATATACATATATATATGCATACTGCATGTATGAATGAACACACTCATGCAGCTGTGATGAGGCTCTTGTTAAGACATTATAAATGTGTTATAAACCAAAGTCCATTGAAGTGTTAACATATTTTTCCCACAGATGAGACATACAGATTTAATGTGTCTACAATGTGGAAAATTCCATCTGATGTCATTTTTCTCCTTTCAGACTGAATCCTGCTTCATGATGTCAGCTCTGTGTACATTACTGGCTACAGTACTCTACTACACTTTAAGCATTGGGGGTTTGGCTCCCAAATGGGCCGAAACTGATAAAAATGTATGTGCTCAGGGTGCTGTGAGACACTTCGGATGAAAGCATCTAAATTAAGTGTGAATGTTTTGTTGAAATGTTTTATCACAGATCAAGTTTGTCTTTAACAGGATCAATTCTTCATCATGATGTAATATCAGTCAGATTAGGTTTCTTTGCACTTATTAATTGGTAGTTAATGTAATTTTTCAGTCAAAATCAATATAGTGATATATGAGTCAAACCCAATGTCAAGAAATGTAGCGTTTACATCTTTCTATTTTCTAGGGAGCATAAAGTAGAAATGTTGGTGCATAAATCATATACTATATAACAGAACATGTCATGAAATATGATCATTAAGATTATATAAGTAATATACATGTGGTAATAGGCCATACATTTGTTCTCCTCATAAACAATAAATAAGCTCGCAGCACTATTACTGTAGGTCCAGTTGTACAGGCTGAGCGCTGCCTAGCTAAAGGAGGTCTGTTCCCCATATGGCAGCTCCTGGGCTGGGCTGATGGCCCCAGGAATTTGAATTTCAAATGGCACCAAATCCTGAGGGAGGAGCTCAGCTTTGGGGTGAGGGGCCAGCTGGAAATGAGATGCCAGACATGGAGGATGATGGGAGAGGTGAGGATAGAGAGAGAAGCACTGTAGCACACTGAGGCTACAGGAGAACTAACAAAATGTATTGTCTTTTGCTTCCTCTGCGGATTGGGAGGTGAAAAATAATATTGAAGCCTGTCATGAAGTTCAAGAAATTCTCTTTTTAAAGGCAGATAGAAAAAAAAAATCTTTATACTATATATGATTGTATCATATTATGAATACTTCATGGTAAAGCATAAACAATGCATTATTTAAGAAGAAATGTATCAATCAATGAAAACATCACTGAGTACAATATAGACTTTCCGAGTCACAAGCCATATTACTTTGTGTCACATCTGTCAACACAGTGTACTTTTGTGCACTGTACAGTCCTTCATTATCTGATGAATTCAGCAGGCAATTTCAAGAGAAACTCTAGTGAGAATAAAGCCCTCTGCAAGGTTAAATGTGGCCAGTTTGGCTGCTGTTACTTTCCAGGAAGTGGAGTGTTATATAACCTAAAAGTTGTGTGCACAGAGAGTGTTTGTCAGTTTATTCTTGAGGGGACTGCTGCCAAAGGTTATCGGTACTACAAAAGCTGATGTTAAATGAAGTGTTTTCACTCCAAATGAGCCATCAACCGCTTAAAGAAAGAGAGCCGTGCTGTTTTATAACAAACGGGAGCACGAAACATTTAAACGAGTTACTAATATTGTATCATCTCAAATATACAGATACATCCAATGATAGTACATTATTTTCTTACCCCCAAGACCAGGCCGTAGACGGTTATCATATCCATCCAGCAGTCTGTCAAGGATCCGTGTGAAAAGGGTGATGTTGGTTTTAAAGGCATCAGATGTGGCGTCAGCATTCACTGATCTGGTCAACACACACACACACAATAACAACATGACCAGCTGAGGGGACACTTCAAAAACAAGAATCTGATGAAATTAGAAATGTATTTACACTCTGTTTTCCTCAGAGGCCTGATTTTTGAAAAGAAAAGGGGTCATTATTATCTGGCAGAGACTCCATACATGCCCACACAGACACACGCACACATATACACATTGTTCCTCATCCACATGGATGACCCAGTTCAAGGCAGAACATTTGTGAGCCATCTGATCTTGGAGCCAAAACACAACTGAATATGCAAATGTAATCAGAGCCAGAGATTCATGGTAAATAAATTCAGATAAGGTCCTACATTAAAGCTCAACATAATCACCACTGTCAGCAGCTTTGGTGTAACAGCCTCAGGTTATGGGCATATTTTACTTTATGCAGGCAATGAGAATGTATACAATATTAATCATTTTCACATCTGGGTATTTTCTGTTTGGACCACATTCCTCTAATTACCATCAGAACGTGTTGGATTAATGTAGCCTAGTTACTGACGTTATAACCTAATAGACTGGGAATATTCTGTCTCTTGTTTCTGGTCTTCTCCATTATAGCAACAACATTTTGCCACATTTTAAATCACACCTGCATTAGATCAGCATTAAATCGTCAACAAACCTGTATTATGGTATTAACAGTAACTTAAACTTAGAAACATAAATTAATTAACATCTATTCATTTAACTAGGCCTACATTTTTAATGTTTTATTTGCTTGTTAACTAACTAGCTAGCTAGTTTTCAAGGGTTGCTAGGTAACTAGACAGCTAGTATGTAGCTAAAAAATGTATTGTTTTTATGGTTTTCTGACACCAAAAGCAATATGAGATATTTTCACATTAATATCAACTTGTTTAAAATGATTGCAGATATGAAATGCAGTTTAAAGTCTAAAGTCTACTGTAAAGTGTTCACACTGCCATCTAAACTATTCACGCTACTCCCTTAGCTGTAATGTTAGCTAACTCAAGTTAGAGATATCATGAATTTCTGACAACTACAATTTACAATTTATAGTTTTACAATTTACAATATCATTTAGCAGATGCTTTTATCCAAAGTAATGTACATCTGAGAGCTCATACAACACAACACAATGTTTCCCATTTGGTGAAAAGAACTGTGGAGGAGTCAAAAGGGGTGAAAAGCCACCATAGCTGGTGGTTACAGCTTAATAAAATCCAATTTTAATACTGATACAGTCAATTCAGCCAATTAAAAAATAGCAATACACTGTTTAAATCTGGTGTCACTACAAATATGTAATACTATAAAATGGCTGCTTTTAGTTTACATGTATCTGTTGTGGCTAGAGCTTGATAGGTAACCATCTTGGAATAATGCTCTCAAGTCGGAATAACAGGCGGTTTTCCAGTTCTTCCCATTCTGCCAACATGCCACAAATACAGGCACTCAGTAGATGATGGTACGGACAATTTGGTCTTCCAAGACAAGCTTTCACAATCTGTATGTCACTGGCATCATAATGGAGCCTGGAGAGGAATTCAATGGCCTTATTTAAATGGCCTCTTGTGCTTCTGATACTGGTTGTTTTTTTTCTTTTGTCAGCTGTCCTCCAGTGTGAGCAGTCAAATGACCTGAACTGTCATTCTATCCGATATCAAAAAGCACCTTCACACATGATAATATGAGATGTCTAGTGGTCGCCTTGCCTTAGTAAAAATGAAAGTGTAAAACAGGTTAGACGTGTCAGACATTAATTTAAAGTAATAAGGCTTAGTTGTTTGCTGCATTCTTCTTGAAAAAAGAACAGTTTCACCACAATTTTGCTTTTCAAAGTATTGACACAATAATACTGGCTGTATTATTCTAAATTTAAAAAGGCTATTAAAACACCAACTAATGGCTTGATGTTGTGGAATAATGCAAATAGGTATTTTTATTGTGTTTTTCTATCACAGATGGAAAAATTAATTGCATTTCTGAGTAGTTAAAACCACTATAATTAGTCTTTGAATTTTTATAACACCAAATAACCTTGGAAACAAGAATTATGTAGGCCTTCAACTACAATACATTTTCCACAAGGCATCACTACCTCCCAGCTGGCTAATTACCAGCATGCCCTCCAGGTTATTTTTATGGTCAGACTGAGGATGCTGAAGGCGGTAAACTGTCTCTCCTCCTGCGCATTGTGTGTGTGTGTGTGTGTGTGTGTGTGTGTGTGTGTGTGTGTGTGTGTGTGTGTGTGTGTGTCCGGTGTGATAAAGAGAAGATAAATAGAGAGCCTGCGGTCCGTCCCCAGAGACACAGTGAGTGATCCTCGGCCCCACAGCTCATATCATCGCTTCAATGCGTCTCCCATTCAAAAGACTCACCTGGTTTTCCAGAGAGCTGTGAGCGCCAGGCAGATGAGAAGTAGAGAAGCGCTCTCCCTGCTCCACATGGCTGCTTCAACACCTACACACAGACAACAGGACAGCCACTGTAATGAATGGAGGGCTGCCTTTAACCGGCTTGACATGCCACTGGATTTATATGTGACCTATACAGTCATTATATCCATCACTTATTTCTGGGGATTCCCTTTAGGGAGCGAAAAAAAGACGAAGAAGCAACTGACAGTAATTAGTATTCACTGACACGTCCCACGCCTCCACTCACTGAACATTACTGTTGCCAAAAATATAAGATCAAGTCAATCCATCGAGCCCAATATAGACGATAAAAAAACATGAACATCCAATATTAACAGAAAATGTGGAAGAGAGGCTTCTCTCCCACGCTTTCCAGCATCTCCTTAAATAATAATAATACATAATATTGAAATGTCCATTGTGTCTGAAAGTGGGCTGAAAAACAGACTCACCTCAAGTGCAGAAAGTACCTGCTGCAGCTGGAATCGTCGAAGATGCAAGAAAGTTAAGGACAATTCACGGCTCTGTCCTGTTTTGATGAGACTGGATGAGTGCAAGTCTGTCATGAGAACAAAGCTGCGAGCATTGATAAATCATAGTCCCAGCCAGCAGGAATGCACCCGGAATGCATTGGCTTTCATTGTGTCCCCAAAATAAAAAAATAAAAAATAAAATAAAAATAAAAACAATGAAATTAAATTTTAAAAACAAAAAAAATTAAAAACAAGCAGTTTGTGGGGCTGCTCCTGGCTTCAAATTGCCCTGTTCAGCATCCTCCTCAGCTGGTAGAAGCTCGATGTGAATCGTGATAAGCAAGAAGCACATCTCAGTCTCCCTCATCTCCACACAAAAACTACAAAGGCTGAGGAGGAGACGCACTGGGTCCTAGAGGTAGTTTGGTATTCACTTCCTGCAGCCTGCAGCCGAGACCTTGGAATGTGAAGGTGTTAATGAAAGATGTTTCCACTCCCAGTCAATATATGGTGACATATTGATTATGCAGAACAGTCCAGCTTGGTTGCACTGGTGTGACATGTTGGGAAATAGAGTATATGGGTTTAACCAGTGTGGATAATTTAGATAGTACTCACAAAGTCTTGGTTTTCTTTGAATTTTACAGGCTAACACACTAAAAACGAAGTATTTAAGCTGGACCTGTATACTTACTGGAATGGAAAAGCCTTCAACACAGCAATTAGACAAAGGGAAAAATCTGCCCACTGAAAGGCTGATTAATGACTTTGTTTACATGGATAAGCAGCTCTTGAAAGCAGGGTGAGCCATCACTTCTTGTCAATAGTAAGGAGTACATGACTTTATGTTAAGGATTTATTAATTGATTGATTAAGAACATCACTGATTCTTTATGTATATTCATGGTTACTCCGGACGCTGCTTTACCAATATATAACATTTAAAGAAATGACCAATATTGAACTGTATCACAAAACAAAGATATCGGTCTAACCATAAATTGGATTTCTTTGTTGTGTGCGTATGTGTGTGTGTGTGTGTGCATGTGTGTGTGTGTGTGTGTGTGTGTGTGTGGGAGACAGAGAGAATGAATGGCCCTCTTGACACTTTGTTGTTGCTAGGACTGAGTATTGTGGTAGAAATTATTGCCAACCTTTTCACAGCATCTATTGTAGTTCCAATGCTTTTTCCCCCCTCTGGTTTACCTCAAATCAGAAACCTACTGCTAAAATAAATAAATAAATAATATTGAATAAATAAAACAAAATAAAAAACATTTAGAAGAGCAAAAATAATATTTGTGCAATTTGAGTCCTTAATACTGTTTTGAATTGTGCCACACAGTCTATCGGGCTTTGGGAGCTGTTCTTTCAGCACCACACTGTACACAGATGAGCATGTTTCTACTGACCAAATGTAACTGTTCAGTGTCTGTACTCACTTATCTTTCACAGGGTCACAGGGGGCTGGAGCCTCTCTCAGCTGGAACTGGGTGAGAACATGTAAGTACATACTTCTGAAGCCAGTGTCCAAGTCATTTTGCTGCACTCAAGTGTGTTTGAAATGATGTGTAATTTGTATTTTCGTGTACATTGATGAAAGGAGGAAATCTGAGGAAATCAGAAACATGTTTATTGCCAAGTAGTAAAGTAAATACAACTACCAGAAAAGACAGGTGAACATAAATAATATGAATAAAAATGTACAATAAAAAATAAGTAAACAATATATTCTAAGTGAAAAGAACTGTTAAGTGTTTTAAACCTGTTTAACCTGTTGTTTTCTCAGAATTACTGTAATAAAGAGTTACATTTAAGACAAGTTCAAGTTGACTGTTCATTTCAGCAATATTATGCTTATTATGACAGAATCATCTTTGTTGCTTAATGAATCAGTAGCTTTTAGCAGTGGAGGACCTCTCACTGGTGACTGAAAACATCGCTGTCAGCTCAACTGTTTTCCTGGTTAAAAGTTTAATGAAAGACTGAAAAAGTCACAGAAACAATCATGATGAGATAATTCTGTTGCAAATAGTCGTCTGCTGAGCTTTTATCCTTATGAACAGTACTTATTGGCCTTGTTTTGTACTGAAGTTGAACCAGGAACAGAGTGAACGTGCAACTGAAGTGAAGACACAATGATGCGTTCACTCACTGATGTTCGTATTGGAGTCTATTTGAATGGTGATGTCATTGCTTTGAAAAAAACAGAACAAACTACTCAGTATCTGAATGTGAATCTTTGAACTGAATTGAACAAAATGATTCAAATCAGCAAAGTGATTGGTAATAACTCACCTCTAGTTTCAGGCCTGGTTTGAAGTCGTTATAAGTAATGAAATAATCTGTTGTAAATCAAATAACTGTGGCTGATACCTGCACAGGTTGACAATGAAAACAGCACAAAGGAGCATTAAGGAGACCTGGTGATTGATAACCCAGCACATACCCTGCTTCAAGAAGCAGCACAGAAACTGAGCACTCATACTCTCACATGGATCAAAACAAACCGCTGGACCTCAGGGGTCGGACAATTATCAAGCACAGTCGCTGCCTCCCTTTGCTATACTTCAGACTAGAGGGCTGTTCCATTGATCTTTGCTCTAATCCATACCTGTGACAGGTGATCGATGAGGCAGGTCATCTCAATAAAGGTGACCCTCTGGCCTGTCATCCGTCCAACAAAGCAGGTAGGAAGGAAGCAGCCAGCCGAGAGAAAAAGCAAAAGCATTTAGAAAAGAAACAAACCTTCATTCAGAACGTATTAAACCGTGTTTGCGTGTGTTTCTTTTTTCTCTAAACTTGAGTTTTATTTGCGCTGGTAGCCTCTGGGTTACATACTCTTACAGCACATTATTTATTGCAAGATGTTGCATCATACTCAGCCTACTGCCAGGCTTGAGTGTGTCCTAGTTGGGCACAATGAGTGACAATGCAT